>NC_051449.1:19027649-19069703 GCF_001649575.2 Kryptolebias marmoratus | reverse complement strand
AAAAAAAAAAGTGGCACATTGGTGCTATTGAGAAAGTGGGTTACTTTTGTAAGGAAGGGACATAATACATGTAAGACAGTTGTATTGATTTTATTGAGGGAATTACAGAATACATAAATTAAATATGTTTGTTTGTCAAACACACACACACAAAAATATATATATATATATATATATATATACAAAAAATAATATATATATAGATGAACACAAACACACACTTCATGGCTAATCACAATGACATTAATGGGGAATGGGACCCTTCTGTAGAAACTCATGTCACCCCTGGCATTCTGGGATACCCTTGTGGGCAGGTAATTCAACATAATCTTGGCGTGTATAATGGATCTGCATTCATTTTCATTATCCACTCATGTTGTACAATAAACCTGTTTGTGGAATGGCTTTCCTTATAGGACTGAGGAAATGGTATGAAAATCTTACCATCTGAATTGCAATCACCATAAATTACAGATTTGACATATTTTATTAAATAACAACCAATAAAAAGGTCTTCATTTTAAAGTATTTGTTGACTAACAAGCACTTCAATTATATGTATGACAAAACATTTCTTCACAAATTGGCATTGGGTTTCCAAAAAACATGAAACTCCTGTGGTTGCTGGTCTATCACTTCCATGGCAACATCTGGCATCATGTAGCACATACGTGACACCATCCTGTGGAACATAACTTCAGTGGCAGCAGTGGCAGTTCAAGTAAATGTCCCTTGATTACATGTTTTGTAGGGTTTAATAAGCTCTGCAGTCACAATTTTAAATCAATAATTTCCTAAGAGGCAGTATAAGTGATGAATTTGCCGAAAACCGGCACTGACATCGTGTAAAACAGTGACATCCTACTGACACCCAACTGGCAGCTGCCAGCAAAACAGTGACATCCTACTGACACCCAACTGGCAGCTGCCAGCAAAACAGTGACATCCAGTGGCCTGCCACCGGAAGTGTCACTACTACATGCCAGTGCCACAAATTGAGCTTGCTGTCTCTCACAGGATGGACAAACTGTGAGACTTAAATTTAGATCTCTATTTTATCTCAATTTATTGTGATTTAGTAGTTGTTGTTGTTTTTTTACAGATATAGATTGTGATAGTTATGTCTACTTTTTATATCAAGTTTTCTCATAATTCTGAGTTGCCAACAGTAGCTGCTTGGTGAGATACAAGCTTAAGATGTGAATTAAATTCAGGTTAGAGTTAGACATGTACTACTAATGGTTAAGGTTAGGCTACAAAAATGAATGGAAATCAATGCAATGTCTTAAATAGAACAGAAATACAAACTTTTGTCCGTCTGTCAATGAATCAGTGAAAAGCCTAATAAAAACTCTCAGAGGGCAATCATTGGGTGTACATCTACAACTGTTAAAATGGCTGTAACTCATTACATTTCACAGATATTAAACTAAAATCTGGTGGGGTAGTAGCTGAGAGTCATCCCCACCATCGCACTAATAAGCTCTAACAGAGATCTTTACTGAAAACTTTAGCATGCAGGGTGACGGGCGATACGCATTTGTTCGAAAAAGTTTTAAATAAATCTGAACAGCCCTTTCATCACACACACACACATTAAGTTTGTACTTTTGACTTTATTTCAGCTGCACATATTAATTACCATCATCAGACTGTTGAAGAGATTTACAGCGGGGTGGACGCAGCATAAAAGCATCACTATACATTTATATACAAAATGTTCCCACCACCCAGTCTTATGTACACGCTAAACGACACCAACAGGCTGATAAACAGAGAAAATGATGTGTAAAACTGAGGACAAAGGGAAGAGGAAATTGGTGCCGCCGACTGTCCTGACCAGAACCCATCTTTAAAAGTTCATATTCTGAGTTTGGATTATACACACACACAGACGTTTAAAAGTCATACAAGATGCATAAATGAAAATGTATACACATAAACTGTTCAGGAGAATCTAAGATGTTAGCTCACAGTTCGATTTTAAATAGCACAACTGTAGCACTGCTGCACAGAGTAACCGTGAACGCGGCCATCTTCTATTCACCGAATTGCAGAAATGTTCAAAAAGCGCGCGTGTATGCAGCAGCAGATCTTTTTCGCATTAAGAATATAAACAGAAAAGTAACTACTGACAAACCTGTTCCTGTTTTCTTTAATGTGCAAATAAATGAGAGCAAATGTTTTGCTGAGAGGCTTCTTTAAAAGCCCGATGACTTAAATCAATTAGTGTTGTCACTCGAAATTCATTCGAATTCCTAACACTGAAAGTGCACAAATATGTGTTTATTTGCAGACCAAATCAGTGTTGACACATCTAAACTTCATACACACTGTGGCTGGAAAGAAAGAAAATGTGTATTTTACATTTCACAGAAGGCCACTTTTAAATTAAAGCAAATGTGGAGGTGGAGAGGAGGAGTACAGCAGGGGATGAAGCTGAAGCTGAAGTGCTGCGTATGTCCTGACATGGTACATGTACTTAATACGAACCAGATATGAACACAAACACACACGTATACAAAAGACAGCTGAAATGTGTGATTAATTATTGACGCCTCACAGTTCATCTCCAGCTCCCATCACAAATAAATAAATGTGTCTAATGTTGCTGGGTTTTTTTTTGATTTGGGGGGATTTACATTCATTTTCTCCCGCAAACTAATAAAGTGACCTGAGCAACATGCTAAACTTAAATCTGTGCAACATAAATCTTCTGTCTTAACTCGACGGGGGGGGGGGAATATTAAAATATTAACACTAGAGATGAGAGTCAATAACAGCATGAAGATTTGAGATCTGACGCTGGGAAAGCAGGTCTCTGATTCCCCTCCCCTTCCCTCCACCCCCTCCCGTCCCTGCTGACTTCATCTGCTCTCGAGGGCTTTGCCCTCCAGGACCAGCTGGATCTCTTTGGCGTCCAGAGTCTCGTACATGAGCAGAGCGTCGGCCAGGTTCTTGTGCTCCTTGGCGTGAGACTTCAGCAGGGCTTTGGCTCGCTCGTACGACTCCTGAAGACAGCAGGAGAAGAGATGTCAGTGAACGATTCATGGTTTTATTGTTCTGACATTACTTGGGGGTTAAACGGATGAGGCAGACCTTCAGTAAGACCCTGACTTCATGCTCCACTGCAGCCTGTGTCTCTGGACTGTGCTCCGTCATGTCAGGGTAGGTCATTACACCCAGCTGGGACAGGGAGCGAAGGTTAACACATGAATAAAAGTAAATAATTTTATCCTTTTAATTTGATCTGTTTCCCAGCCTACCTTTTCACACATCCCATATCTGGTCACCATCATCTTAGCAATCTTGGTGGCACTATCAAAGTCACTTGATGCTCCTAAAGAAAGGGAACACACACATTGTTTTCTTTTAAACTGAAAAAAATACTGCTCCATATTTTAACCTTTTGTGCACTTACTGGCCTTTAAGAGGCTCTTTTCTTACCCGTTGTGATGTTTTCATGGCCGAATATAATCTCCTCTGCTACACGGCCGCCCATACTGACGTCCATCTGGGCCAGTAGCTGAGAGCGAGTCTCACTCCATCTGTCGTTCTCTGGGAGCATGGACACCTGGAAGGAAGGGGAGCACGTAAATGTTTAGTTTTCACCAGTTTAATGTTGAATAATGTACAAAGGAGAGCACGAATGAGGGCCCCCTACGTGTCCCAGACTGTGGCCTCTGGGCATGATGGTGGCCTTGTTGATCGGCATGGCATCTTTGGTGTAGTACGCAACAATCGCGTGACCGGATTCGTGATATGCTGTGATCTGTTTGTTCCTTTGGTCGATTTCTGCACTGCGTCTCTCAGGGCCTTCAGAGAAACAAAAAGACAAAGAAAAAAGTAAAAAAAACAATCCCATCACATTTGACAGCACCAGACAAGTTCTACAGACCCATGAGGATTTTGTCTTTAGCGAACTCCAGCTCCTTCATAGTGACCATGTCTTTGCCGTCAACCGCTGCCTTCAGGGCGGCCTGGTTGACCAGATTTTCTAGGTCAGCGCCAGAGAAGCCCACTGTGCCCCGGGCTATAACCTTTGCCTCAATGGCTGCACAGATAACACAGAACAAGCAGGTAGATGGGGGAAAGATTTGACCACAAACAACAGAAGACATCATGTTTTTTAAAACACCTGCCAGCACTTTATACATATGCCATAAGCATACAAAAAATAAAATAAAATACAAGTCTAACAGAAGCTACAGTCTAACCTGGATCTACTTTAATCTTCTTTAGGTACCAGTTGAGAATCTCTGTTCGTCCTTTCACATCCGGTTTGGGGACAGTCACCTGCATGTCGAAACGTCCCGGGCGGATCAGGGCGCTAACAAAGGCAGGTCAGTTAGTAAAACTCAGACACAAAATAAATTTTAAAAAAAAGAAAGTCTGACTAACTACAGCTTCATCTTTTGTATAGTGCAGTAACAGGTGGGACCTAAAAGCTCAGAAACTCATTTCTACCGTGAACCGTAAACTCAGACGCTGTCTGTGATTACAAGAAAAGGAGCTGAGACCTACTTATCCAAAGCTTCTGGGAAGTTGGTTGCTCCAATGATGATCACACCCTCGTTTGTTTTGAACCTGCAAAATAACATTCATGTTGCTCAGTGTCTGCATATGGCTTTGTGCTCTCTTGTTCCTAAAATAAAACACACTAATTATTTACAACTATTATTAATTACAAAACTCTTCATAAGAAAATCCACCAGTGTCAGTGATGACCTGTGTACCAGAGACAGAGGCTAAAGGCATGACTTACATAATTTAATCTCAATACTTGTGAGTAAATTATGCTTTTAATCCTGATGACAAAAATTAGTGTCATAAATATAATATCATATAAGCAGCAGTAGTAATTATAGTTGCATTTATTTTTTTATTAATTAAAGTAATTCTATAAAATGATACATTTTTATCACCTGCTGATGTGAAAGGCAGACAATCATGTAGTCATTGTGTGTGTGCATGTGTGTGTGTGTGTGTATCTGTCTGTTAGCAACATATCTCATGAAGCAGTGGATGAAATTTAATGAAACTCTTAGAAAGTAGTCATTGGCTGCACATCTATAACTGATTAACCTTTGGAGTTATCTCAATTCAAGATGGCTGAAAGAAACTAAAATAGCTAATCAACCTTAGATATAACTCACTCAGTTTTATAGATATTGAACTCAAATTTGTTGTGGTAGTGGCTGGAAATCATCTCAAATACATACTCTGTGCACTAACAGATCATTGCCTCAAAACAGTTTCCATCACTATAATTTAAAATGAGTAAATACAAGGTAAATTCACCTAATAGGTGAATATGAAACAGAACATTTTAGAGATTACCCATCCATCTCAGCAAGAAGCTGGTTGATGGTCTGTCTGGAGTAAGGATGCATCGGAGACTCTATTCTTTTCCCACCCACGCTGTCCAGTTCATCAATGAAGATCACACAGGGAGCGTTGGCTTTAGCCTCTCCTAGAAAAGAATAAGTCACACAGAAATGATTGATTATTGTTTTGCAGCGATCGCAGAGTTGAAGTCCTTTGAGCACAGTCTGCTCAAAGGAAGAAGGAAGAGACTCACGGAAAAGGTTCCGGATGCGACTGGCTCCAACTCCAACAAACATCTCGTCAAACTCCGAGCCAGAGGCGTAGTAAAACGGCACATCCGCCTCTCCGGCCACCGCTCGAGCCAGCAGAGTTTTTCCAGTCCCAGGAGGACCGACAAGGAGGACACCTAAAGGGAAGAGTGATGATGCTCAGTGATGAGAAAAGCAAAGAACAAAGAAGCAAACAGCGCTGAGAGTCGAGCGGCACCACTGTGAGAATCGGCCCACCTTTTGGCAGCTTTCCTCCCAGGGCTGTGAACTTCTGCGGGTTCTTCAGGAACTCCACCACTTCCTGCAGCTCATTTTTAGCTTCTTCAACCCCCTTCACGTGCTCAAAGGTCACGTTTTTCATCTGCACAGGGTCCACTGCTGAGTCCAAGCCTGATGTGGTTCGGAACCGCACTGTCCAAAATGGTTAGATTAAAGTTCGAAAACACACAGCACTGTTAACCGACTCACTCACACAAGACACAGACAGCGAATCAGTCGGTAAAAACACCTGGTGGCAGGTTTTGATGCTCCAGGACAACGAGGAGAAAAGTTAGGGTTAGGCTCTTACTTGATCAGAACAGCAAATGGCTCAGTTTATATTGGATAGATAAAAAAAGATGAAGCTTTACTGAAAATATTTATATTTTAATTAATTAAAAAACTGTGAACACACTATCACGGGACTGAAAATTGTGAGGGAGAAAGTGTCTTTTACCCGATATGAAGGGGGTCTTGGAGATACCGTAGAGCCCCAGAAGAAGCAGCACCAGCAGTATTAGACGAGTTCTCCTCAGAGAGTCTGAACAGCCAGAACAAGACAAATCCACATCAGAAAACATTTAACGCTTACTAATCAAACACCCTTTGAATGATTGACTATAACCTGCCTTGAGTGCGCTGCGTCAGGGCTTGAGCTTTAAGAAAACCCTCTGCGAAACCCCTCTTAAAGGCCTCCTGCTGTCCTTCAGGTATGTTTTTGTTTTTCAACAGGCTGTCAAGACTTTCAACATCTACTCCCTTATCGCGCGTCAGGAAACCCTGCGGTGCAACAAAACACTACTCAGCAGTACTCACAAATCAGCCCAACTCCTCAACTATCCCTGCACTTTCAAGGCAAACACACTGGAAGCTTGATCCTGACAAAAGACGTATAAAGTTACAAGTTTGGCTTCACCAACTTGTTTTCAGTAGATCTATAACCTTTCATAAATATTAAAATAAATAGAAATCCTGTTTATTTCATTTATGTAGTTTACTATAATATGTTGAGAATTGTGCAAAGTGTGTGGAATAGGTGAGCTTGGTTCAGCAGCTACCTTCATAAAAGATGGTGGGAAAGTCTCAGTGTCTGCAGGACGTTCGAAGGCCGACTGCACTCGTCGTGTTTTGTTCCTTAAAGTTTTGAAGCCTCGGCTCTGAATTAACACTTAAAAGCAAAAAAAAGTGCATGAACAAACTAGCAGTGTTTTCTCATATTTGATTAAAACAGAAATATAAATGCACATATAAAGCAGCTGATTAAAATATTTGTTATTCTCTCAACAGTAGTTTGCATTGCATAAAAAACATGCTATTTAATAGTGAAAAACTAATCAAAGATATTTTAATAAACTGCTGGCAAATGCTGCTAATCTAAAATTACCTGGCCAGTGTTTCAGCTCTGTGCAAACAGTCTGAAGTGGTGAAAACTGCTTCTTTGAGAAAATTGGGGCCGACGTGTGCATGGTGCTTGATGTGAAGCCTGGGGAGCAGGAGATATTTTTAAGAGTTAAAAAAAGTGGAAGCAGAGACTCAAACTGACTGTTCAGACAGCCACAAAACTAAACACTGACAGGATCGAAGTGAATCATGAATAATGACAGTGAATTCAAACCCATGTTAGAGATGTTGCAAAATGACTGTGTTGTACAACAAACGACACTTTAAGACATTGCCGATGCCCCAGAATAAAACTAATTAAATGCACCAGTTTCTCCGACACACAAATTAGTTCTTACCATGTTTGTTGTGGAAAAAGGAGTCGGTGGAGAGATACGAGGTCCTCCATGCAGTCTGACCACCAAGCGGAAGGGGAACATTGTCCGGGCTCAAACGTGGTAAAACATGGTTCACCAACTCATCCAGCTGCTGTTTCCGCAGGTCGGAGAAACCGAGCTCCCGTAGGTTCCACATGGACTGTGCATACAGAGACAGCAGCACAGTGTGTTACAAGTCCTCAAGAGTTATTAAGGTTTTTAACTTTTGTTGATAAAAGCAGCCCATGGCTTGGAAATGTCAAATACAATAACAACACCCACAGAACAAAAACAAACAAATCCACACATCAAGAATAAAGCATTTACAGCATCTATGTTGATTTTAATGGTCATCTATGCCAGAGGTCCCCAACCCCCGGGCCAAGGACCGGTACCGGGCTGCACAGAAAGAATAATTAACTTACAGTATTTCAGGTTTTTTTTTTATTTTCGGAGTCTAAAAGAGATTTATTATGAAAAATGACCGGATTCTCTCCACTACATCCATCTATGACTCACTGTTGATGCGAGTCAAAATGCTTATCTAGGTCACGTAATACATTACCGCTAAAAACAAACCCACGAGCAGCAAAATGAGTAAAAAACAAACATCTCTGTAGCCCTAGATGGGACCGTCTCGTTACTGAGAAACAGGAACAGGGCTCCCACTGATTCAGCGTTATGGTGAGTTGTATTCTTTGTGCACTTTATATTTGTGGTGTATCTTATTTTAAAGGGCATGTTTAAACATCGCCATATTGACCAGAGAACATTAGGAGGAGGAGAGGCTGTTATTCATGTTGATAACGCAATACCAGGACGCAGCTAACAAAGCTGCGAGGACACGTTGGATTTACATTTATTATGTTTTTAAAAATACCCCCGTTTTCATGTCGGTCGTATCATTTTATTTTGTTGTATTTATCCGCCACACCTTTAAAGGCCGGTCCGTGAAAATACTATCTGATAATGAACCGGTCCGTGGAGCTTAAAAGGTTGGGGACCACTGATCAATGCGATCGCAGTCAAATGTTAAAACTATTGTGAAGCATTTGCACAGATTGTGTAATAATGATAAATGCTGGGAAGATTACAGAGAAAAAAGCAACAATATGAGTTGACCCAAAACTGCAGCTGTGTATTATATTCCTATAACAAATACCTCTGTCCGCTGCAGCTCTGTGTCTGAGGCATGTTCCTTGTGATTTCTTGACTTGCAGGTGGCACTGCTGCTGCTTCCCACTGAGCTCTTCAGAGGGTGGAGGATGTTGATGAGGTGGGTAAGAGGCAAAGTCACCTGCGGTCACAGATATTCAAGAAGCGATCATCTACAAGAGACACTACGCTTGTGATCCTAAATCAGTTGGGGCTATTCAGAGTGACAGGTGAAGCACACGAAGTACTGTAGGTGGTGCTGCAAGGATAAACAAAACTGGAACTTGTCTAGCCAGTACGAAATAAAAAAATAAAAAACATACGCAGGTAGTTTCAAGCAGTTTCATATCTTGCGCATGATTAGACATTTACCTAAAAATAACTAATTAAAAAAACAATTAAGCATGGATAAAAACAACCTAGACCCTAACCTAGAAAGTTAACGGTCAAAACTAAAGAACAACGATGCTAATGCTAGCTTGGCCTAATGTTACTTACCTGTGGCTGGACCGTCGTTGACATGGAAAACATTTTTTAATTTTTCACTTGTTAGTTCTTCTTAATAGGTGTAAGTTGTATCCAGGTCGTGGAGGATTAAAGGTATTTGTTTGTTCCCCTCAGTCTCTCCGCTGCAGGCATAGCAAGTCTGACTGCGAACTTCTGCAAACCGGATATGACGCCAAACACGTTGTAGCGAAGTTTGTGTTCCGCTCGGAAACAGTCACTAGAGGTTTGTTTCCACACGGAAATAGAAAAACAGTCCAGTGTGTTCTGTCCATATCAGACATAGAAATTACAAAGCAAGTAAAATGTAAAGTGTTTATAGAGGAAAATGTAAATTATTTTTTCTGTAGTCAGACACTTTGTAATTATATTCAAGAATTTCTTAGCAGAAGCTAGAGGAGATTAAATTAGCTAGTAAAAAAATTATTTAGCCATTTCAAAACCTTCATAAAACAAAAAACACAACACATGTTTGATGTTAAAGTAAAAACATTCTATTAAATTTTCCCCAGTGGTTCACAAGATATTTTGGTAACAGAACAAACAAATGAACACACGAACACACCACGTGTGTTGAAAACCAAACACAGCATATCAGTCCACACACTTCACACCAACTGCCAAGCAGAGTGGTGGAGGTATGATGATTTTGGCTTGTTTTGCAGCTACAGGACCTGGGCACCTTGCAGTCATTGAGTCAACCATGAACACCCCCTTTGGAGTCTTATGTGAGGCCATCTATCCAACAGCTGATAATGGATCATGCAGCAGGACAATGATCTCAAACACAGGACAAGAGAATACTCTGATAATATGGTATCTAAAACTTGAGCATAATGTAATCCTTTGTAACATTCACAATAGTTGATATCATCAAATTAAAACATTCATACAGAGTTTATTCCAGTAATGTTTTATTGCATTTTTACATTTGTTCCATATAGTTATGTTTTACAACTGGAGTCACTGTAAGCTTGTTTACGGTGTACATTCTTATTTATTTTATGGTGACACTAATAAGAAACATGAACTAATAAACAACAACGTAGATTGTCTGTATTCATTATCATGAAATAAACATAAACCCTGGGCTTACATAAATGAACAGGCCCTCATTTATCATCTAAGACAGCTTGACTTTGTTCTTCTTTAGTTATTTTTATCATTTAAAGTCCATCTCTTTTAAATATAGATAAAGATTTCTGACTTTTTCGGCCCATGCCGCTGTTGCTTGTGGACGTAGTCAGCTAACTCCTGTGTAAATGGCAGTCTTATACTGTCATTGAACTAAAGCTATAAAATAAATAGACACTTTCACACAAACATAGAGTTGTTGTTTTTTTCCTAAATATTAATTTGGTGTTAATAGAAATGCCTGCACCATATATAAATATGTATAAACAAAAATTCAAAATGTCTTTAAAATTGTAGTTTTACAAGACATTTTAAAAGAAACCCATTTAAAGAATATTTTATACAATTAAAATACATGGCTAAAATAGGTTACATTATTACTTTAAATGTTATGTGTAATGTTTTTTATTGACCCTAAGTCATTTTTAAGAGCACCGACTCATGTTAAACGTTTACTCATTTATGTTTAATGACTCTTTTTTTAAACATCTTAAAAGTCTTTTCTTGGTTTTTTTTTTTTATCTTTCTCATAGATTGTTTTATCTAATGTGGCTTTTTCATTTCTAAATAAGCCTCATTTAACTCTATTTGTGGCAGCTTCAGTGAACCACAAAGGAACAAAAGTGTGTCGTTGATCCATGTTGATTGTCAGACACTTTCATGGGATTTTCCTGTGAGGAGAAGAGTAGAAAAAAAACATATCAATCTTCATCTGCAAAACAGAATACATTAAGTTGAAAAAATATTCACCACTCCTTTGGTGTTCTTCTGTTTTGTTGCCTGACAATCTAAATTTGAAATGGATTTTTATTTTGATTATAAGTTATGAACTTGAACTTACACATAATATTCCAGATTATTGAAGTTAAATAAGAGGGAAATGCAAGAATAATTTTAAAAGTATAAAACTGAAACATGGTGTGTGCATATACATTCATTCTTTGCTTTGAAAGCCCAAACACTTTATTACTTGCTTCTTTCTAGATTGTGTAACCAGTAAAATATGTTCTTGTACAACCTAATGTGCTCATGCCCAGATATGATGTGCCCTGAGTTGTTTCTTTGTCTATCTTCATGACCAAAATATGACGCTGTCCTCCTGTTATTGTGATTAACAGATACATTGTTTTGTAAACAAGGTTATGTTGTGTAAATGCCTCCCATGTCTCTCTTAAAATGACACATATAGGGTGAAGTGTTTTCTGAATTCTAGAAACTTTCTAGAAAAAAAATCTTCTGCTTAAAGAAATAAATTAAACAGAACATTTAGAATTTACCAAAAACAAAAGCAAACCAGAGACTCCCCAAATGTGTGAAAAAAGGTGTTGTGGTCAGGTTAAACTAAAATTGAACTTTTTAGCCTCAAACAACCTCCTGTCGAGTGCAAACCTACTCTCATCAAGCTGAGAACACCATCCCTACAGCGAAGCACAGTGGTGGCAGCATCATGCTGTGGGCATGTTTTTCTTCAGCTGGGTCTGGGAAATTGGTCAGAGTTTAAAGAAGGATTTACAAAGAAAAATACAGAGAATTTCTTAAAGAAAACCTGTTGGAGTCTTTCAGAGATTTGAGACTGGCAGAGAGGTCCACCCTCCAGCAGGGAAATGACCCTGAACTCACCACTGAAGCAACACTCCAGTTAAATATGTCAAACCCAGACCTTAACCCAACTGAGAATCTCTGGTCTAATTTAAAAGATTTTTGGGCCCAAGCAGCACCCATCTAACACTGCTTTTTTAGGTTTACATTTTTCAGAATTAATTAAAACAAGTTTTTTTCTATGTTTGACTTCTGGAGTATTTTGTGTTGGCCCATTACTTATAATCAAATTAGAAATATTAATTTAAAATTTGGATTCTAAAACAATAAGTAGATCATGAACCAAGGGAATGAATACATTTGTAACTCTCCGCAACTAATGGCAGAAATCCTAAATCCTCTTGTTTTTATTTTTCATTTTCTACATTCATTTTTTTCCCCAGTCTGCTCACCTTCTCCTCCGTTGTAAATAAAGCTGGACCAGCCAGTGAGTGATCAGAGACCAGAATGTAGTCAGCACCACCGTCATTGGAGAGTAGTCTAACGGCCACCAAGACGGTCGGAGGAGCTAAATTATGAAGACAGGAAACTGGAATGAGGGCACTTTGTTTTCCAGATAAAATGTGATGATACTGCTGCTACGACCCAAAAAGAAAAGATAAATCATGAACAACGTGTTTCACCAGGACTTTTCGGGCAACTTGTAAAACCTCTTCCTGATGTGGTGAAAGTGATCTTGACTAAAAGAATGAAAGAAGAAAATGTAGAAATAGTTCAACAAACGATTCAAAGCAAACTGTCATCAGCACTGGTGCATTTTAAGCACACGTGCCTCAAAAGTACACAAGTAGAAAGTTAATTGTCTCATCTTCAGAAATGTGACAAGTAGCAGCTGTGGTCCTTCACCTGTGACTTCGTGAGCTCCTCCAGAGTGTGCAGCCTGTGCAGCACATCGGTCATGTCGTGCTGCAGCCTCAGCAGAGCAGCGGCTATTTGCTCGTTGACATTTGCCCTCCGAACACCGACAGTTCTGCTCTTTGAGACATGACCACTGGCAGCATCAACACTGGTGCACCGCAGTGAGTTGCAGATGATTTTTGGGGATTGAGAACCTGTAAAAAAATAAGTCACATAGTTAAGATTATTGCTTCAACATCTGTGGATATTGGTGCTTTTTGTTGGAGTATTTGTTCAGAAAGGAGAACCAAAAGTCAATGAAACTACTTCTTTTGTCTGGGGTTGCCACAGTAGATCATCTACCTCCATTCATCCCAGTATCCTCCTCTGTTACACCAACACTTCAACTCATCCATGAACCTTCACTGTGGTCTCTTTTCCTCCTCCTTGGAAACTCCATATTCATCATCCTTTGTCCCTCCTCTGCACATGTTTGAACCATCTCAGTCAAACTCCTCAACCTGAGCTGAAGGCAAAAAGGACGATATTGTCCCTCTACTCCTTACAGCTTCACTGTTCCTCCTGTTTCCCTCTTATTCACATGTATTTTGTCTTGTCTTCTGCTGACCTTCATTCCTCTTCTCTCCAGAACAGACCTCCACCTCTCCAGGCGCTCGTCCACCTGCTCCCTACTCTCACTGCAAATCACAGTGGTGCCTATCAACAACTCCTGCCTGACCTCATCTGTCAACCTGCTCATCAAAAAGGCAAAAAGGAAGGGTTCCAAAGCTGATCCCTGATGTGATCCCACCCCACCTTGAACCCATTTGTCACTCCTTACTGCACATCTGACCACTGTCTCACAGTCCTGCACTACCCTCAGATACCTGACTTTTCTCACACAGTACAACAGGTCCTTTCTTGATATGTTATCAGGGGGAGAAAAAAATAAAAATCAAAGTAAACATCTCTAGTCGCACCTGTTCCTCTTCTTGACAAGGAGCTGTTGTGTTTGCTGGAATCACTCCCTGTTTGGATGCAGAAATCCTCCCTGAGCACCTCACCCTCAGCCTCTTTCACACTTTCAAACCAGAGGTCCTTTGGACTCACGGAGGCAGCTCCCGACCCAGGTGACTGGCCTTTTGATGCAGACAGCTGCTTTACAGGAATCGGAACATTGGGCAAAGTTTTGAATGAAAACAAATATAGTTCAATTTGAAGATAATTGCTGAAGTTGTGACATCTTAAATGCTTTGAATGAAGGACACTGAACCTCTTCCTTAGCCAGATGCTCCATTGAGTCACAGAATTCCTCATTGTCAGAGTCGGCAGGTCGGTGGTTCCTCTCAGAAGCTGCAACAGAGGGACCTGAATAGTGAAGAGCATAATATATAAACACCCAAAATGCATGATTAAAACGGGAAATTTGGTTGTATCTTGGTATTTTTATATCTACTTTAAATTTCTTCTCATTGGAGACAGTATAAACGAAAGATGTTTCATCTTTTGTCTTGTCAGCTTTATTCAATTTGTGAAAATGAATTTATTTCTGCTTTTCAGGAAGCAATTCATGTAATTAATGAGCATTTTCCCCCAAAAATGCTTCTTTTCTGTTTTGAGTTTGAATGATAAATATGAACCACTGGTAGCCTTTTAAAAAAATATATTGTCACTGTTGTTTGAAGTAATATGTGTTTTCAATAAATGTTACATATTTTTCTACTTTTCATAAGCAACTTATTCATGAAAATACTCAACATTTCCCATGATCCTTCCACACTTAAGATAGTGCTTCATCAAACACTGAACTTGTTTTCCTCAACACATCAATCAAAGGTGTACTTTTTTGCATGAATGTGTGATCTTACCACTTAAGTGCTGGTTCAAGTGAATGTATGGCTCATGCTGCCCACCGGGCTCCATGGAGCAGGCCAGCTCCTCCTCCTCCTCCTCGTCACTGTTGAGGGAGCTGTGGGTACCGTTGGTGAAGGAGGACATGCTCGGCTCCAAGCTGCTGCTGGAACCTTTGGTGTCAGATCTCCACCTCTTATCGTCTGCCATTAAAAACCTCGGGTCAGGTGCCCAGTCTGGAACGACAGCAAAACTTGTCAAACCTTATCTACCTCATGAAAATGGACCAAAAGTTTAGGAATTTATTGTAGACTCGTGCAGGTGTGGACAGAAGGAGTAGGTGAGTTGGTTGGACTTCAGTCACTCGTCTTGATCATCACTTGATCACTAAAGGCAAAAGGCAATGATGTTCTGCTTGTGTCTGTGTGTCAGGGTGTGGCTGTTTGTCTCTCATGTTTGCAAAACTGAATATGAACTAATGAATGGATTTTAATGAAGTGTTCAGGAAGCAATGACTGGATGTACAGCTACGAAAAATTAAATGTTGGAATCAATCCAATTCAAGATGGCCACCACAGCTAATCACATACATGTATGAGAACACATTTTACTGGTTACACAAAAACACAACTTACAAAGTTTGACCAAAATGGCTACAATCTGTCATTTCTCATCATAAAATCCTTTTAGCCTAAAACTGTGGCATGAAAGGCGACAGACAACACGCATTCCTTCAACAAATCTTTAGGCCATTAATTATATTGGGAAGGATTGCGGCATAAATATACAAAAAGTTGGTTTCCATCCATTTTACATTAATATCTAATAGATGAAAAACACAAAGACAGTGTTGAACAAACGAGACTGCACCACACAGCTGTCAGCAGAACATCAACACTGTACAAAATGTCACTAAATTTACTTTAACAAAGTTTAAAGGGGAGGGAGAAAGTGTCGGCTGTGTGCATGTGTCACTCCTACAACATCACACAAGACAGATTACTACAGCCATGTTGTACCTCTTTCCTCCTCTTTGTCTTCCGCCACTGAATTGATGCTGTCATCCCAGTTCTCCTCCTCCTCACTTCCTCTCCACACACAACTTTCCTCTTTTCTCTCGATTCCGCTACTCTCTCTGCTCCCCTCTGCCTCCTCGCTACTCACACTTAGGCCTCTCACGCTGCTGTCGCTGCCTTTCTCCTGGACGTTTTGTATATCATCCCACAGATCCCCATAGCCTGAGCAGCGAGGGGAAACACACAGTTAACGCACGTCGTTTGAAGTGATAAATGAGGTTTTTTGTTGTTTGTTTTTTTTACATGGAGGTTCTGTAGTAAGGTCAGGAGCAATTAATATCTTACCTGTTATGGACAGCTTTTTGAGTGACCTCAGTTTGGAAAAACAGTTTAATTCTGACAGGACTGATTTTTAAATAGCTAGCCTGAGTAAGCCCAAGAACAAAGTGGATTGCTGCACACATAAAACTCGTCCAATCTCAAAACTTTAAAGTAGTTAGTGCAGCAGTAATTTAGGAAACTTTACATTGTTGTCAGTTTCACATTGCATAGTTATTTGCATAGAATCTATGATTATTTAAGACTGAAAACAGCAGCAGCAGCAAGCTATAGCTCTTATGGTGAAGCCTGGGAGCACTTCTGGCAGGAATATCACACCAGATTTTAGTTCATTATCTGAAAACTGGACAGAGTTACAGCAATTCTGGGGTTTGCTAAGCACACAAACACACACAAGCATCTACATGATCGCTCATCTTTCATGGCAGCGAGCAATTATTAGTGCTTGTATGAAATGCTGTAAAATTTATGAGCTTTAGTTGTTTTAAGATGACCACAATCCACTTTGGTCTTGGGCCTGCTTGGATTAGACTTAAGCTTGATAGTCCTGTCAGAACTAAACTCTTATTTCTACAAACATTCAAGGAGCAATCAGTGGCAGGTAAGCTATTAATTGTTCACAACTGTTTTTTCTCAAAGGTACCCTTTAAATGGTGTGAATTATTCCCAATCACAGTGTCAGCTTATTTATCTGGTGTCATACAAATAAACAAGAACGAATCAAACTTGCTTGGGTTCGACTAAACTTATGCACAGCACAAATAATCTATCATCTCTACAGTGCAGCAAACAGCAGAGACTTGCCTTCCATTGTTGGCCTCTTAGCCGATTTAATCAGCTCCTCTAGAAAACAAGTAAAACAGTCAGAGTTTCAGATAAAATAATCTGTGTCTATGTGCAGTGACTGGAAGACTCTCAGCTCTTTCTGTGCGTCTTAAAGACCATTACTTCTGTATTTCTGATCGCCAGCTTCACCTTTCTGCTCTGCAAAAGGCATGGTGAAGGGTCTCCTGTCTGTTTCATTTTCCTGTTTTTCTTCTTGGTCCACCTCTGTGTAAAAGTTTCCAAGCTTCTGCACCAGTTCGGACACTTCCTCTGAGATTGGGATGGTCTCCAAAATCTGACAATGCACATATGCAATAAAATGTTACTGTAGGATATCAACTCAGCAGAAAGGTTCATTAATGTCTAAACTTTTATGGCAGTTTGCGGTCAGGACAAACAAACTGCAGTTAAAAATAAAGCGACTGGCATATAATTCTCTTTTTTATGATGCAAAAAAAGGGCATTGGCTTCCTCTGAAAAGGACTTACCAGCTGGATATGCTCAATGTAATTCCTCATGGCTTCCTCCTTTGTCATGGTTCCCAGAGAGCTCCACGCATCCCTGGCAACACAGAGCCAGAGTTCAAGACTGAGGAAAGCAGCGAATAGTGAACGCCTAAAGCTGTGCAGATAAACAATATTACATGATCTCATCTTACATCATTCCATCTCGGTTTAGGTCTTTCCACATGTGCATGGAGCAGCAGCGTTTGTTTCTACTGTTTCTATTCTGTTTTTATTTACGTTTTACAAAATGTCCCACTTTTACAGTGGTAGTGGCTCAGGAGGTAGGGGTTTGTCCTGTAATCGGAGGGTTGCTGGTTCGAGCCCCTCGAGGCAGCTGTGGCTACAATGTAGCTTACGGCCATCAGTGTATGAATGAATGGATGAATGATTGTAGTGTGAAGCGCTTTGTGGTCCTTGGACTAGATAAAGCGCTATATAAGTGCAAACCATTTACTATTTTATTGGAACTGGGGTTGATATATATTTTCCTTATTAGTTCCTATAATATAAAGGGTGTACCATTTAGTTTTGCCTCGAGTGTCCCAGAAGCCCATTGGTCTGTGGATGTTGCATGGCCCCACAGTAGCTTGCTTGTAGTAACTATAAAACATCAGCATCATGTCATCAGATGGCTGGAAAGGACCTGAGAAATAAAGGCAGCTCATAAAAACACAAAACAAGCTAATTAATGCTTTAAAAGGTCTACAGTTACAGATATGTGCACTCAGGTGCCTCTCGTTTCTTTTGATCACTAATTAAATGTTTCTACACTTTGATTTGAGTCCACCTGTGGTAAATAAAACTGACTGGATGGGATTTAAACAGGCACATACCTCTCTATAAAAGGCCTTCTAGCTGATGGTGCATATAAGAGCAAAACCCAAACCATGGGCTCAAAGGAGCTGACTGTAGAGCTCAAAATGAGGCAAGGCACAGATCTGGGGAAGGCTACAGAAATGTCTGCTGCACTGAAGGTTCCGCAGAGCTCAGCAGCTTCCATATTTCTCAGACAGAAGATTTTTGGTTCAAGCAACACTCTGCAAAGACCTGGTTGCCCAGCCACACTGAGCAATTGAGGGAGAAGGACCTTGGTGAGAGAGGTGACCAAGAACCTGATGATCACTCTGACTGAGCTTCAGAGACACTGTGTGGAGATGGGGCTAAGTTCCACAAGGACAACTGGAACTGCATGACGTCACTGATCTGGGCTTTATGGCAGTGTGGCTCGACAGAAACCTCTCTTTGGAAAGCTGCTTGAAGGCCTCTCAGACTGCGAAGACCAAGATCCTCTGATCTGATGAGATCAAGAGCGACCTGTTTGGCGTCAGTCATCGCCTGCCCAACATCATCTCAAATGTGAAGCATCATGTTGGTAGCAGCATCATGTTGTGGGAGTGTTTTTCACCAGGGACTAGGAGAGACTGGTCTGGGTTGAGGGAAAGTTGAAAGGAATAAAATACAGTGATACCTTCAATGAAAACCTGATCCACAGAGCTCAGGCTGGACTGAAGGTTCACCTTCCAACATGACAATGACTCAAAAAATTTTGATTTCACTTTATCATTATGAGATACCTGGTCTAAATAAATGAGAAAAAAAGATTTCAATGACTGCATCAGGCTGCAACATAAGGGGATCTGAATACTATAAATGTAAAACACCTGTGAGCCACAAGAGCAGTTATTACACAAGAGAATCGACTGATTTACCTAATCAGCTCTTATCCCTGTCTGGTAGCTTTACTGAGCCGAGAGGGTCAGACAGGAGAGACAACTCTGCATGTAGGTCACTCACCTAAAGTGTTTACTCTCCAAAAAGGCACAGACTCCACCGACTATTGCACACAATCAGCCACTTTAAATCACTTTGCAGAACACATTGAAATGAGTCATCACCTTCTTCAGGCAAACTCCGGATTACTTGAACTGCGGCTGCAAATTTCTCCTCCAGACTGTGTTTGTCCTCCTCCTCATCCTCCTGCTGCTGCTGCTGCGCCATGCTGAGTCCAGACAGGGATGGCATGAATCAGACTCCTCACGTTCTTAAACAGGAACAAGGATCCAAATCAGGATATATTAGGGTGATCAAAAAGATTCTTCTGTTTTCACTGAACCTGGGAGATTTTAAGGTTGCATCTATTGCAGACTCTGTATTTTAACAAATGCATTCCTCTCTATGAATGAATTATAAGAAACTCACCGTATGTCGTATACACTGGTGGGGGAAAAAAAGACCAAATTAATGAATAAACCCGGTATCTGCTTGCAGTAAGAAAGTCAGTCTCTCCGGTCAAGGATGAGCCAAGCAGTCTACGTTTGGAGCCCTAAGGAAGTATGGGAAATGTAGTTTTTACTG
The DNA here is from genome assembly GCF_001649575.2 of Kryptolebias marmoratus. Classification (NCBI taxonomy): domain Eukaryota; kingdom Metazoa; phylum Chordata; class Actinopteri; order Cyprinodontiformes; family Rivulidae; genus Kryptolebias; species Kryptolebias marmoratus. The sequence goes on along the minus strand of NC_051449.1, from coordinate 19,049,970 downwards.
GCGAGAATATCGGTGAAACGTGCCTCATGGCTCTTCAAAACCCATAAGCGCTCCTGAACGGGGATTTAAATTGCAAAGGCTTCTGGGAAATGTAGTCTAAAAAGCTTGTCTGTTCATGAAATTTAGAAATGAGAGATTTTTGGACATATCTGTTTAAAAAAAAATAAATATTAGATATATATGGGCGTTTTATGCATACTAAAGATAAATTTCAAATATGCCAATGAGCACCAATGTTTTGTTTTTTTTCCAAAGCACTATTTAAAAAATAGAATTAGATTTATTTTAGACAGTATATAATTGTCCGAATATTCTTATTTATTAATATTCATGAGTAAATCTGTGTTGACAATCTATCAAAACTAACGTATTTAATAAAAGATTACGTGCAATGAAAGGAATTCAATTGCAATAAAGTTCTCACACACCCATTAGACTTTTTATTTATTTATATTTTCAAGACTTTATTTTTCATTATCTTTTTTTATTTACTTATTTTTGATTGGGTGCATGAGCTTTAAAATATTGGTTATAATAGAAGAAAATCGAAACAGATTGTAAATGTGACCTGATAAGCATTTTAATAAAATATAATAATATCTGGATATGTCTGTTGAACTTAAATAATAATTGTTCACACAAAATATTTGATTGATATTAGTGAATAAAAATATTCACTGTAATATTGTATTCTCGTCTAATTACATATTATATGCGTGCTTCATCGCAGTGAAACGTGATTGGTCGGCTCCTCTCTTCGCTCGGCCTCTCGGCCAATCAGCGCTCACGGTTTACGACGTAACTCCGGTTAGTTACGTGACGTTGTGAATCGGAGGCCAACGGAGCCACAATGCCAGGCGGGGGAGCCCCTTTCTCAGCAACACAGCAGCACAGCATCACCGCCTCGCCTCGCTGAAAACAGGCAGACAGGAGAGAAATGCAAAGGGATGTAAGATGGCAGAGCTACAAATGCTGCTAGAGGAGGAAATCCCTGCCGGTAAAAGAGCGCTCGTGGAGAGCTACCAGAACCTGTCCCGGGTAGCGGAGTACTGTGAAAACAATTATGTTCAGGTAAGAAGGCGCGTTTTAAAGGCCGCTGTAGCCGAAAAGGGGGGAAAAAAATCCTGTTATCTCTGTGTCGTGTCTGCAGTGTTGTAGTTGAAGGGAGGGAAACCACAAGGGCAGGAAATGCTGGTCGCAGCGAAAGCGGCTCTCCGACCGCCAGCCCGAGCGAGCGGCTTTGTGTCCCGGTGAACTCGGCGTCGAACCGGGCGTCGGTCTTTTCTCGGCTCGCGGCAGGAGGCTTTTCTGCGCGAGCTGGGCGCTGCTGGGGGGGCTCCCGGAGGGTGTGTCGTTGTTGTGACTGACTGCGTCCAATGATGGGCACCTGGAGCCGAAAAGAACCCCAATCCTCCCCGTTTTTCTCATAGACATGTTCCTTTAGTTTCTACATGAATTACACAACACAACTGGCTAACATGTTGGCGTTGTAACAGCCACGTTAAAGGAGGAAAATGTGACTGAATCTGTATTTAAAATGTATTATCGTCTGAACTGAAATAAGAACGACTTAAATATGGTTTCTGCTTGCTTAAGGAGCTGTTTTATCACAGCAGGAAAGCCAGAATACATGCCTGGAGATCAGTAATAAACGCCATATATATATATATATATTTATATACAGATTTTCTGTGACTCATGTTCTTCTCAGAGTATGTAAAGGCCCAGCTTTGTGAAATTGTGCAGGTAAAACATCTCATTTAGCAAGTAGAAAACATTTTCAGCGAACTGAAGTCATTAATGGTTCAATTTAGACAGTACAGTGAGTGTTTCAGCTTTCTAAGTTTCAAAATAAACAATGTGAAGCAAACATACATTTTGGTTAACCAGAATATGAAAAAAATGCTGATTAATTTGCCATTTTCCCTTTAACAATAATTGCTTAACTTAACTAAACATATATTTAACAATTTTTAGAAGAATCTGTACACTTATTCTATATATTATGTAGTTAAACATTCTCACTTTTAAAAAATAGATTTTGGAAAACAGTGGTAGCTGCTGCTACATTTTACTTGGTAATGTGCTAAGTATGTACTGACATGGCTTGTTGCCAATTTTTTTTTAAATAAAAGGAAATATCAGACAATGATATATATATATCGTACTAAATAGTGAGCTGAAGTGAGTTTTACTGCTTCATCGTTTTCATTGTTTAATAAAAAGGTGAAATATTGTCGGATTAATCTGGTGCCTGATTGATCAAGTCATTGATTGATTGGCCTACATGTACTTATTCTGGCTAAATGTTGTTAGTTTCAGGAAAACTAAAACTAAATATGTATCAGACTAAACTGGAGTGTGAGGACCCTCATTTTTATTTTGATGACTTTTAAAAAAAAATCTAATTAAGCTATTTTGCCTTAAAAGAAACACTATCTCTGCTGCTGTTAGGCAATCAGTATTTTTTCTTACAACTTAATACACATGATTTATTTTTAAAACATATTTGTGTAATGATGGTTGGCTGCTGGTGGTTGAGGAGGCAAAGATGCAGAGCAGCAGGCAGGGATAAATCCCCCCAAACAAATGGCATTAAATGCAAATAAAACCCAGAGGTGCAGGAGACACAATCGATGAGTTGAACAGGAGAGTATATGGGAGGATCTGACACATGACTGGAGACCCTGAGAGCAATTTATACAAGCAGGGTTGATTTACGACTGGGAACAGGTGGGAGGATAGCCGATGAACAGGTGTGGTGATGAGGGGAGCTGAGGAAACACGCTGGCTGGGAATATGGACAAACAAAAGTAAAGATGCCAGGCTAAACATGTACTAAACTGTTACTAAATGTTACTAAAAACATAAACACTGGCAGAAATACAGAAACATAGTGATCAAATCTGATAAGACAAGGAAGTGAAAGTAAAAACTAGAAAACCCAAACCAACCAAACATTTTGAGTTATTTTGACATGAATAGTGGCTCACGGTGAATCTCACCAGACTGCTCCTCTTCCACAGAGTGTCTACAGTAAATGTCTGAAGTGAGGTTGCTGGCCGACTAGTCTGGTGTGAACTGTAGTGTCTGTTAACTATAAACTGTGCTCCAAACTGATTCTTTATTGTGCTGCGCTGACTGACAAAAGCTGTGGCCCAAAAGCACATCAGAGTGCCTCACTCCTTGGCCATCAGCGTACAGTTTAGTTTATTGACATGCAGAAGTCAGCGCAGTGCTTTCAAACCTCCAACAGAAGCTAAATTTGTTGCCAGGTATTATAGGCAGAAGTTCTTTGGACAAAGTTAGATCAAATGGACAGTTTGAAAGGAAATGAAACAGTTCTGGATATATAATTTTATTAGAAACGTTGGATTAGAGGGTAAACGGCAGTGGAGACCTGAGGGCTGTACTAGAAAAGGGAGGTTTACGGCTTAGCCAGCTATGTTGAGCTGAAAGTTAAAGTTTTCAGGGTCACAAACAGTTCTCTTTGAGCCCAGCTAGATCGTTGTGGTAACAGAGGCTGAACTCATCACCTGCTCCGGAGCACAACCTGAGAGCTGGGGCATGCGCTCCAAAAAGTGCTGTAAGCCCTTTTCCACGCAAAAGTTCAGACATACGAAGGATGAAATGACCCTGGAAACACGCACAGCCTTCAGCTGGTGTAGGAACGTTCCTACATGTTTTGGTCTGTTGGCAACATTTAGAGGCTATGACGGGAAACTGTTAATAATGTGAAAACTATTATTGGACACGCCCGAGGGTTGTGCTGCGGAGCGAGGTTTCCTGCTTCGCTGAGCTGAAAGTCAGCGTTTTCGGTGTCAGGGGATCTCTTTGAGCGTGGCTAAATCACCATCATGGCTACAGTGTGATTAACTGTCAGGAAGAAGCGCGACACGTTCGCTAATTCTGTTATTAATAATGCTCCAAATTGACAAATCAGACCGAAACATTTATATGTCATCATCGATCTGCCAGGTGCTGTGACATTTAAAATAAAGTCAGATTGTCAAAAAATAATAAATAAAATATTTGATCATATCCACTAAAGAAGCTGCAGTTAGACTGCTTTAAATAGAGAAGGATTGTGCAACATGACTCCATCAGAACCATACATATCACACTGATGATGAACAAATGGGCAGTACACGTTTTTCATATTTTGCTAAATTTTCTGAGACATCCATTAAACAGTTAGCATGAGATTTCATTCATTAGTACCTCTGTACATCAGAATATATTTAATAAATATGCCTCTTAGTTCTTCTGAGCCCCTGAGTGCCTCTGTGTTCACAGTAATTATGTTATTAAACACATGTAGAAAGTTGGAAATGCCTCAGCCTCAGAACTGCGGCGCCAGCAGATCAGCGCCCCCGATTCACTTCATTCATTTATGATATCAGTTTGTAACGCATGTGTAGAAAGTGGTGTCTGTAATTACTGGACGAGAGGCTTTCCGCCCACCTATATGTCTGACCGTTTATAACCTTTTCGCTGCCTTTTGCAGGTGCGCGCTGCTCCGACAACCTCGGCTTCACACACCATCACTCTTCTTTGCGTATGCCAGAGGAAACACGTTTTTTACGCCCCATTGCGTCATTTAGGAGCGCCCGTGACGCACAGTGCGTGAAATTCCTCATTTTGCTGCATGTAGATACAATTTTTTGATTGTGCACAGAGGTGAACCACACACGCAGGACATATTTGCATCAATTTGTATATTTAAATTGAGTGGCGTCGTGGGGAGGAGTCTCATGTGCGCTCAGTTCCATGTTGATTGGGATGTAAAGAAGGGTTGTGGTTGGATACATGTGTACGCAGTTTCACGTACGCTGTTTTCTTTTATGCTAAGTGCATGGGTATGTAATGTCCCCCTCTGTGTATGAAATGATTGCTCCTGGGTACGAGGTGGTGGTACAATTTGGCGAAATTATAATTGATCAGCACCTTATTTTCATTTCTGTATAAATCTGTAAACATCTAAAAACTATGCTGATAATGATTTTTGGTTCTTTCTGTAGTTTAAACTCCATCATTTAGAAATAAACAATCTGAGCACCTCTTGGGGTCTTTGTGTTGGATCTAAATCAGCCGTGTTTGTTTTACGTGATGTGCAGGTCGGCCTCTTCCACAGACGTCAATCAGTGCAGCATCATCATTCAGTCCGTCAGCTTCCTGCCGCCAAATTGTTCTTTGGATCCAGCTTCCTCATCACACTCTATCTTTCTTGATCTCCAGTGGACACAGTTAAATAAAAGAGACATAAATTAACAAATTCAAATCAATACAACGACACACGTGTTATAAAATATTCATAGGTTTTGAGTTTGATCAGGAAAAATTCATGCTGAGCGTGATGAGAAAAACCACACCAATGATAAATAATTGTTATTTAAAAACTTGTCCAAATCTGTGTATCTTCATATCAAAAGTGTACTAGAGTAGATTAAATCATAAACTGAGTAGTGACTGCTTAGGTGGGTGCACAGCTGGCCGAGGAGAGTACAGAGTGGGCAGTGAGATGTTGTGCATGGCCTAGAATACAGTGTTGCAGGTTGTGCACACAAAAACTGTCTGTTATTTTTGGAAATTGACCACTCCAAACATGACCACCTCGGCTCGCAGGGTCGCTTGGTTGCAAACACTACGAATCCAGCGAGACCATAGCTGAAAATTTGCCAATTTTCTCCCATTTTTTGAGTCACAGAGTGTCCCAAGAGCCACAGTCTATTCAGATACTACCCTAAATGAGTCAACGGTACAGATGAATGCGGCATCTGAGATGTTTTAAAGGTCGAAGGGGCTCAAATCCTAATTATTATTATTTATTTATTAACGTACTAAAGATACTTAAGTTTACCAGTTCTCAGAGGAGGATGAAATAACACTGGTGTTCAACAATGACTGCAGTGATTAACCAGTCAGTCTGTTGCACAGATTTGAACGAAAACCTACTGTAAACCTAATTTTAAAATTAGGGATTAAATATTTATATTTGATGAAGCTTTCGGTTATTTTTTAAATTTCATGTGCACATTTAGATGAGAAAAAAATTGTTGGGGAGCCTCTGTTTGAGGCTGTAAATCTGTCTGTTAAATGCCACCGTTACACCAAAACATCCAGAAACAGATGGTTCGCGCAGCCTGGCAGAGATTTGGGATCCCACAAATTGTCCTGGCGCTCCTGCTCTCTGGGCTCAGCTCCCAGCATGCACCTGTCCCACCATGCTAGCCTGGCTTATTCAAAGTGGTGTTGTGAAATCCCAGGCTGTGATGTAGCCCACAAAGTCCTTCGCTTTAGAGACTTGCAAACTTGTCTTCCCTTCTCCTCAGAGCTTAGCGGGGATTTAAAGTTTAAAAACAGCCAAGACTAAACGGTCCCGTCAGGTACTCCTCTCTCCTGACTCTCACAGCTGACAAGAGAGTAAAATGGAGAGAACAGCGTTTCCTCTGCTGAGCTCCACATTTCTTTCTTTTCCTCTGATTTATCAAACTTCTCTTCTCTCTTTCTCTCTCTTGCTTTCTGACAGGCTCAAGACAAAAAGAAAGCTCTGGAGGAGACCAAAGCCTACACCACCCAGTCTCTGGCCAGTGTTGCCTACCAGATCAATGCCTTAGCAAACAATGTGCTGCAGCTGCTGGACATCCAGGCCTCGCAGCTGCGGCGCATGGAGTCCTCCATCAACCACATCTCTCAGGTAAACTCTGCAGCGGCAGGAGAGGACGGTTACATTCATGCATCCATACAGATTAGGAGTTGAAATGCGATGTTGATGTCCTGGACTGTTTTGTGTGTGTGTGTGTGTTTTGTGAACTGTCTGCCATGCAACTCTTCTGTATTATAGAATAATGATGTGATTTTTTTTGTGTTGATCCTAATGTGCCACACCTCCTCGGCTTTGCTATCTTTACCTGCTGCTCTTTTTCTGTTGTTTATCTGCTCTTTCCATCTGCTCGCCTCGCCTAAATATCCCTGAATGTCTTCATTAAGCCTGTCAGGAATAAAGTGAAACTGTGGCGCTTCTCTCCCGGTTATGCATTTTCACCTCCTGCTACAGTCTGCATGCTGCAGGATGGGATGGTGTTAGGCGCAGTCTAATGAGGACCATTTATTGATCCATTAAAGATGCTCAGTGGTGATTCTCGTCTCCCAGTTGATGTTTCTGCTTCAGATCTTAGAGGCCTCGGAGCTAACCACACTGCTACTGAGAACAATCCTCCTGCACAGAAACCTTAGAATCTACATAATCACGTAAATGGAAATTACTGAAGAAAACATACATCAGCTTCAGTCTGTTGACTAAGCTCAACACAATTATTTTTATCAACAGTAGTTTTGTCTGAAGGAATCTGAAGTACATGTTTAGTTTTTCAACCTCTCACACTCTTATGAGTCATATTCATACAGTTGATACCAGTATTAAAACTATCAGAGTTATTAATAAATTCAATCATTTTGCATGATATTCACTGTCTTATGTAAAGCAGTGACAGAAGAAACAAAAGAAGATGAAAAAAAAACACCAAACTACTAGCTTTAAATGTCATTATCACAACTGCATGGCTTGTTCTTCAGAGCTTGCAAAGTAGAATAGATCAGAATAATAATATAAGATTTTAATAATAATTAATATAATAATCTTTGTCAGTTATTTTGTTTCTGTGATTGTTTGGAGCAAAAATCAAAATAACAAAATCGATTAATTGTACAGTCCTAGTTGAGTGCCTAACAATCTGATGTTAGCTAAGTAATTAGCTGGGTTATTAGCCTCTGTTCACTTGATAACATGCTAACTCTTCTAGCTTGTTGCTAACGTTTATTTCAAAATAGCGTTACCTTGTAAAGCAAGATGGGAGTCACTCCTCTGGTGGACAAGGCATGATGGACTGTGTAATCCGCTACTGGATACAGGGATTAAAGTTTTCCGTTACCAGGATGGATTTCTGTCGTCTGTAAAAATGAGAAGGAAAATAAAAATGTGTTTTTTGTTGTGGTCCCATTAAAGCCATCCAATCTAATTGTGATACAGGGGTCAAACTGGCACTGCGTTCAACAAATAGAGCAAACCAGAGCCAAAGTTTTATCCAATCAGAGCAGAGCAGGGTTAGGGTGCAAGCAGTTTGGCTAACTTTGAGACTTTGTCTCTATATTTAACAAGTTTTCAGACTCCTCTAGTGACTATTATTTAAAAAAAGTGCTAAGCAATTTTTTTCCTGGTGTTTTTGGAGACTTTTGAAGACTGACGTGAAATCAAGGATGGTTCTTTCCAACCAGCAGCAGGTGCAGTGGACCCTCCTCCGTCCCACAGCGCTCACGGGAGGCTCGGTCCTCCCACAATGAATTTGGGTTACTTTTGCAGATCCCAAGCCCAGATAAAGGATAAAAGTTGGAACTATGATATTCAAAAGAAAAACAGCAGAGCTCGTATAGATAAGTATCTTCTAGTGGGCCCTGTCTAATGTGTCTCTGTTGAAATAATGGTTAGCATATCACATGTGGGAGCTCATAATAGCTCATAATTTCTGTTGACAGACAACACAACAACTGTTCAGGTAAGTAATATAATTAAGTGTAGAAAAAAAATTCAGTCAAAAGATTTATTTTTTGCTTTAATCCCTCTGAATAAAATGTACAAACAACCTACTAGGTGTTTTTTTTAGCAACCATAAAATTTGAAATTGAAATTCCCCTTCAGCTAAGGAACACAACTGAATGATGACTTTGGACGTCTGGTAGCAGAGGGAGAAATAAAACTACACCCTGTCTCTGTTATTTTATTTTAAAACATTGAAACCATAGGTACGGTATGGCAGAAAGATTTTATGTCATGTTTTGTAGTTAGATTAGAACCCAAGCAAAAATATAAACACTAAAAAAACAAAAAAACATACGCCATACTCAAGGGTTGAATAAAAACCAAGGAAATGTGCTGGGACTGATGAGTATAGGGAACAGGTGTAAGTGGAAGACTGAGAAACAGGAAAACGATGTTGATATAACAGAACTAAACACAATAGATCACAAAATTTCAACAGAGAAACATAGAAAATAAGCTTGACAACAAAAAAGGAATAAAACCAAATCAGTAAACATAAAAACTACAGAGAACACAGATCCTGACATTTAGTGGTTTTGGCACCGTGGCCTTTTAACATCGTGGTACACCTTGAAACAGGTAATCAGCTTAGGCCTGCTCTCCGTTTTTTCTGGACACAAAGGTCTAAGTGTTTTTTGTATCCAGTAGATAAATTTGAGCTTCCAGCTTAGTTCAGCTGAATTAGTTAAAGCAAGATTAGAGAGAGAGAAGGAAGCCAGATGTCTGTGCCAAGCCCAATTTAAAACCCACGAGAGGAGGCCTGTGACGAAATATCGCTAAAATGGCTACAACGGCAATTTAAAATCAAAAGCAGAGCTGTGGTTCCCAAATTAGATTAGATAGCCGTGTCTAAAAATATATGCGTGTTCAGCACAAAGGTAGATAAAATGGTCACGTTCTGTTTTAATTCTGTAACAATGCAGCTTTTTCTGGCTCGCTTTCAGATTTATTTTTAGATTAGCTTTTTTATTTTGCCGTTTATTTCCCAAGTGAGCCACTTACCGTGTCTCTCTTTTAGCCTCATTTCAGTTCAGTTCTTCTCGAGCGCAGCGTCAATGAGGATCCTGGACATTACGTTCAAGATTGAAAAGCCTGAGAATTTTGTGTCCACGTGGCACGAGTTAATGATGTTTCATAGGAAGTAACCTGGACTTTGCTACTGTCACATATTCAGCTGCTCTGAGAAAACAAGTTTGCTTTTTGGTTTTTTTGATTAAAAGCCAGATTTATTAGGCGAAGCGTACAGCGAAGATCCAGCAGTGATCATTCAGTCTGAACCATCTGCTCCCAGAGGCACACAGCAGAGGTTCAGCAGGCAGCCAGATGTCTGTTAGAGTAAAGATTACAAAGAAAAAGAGGCTGAGAGGGAGCAGGAAGAGCAGGCAGAGAGAGCTCTGTCACCAGTGATTAGATAAGAGCCTTTACGTCTCTACGTTTCACACAGATCCTTACATGTGTTGCAGCCTTTAGCAATGCTCCCTCTAATGTTGAAATGAAGTTGAAAGTCAGTTTTTTTTTTTTTACTCGATGCATGTATTTGTTCTTTTGACTCAGGATGGACGGTTACAACAGCTGTTTGCAAAACTTCATGTTTGAATGGTTATCTCCTCTCCAGTTTGTTCTTCTCTCCTTTATCTCTTTGACTGTGGCAGAACATCAAAAAAAAAAAAAAAAATCACTTTCACATTTTTCGTTCTTGTCTCCCAATCTGCACGTTTTTGCTTCCTCACTTTTTTTTCTCACTTTTTCTAATCGTCACTTGTTCTCGTCTAATACTGACAGGAAATGTTTTTTTTTTCTTCCTTCCCAGCCAAAGCTGGGTGTGTAACGTTGGTTTCCTCTCTTAAAATAAGGCCCCTGCTTGTTTTCTATATTTATCTCACATTCAGCTGACAGATCAGACAGCACAGGATTGTTGCAGATCATATTAGACACAATAACCTGCAAGGTACTTATATCTAGTTATTATTTAAAGCATAGTAAAAAAGTCATCTGGTTCTTAACTGGTCTAAATACAGTTTCAGATGAACCACACCACATGAAATGTTATTGTGTAATGATTTATTTAATAAATTCTATGCCAAACAGGGAAGGGGAAAACTAATTCCACCCAAATATTGAACATCTTGTAAAAGCAGCTGTAACTTGAAACAGTTGTTCTGTCTGACCCTACAGCGGAGGGGTTTTGACCCACTCTTCTTCACAACATCACTTCAGTTCATAGACGTTTCCCAGCATTCATTTCTGCACAGCCTTCCTGACCTTCTGCCACAGTTGAGTTGTGGATTTTAATTGAACCATCGCAACATTTACGTCCTGTTTGAGAGTCTTAAGATGTGGCTCTTATGATTTTTCTGAGTTTTGCACAGCCTGACCTCGGGGTGTGCGTGCTGGAGCATCCGCTCCTGGACAGATCGGCAGCTGTTTTGACTGTTTTTCTGCGATGATAATCGTTCTCACTGCCCCCCGACTTGTTTGGACGCCTCTTATAACCCTTCCCTGAATGACAGGCAGCAACAGTTGCCCCTCTAAGATGGTTGCCGATGCCCTTCCTGTGTGAAATGTGTAAACTGTTAAAATATCTACTTTGAAAGAGTTGCTAACAGCTGCTGATATTTGTTATTCAGTGCATTTGATGAGCAGCACCTGACTGCTACTAAACCTTTTCTTTGGTGAAGAAGCAGAGAGGCTGTACACATTGTGTCTCCATTTTGAGTTTGTTGTTCCTAAATAATTTCACACTGTTATGTCATCTGTTAAGGATCCTCTGAGGTATTTGCCTAATTTTAAAACTCAGCTGATTTGGTTTCTTTTGATCTGATAAGTAAAAAGACTGTGTCTTCTATATACTTTAAACCAGCATAATTTGAGTGCCACACATTCATCATTCCCTCATGCTTCCCTCAGCCGGCCCTCCATCTCTGCATCCCCCATTCCTTCGAGTTTCATCCATCATTCATAGACTGAGGGCCAGTCCTTGTAGGTGCCTGCTGCGAGTGATAATGACTGAAACTGCTGAGGAGATGTAGGTCATCGGTATTTTCAGGGGAGCGTTGTGAAACTGGCATCAGAACAGAAGAATAAATCCCAAAATTTACTAGCAGGCTGCAACGTCTGACAAACAAATGATAAATTCTGATATTTATTCTACATTTCATCATCCTAAAATTTACCAAAATAATGGTCAGATATTTCCACAGCTAAATATGTAATGATTCGTTACAGGTAAAAGAACAAATTAAAAAAAAAAACAATATAATATTAGCTAGAATAGAAACCTGTTTAGACAAGAAACCAGGAAAGTAAATGCTTTCTGTTCCCTAACGGTGGCTTTTGTCCCGTTTCTCTCTTACAGACAGTGGACATCCATAAGGAGAAGGTGGCCCGTCGAGAAATCGGTATCCTGACCACAAATAAGAACACCTCTCGCACCCACAAGATCATCGCTCCGGCGAACATGGAGCGGCCCGTGCGCTACATCCGGAAACCCATCGACTACACTCTGCTGGACGATGTGGGACACGGCGTCAAAGTAAGAAGCTTTAAGATCGGCATCAAAGTTTTTTTTTTTGTCACTTCTTGTTTCTTTTACAAACAGCCTTTAGTAGACCAAAGGACACCGAAGACATGAATATTACTCACACTGCAAGGCGTCCCATATGTTAGTGATTTAGTTCACTTATTTGCTAAGGAACGTCAATGAATGTAACTAACATGTATTTAGAAAGAACCACAGCTGAAAGGGATTTACGGATCTGTCTTTTTGTGCCCAGTAACATCTAAAGCTGGAAGGGTTTTGGTGTGTGGGTGTAAACGTGTGAGCTACAGGGAGACATCTTCGCCAAGTGTTACTCACACCATCACATCCGCTGTTGATTCATAGCAAAAGAAATCTTTTAGCTTACCTCCGCCTCATTTAAGAAAAAAAAATTATCTATTTATTTTTCTCCCCACGAGCCATCCTCTCCTCTCCCCATCTTTTCTTTCTCCATTTCAAAAAGGCTGTGTGTTTGTGCTAGTGATTGTGCACCCAGTCATGTGTGTAATGTGTTTGATTCGGCCTCTGCATCCTTCTCGTACCCCCACCTCCACCCCTCTCCCCTCACCCCCCGGGGTCTGTATCTGTTGAGATAGCGGCCGTCCGCTGATTTTTCAAACATCCGCTGATTCAAATTCAAAAGCCAGTGTTTCCTCCGCTGAGAGCTGGCTCACTCTGAGGCACATTTGGCATGGCTCGCTATGCAAATCAGGCATCATTCAAGGATGCAGGAAATGGATGAATCTCTGTAGAAATCAGCGCAAATCAGTGGAAGTGCAAGAAAAAAAATGGCTGCTTGTTTTGTTTTTTTTCTAGGGAAACTACCTGCAGGAAATATGACTAAGACATTTATTCTGTATGTGTTTTTTTATTATTTAAAATTTAGTAAGGCTAGTGTTGAAATTTTCGAAATTTATTTTTTATAACCCCTTGCATTTGGCTCTTTTGAAACATTTTTATTGCTTCCCTTTTAGTTGTGTGTGTGTGTGTTCATGAATTCGTCTGGATCAGTGCAGACAGAAATGCACATCCACATTCCACTTGCTCTTTCTTTTCTGCACACATCTGTGAATAATTCAGAAGGATTAACCGCCACAGCCCCTGCTACCCAGAGCCATCTTCTATAATGAGCTGTGTTTTAATCCACGCATGTGGGAACGTTTGCAGTTTTCTTTTTGACACTTACACGACCACCGTATGCTCACTCTGTGTGGGGAACACTAGTCGCTGCTTTAGCACCCCACCCATACAACTTGTTTCCTCCTGGCTGTGGCAGATTGTCTCATCATCACCCCTTCTAGCTATCTTTTTTTCCCCCTCACATCCAGGGGAGCTCAGCTAAAAGGAGCTGGGAATTCAGACATGAGCCTGGGAAGACATTTTCACACACACACACACACACACTGTGCTCACCCAATTCGCCTCAATAACCTTTATTGGCATTTCTCGGGGTTACCAGGGTAACACAGTTTCAGCGTCCTCCCCCGATGGTCTGCCGTTATTTATGATCTCACTGTGCCTCATGGCCCAGTTTACGTCCCAGCAGCACTTAAATCATCAGCGGGCCGCATCAATCTGTCAATCAATCTGTCCACGGAGCGGAGACATGACTGAAGACCTTTACTGGTGCGTTTTAAGATTTGCTTGATTCTTATGGTGATATTGGTCAATAAGACAGGTCTGAGCACAGTAATACACTGATCAGCCATAACATTATAACCGCCTGTGTAATATTTAGTAGGTGTCCTTGTACTAACCAGTCAGGGTATGGGCTGAGAATACCTGGGGGTGTCCTCCTGATAATGGGACATCAGCAGTAGATTCTTTTGGTTCTGTAGATTGTAGGATGGCATCTCCTTGAATTGGACCTGCTTCCCACAGCCATTTAAATTGATGTTTATCTTAAAAAAACACCACCTAACTAAACATTTACGCTGACTGAGCACACTCTTTCAAGGAAACAGTATTCCTCTTTCAGCAGGACAATGCTCTTTGCCAGACTGCTAAAAGGATTAAAGAATGGTTTGAGGAACACAGAAGCTAGCGTGGGTGTTCTCTTGGCTTATAAATTCTTTAATTTCCTAATCTGATCGTGCGTCCATCGGATGTGCAAGTCCATACAGTCTCTGCCTTGCAGCTTCCTGCACTTTAGGATCTTCTCCTGACAGCTTGGTATCAGATAACACAGCTGAGGTTCAGAGGTTTGGTGCAGCTCATACCTCAATGAATCAAGGCAGCAGCAAGAGTGACCTACTCTGTGTTGGTGGGTGGTCATAATGTTATGGCTGATTAGTGTAACTCAACATTTCTGTTACCTGTACACCTAGATGGGGTTTATGATGATCTACTAATCAAACCTTTAAATCAGTCTATTTAAACTGGACATTTTGAAGTAGGGCTCTGTGGAACGGTTGTGAACAATCAATATCTTACCTGTTATAAATTAATATTTCACCTTGTCCACAAGGAAACACAGTTTTTCCGAAAACTATCTTTTTATTTGTTTTCCCTAAAAATACATAATTTCTAGAAATGTCTTCAACCACACAGATAACACCCAAAAAGCTGCAGAACTACACCAGGCCTGTATGTGGCGCTGTAACGCTGCCAAGGAATTACACCAAAAACAGGAAACAAGGCGTAGAGCATGTACATAGAGCCTGCACACTTGGTGCAAAATGTAAACACAAGGAGAAGAAGAGGACACCTCCTGGTCGGAGGTTAGGTTGCAGGTGGGATTACGGCATCTTTGTTGTCAACAGGTTTTGTTTCGGCTGTCTACATGAAAATGTGAGGGTAGTGTTTCAGCTTTTTCTTTAATCTGGAGCCTGTTTTTGAAAAAAAAAAACCAGTCTGGAACGCTCCTTAACCCTCCTGAAGCCCTTAAAAGAGAGAGAGAAGACGAGAGATAAAGAAGTCGTTGTGACCTGAAGGCCACGGGAGGGTTAAAACCAATCCAATCTCCAAGATTTGGTTCATGCGAACTCTACACAATCCATTTACTCCACTCTGATTCTTAAAAAAACAGTAAACAACAAATATTTTCTGTCTAAACTATTAGAATATTGTATGGCCACACAGCAAGTCACTTTGTATTTTTGTCAACTTTACAGTTTACCTCAGAAAAGGTTACCTCATGTTTGTTATCCAAACATGGCGGCGTCAGTCTCGTACCGTCACTGACGCCATCGAGGAGACTTTGCTGCAAATCCTCTATAGCTGGAAAGTTGTTCGTCAACATCACAATAAACAAGATCCTCTTAAAGGAAGGAACAGAGAGAAGCATATGAGCAAAAGCAGTAATGACGTAATGTCACACACACACACACACAGAAAAACACACACAAGCAGTGGTTTCTTATTGAGTTAAATCAGCATTGTACACAATTTTAACCCTCTTTTTTTATATTTACTTATTTTAGCTTTTTAATACGTTTTTGTCTCTCTAGCAATCCGTTTCTTTTTATTGTTTTCATTAAACACTTGTGTTGGTTGTGAAAAGTAGCCAAAGGATGTATGTTATTAGTGCATTAAGTGTTCATTTCATTATTAATATGACTAAAAGAAAACTTGCTTTTTGTACTGTCTAACCAACTGTCTCCTCTTTTTACCCGCTTGCACTCAGTGGCTTAAAGCCAAGGTAAGAGATCCTTGTGTTTCCTCTCTTTCTCCTCCGTTTGTTAAACAGACAGAATTACAGCATCAGTGTGTTCAGAAGTCTCTAATAATCCTTATTTGTTCTATTTTTTTATGTTTTGTATTCAATGTTTTTTGTTTAGGCAACTAATTTGATTGAAGTGATATTTTTATTGTTTTAAGTAAAAATTACACAAGGAAACACTATTTTGTAGATATCTTCATCTTCTGGCTTGCATATAAGGTTTATATTTCAGATTTGTAGCATTCATAATCACATTCCACATATTCCTGTGTAATTATTCATATAACTAAATGTTTGGCAACATTCAGCACAGCAGATCACAGCTGAAACAAAAGAAACAATGTAATGTGATTACAAATTAAATCAAGCTTGGCTTCATCACATCCCCACTGTAAATGACACCCCAGGCTGCTACTTTTCAAAGGCAGAGAAATCTTGGTGTCAGCAAAGGAGATGAGACAAAACCTGCTCTGTTAACTGGTTTTTGCTTCTTTAGCAACACGGGAACAATGCAGCAGGACGAGGAGGGACCATTTCCAGGACCAACCCCCCCTCACAGAAACCTCCAAGCCCCCCCATGGCGGGTCGGGGTACTCTCGGGTAAGAAGTTAAAGCTTCGAGCCCAGTTAAATAAGGCTCTAAAGGTAAAGGTAAACCAAATTAAATGATTCTTTGAACAGTTTATTGGAGCTTCGGAGGATCTCCACCACCAACCAACCAGCTGAAACTGGTTGTATTTATGAGCAGTGTTATGATTGGTTCTTTTTTTTCCCGGCCTTGTCCTTGTTTTTTTATGATACTGATATGATATGATGTTTGTCTGAATCCAGGCGCAACACTCCGTACAAGACCCTGGAGCCCGTGAAGCCCCCAGTGGTGCCCAACGACTACATGACGAGCCCGGCCAGACTGGGGAACCAGCACAGCCCTGCACGCACAGCTTCCCTCAACCAGAGGCCCCGCACACACAGGTGCCTCCACACAGAACATATCAAATGAAGTCAGGCTCAGATGGGACTGCAGCGCTGATGCACACCAACCGTTAGACGTGTTGCACGCTGTCGCAGAGCTGCGACTCCGTTGCCACAGTGATGAGAAAACGATTGCGACAGAATGACACGTTGGAGAGTAATGACATGTCGTCAAACCCTGTTGTGTAATTAGGGGTTAGTCTCTGACGATGGGCTCTGAATGTTTCTGCAGTGGCAGCAGCGGGGGCAGCGGGGGCAGGGAGAACAGCGGAGGCAGCGGCGGTGGCGTCCCCCTCGCAGTCCCCACCCCTTCTCCTCCCAGCATGGGCCAGGGTGAGTCTTCTGTCTGTCCCCGTGCGCATTGACAACAACTCCTCAGACCCGCTCGATTTAAACTATTTAAAGGTGCTTTCATTGATGCCATATGTTTATTAAATGAAAGCTACAAATTATTTTAGTTGAAAACGTTTTAATTCTACCAAAAATGAGCCTGTAGTTTTTGTCATCAAACACATGAAGGTAATAAAGGCCTAGCATTTCTGAAAGGAATAAATATTACCCTCCACCTTTCAAACATACTACTACTGTAGTACTGTAGTACAACTATACTTTTAAACTACGGTCAGCTTGTGTGTGTGTTGGGAATGACTCTTAGCTACTACCACACTAAATTTTAGCTCAACATCTGTAAAATAGACTGAATTATAGTCATTTTTGTGTTTTCTAAAAACAGGAGGCCATCTTGAATTGAGCTGGTTCCAAAAACAATCAATTCTAGATGTATACTGGTGTTTTTGTCCAGTGGTTGTTGAGATATTTTGCTAACAGACAGAGAGAGTTGACTCCAAATAGTTAGTGGCGATATTTTAAAACAATGCTCTGTTGTTGGTCAGTCTCTGCTACTACCACACCCAATTTTAGCTCAACATCTGTAAAATTCACTGATTTCTAGCAACTATTGTGTTTTTTACAGTCAGTTAACTGTGGCAGCCATCTTGAATGGTGTTGACTCCAGAGGTTAATCAGTTGTAGATGTGCATCCATTGAATACTTCCTGCAAGTTTTGTTAAAATGTGTCCAGCAGTTCATGGGATATTTTGCTAACAGACAGACACATGAACACACACGCCCAAACAGGCAGGCCGTAAATATGGAAGCTGAAAAGTGTCTGATCATTCAAAGACTTTAAAGGTGTCACCTGTCTCTCTCCTCTTCCTGCCAGCTACATCCTCGGCGTCCGTGCCACAGGGCCCCGGTTTGGGCCCCATCCCCATGTCTCAGTTCGGCACCATCTCTCGGCAGATTTCCCGTCACAACTCTTCCACCACCTCCTCGGCCTCCATGGTGTCGGCCACCGGCACTTACCGCCGCGCGCCTTCCGTCTCCTCCCAGCAGCCCCACATCAACGGAGGCCCGACGTTCCCGCCGAGCGCAGGTAGGGAGCAATGGAAGCGAGGAGCAGCGTTTATTCTCACCTGCACCTCACATCTTAAATTAAACAGATTCCTCTCTTCCTCGGAGGGTTGAGGAGATAAGAATGAGTCAGCCTTGCTGGAGGCTAATTAAACAAACACTAAGCTGTACTTTCTGAAGCCAGCGTAATCATCTGACTTCCTCATTGTTTCATAGATTGCTTCGTTATTATTTCTCGTCGAGTTTTACACATCAGCTGGAGACAGCTTCCTTCAGGGAGAAAAACGGGAGGGTTTTTAGGATGTTAAACATGGACCCTAGTCAAGAGGGAAGCCCAGGGTGTTTGCATTCTTCCTGTCAGAAGAGGGAAATTTATTTTGGCAGCCACAGCTCTGAGAATCTCTCCTCTAAAAGCTCCCGTCTTAAAGGACGGCCATCTTTCTTGGCAGAAAGCACAGAAGGAGGGGGCTGTCTGAATCGCCTGAGAGGACAGAGACAGTCTGTGTCCCACAGTGTTGACGCTGTGCCTTTGTAGCTACTGCAGCCTTATTAAACTAAAAGCAACTTTTTAGGATTTGCGGCGGCTGCGTTCGCAGCGCTGGCTGTGTTAGACGGAGCTCATTGATTTCACACGCTGATGATGTGGATGGATGTGGCTCGGCGATGACAGCCGGCCTCAGTAATGAGGCATTCCTGCCCCGTGAGAGTACAGACGCCCTTCCATTACTTGTGATTCATGAGTCAGACCTGTCTGTGTGTGACATCATGTCTCTCAGTGAGGACGGCTGTTGTCCTCTCCTGTCCGAAGATCTCGTTTTCTACAGACAGAACATGCGAAGTGAACATATTCAAACGATGCTGCAGCTTTGTAAACTGTTATCTGCAGCAGAGCTTGGGCTGCTTTTGTGTTTTAGGTCCGTGCAGTGCTTTGATTTTCCTTTTCCTTTTTTGTTTTTTTTTTAAGCTTTTTGCTTGACGCAGCTTTTCCTTTTGATCCAAAACAGATCCTCAGCCGATTGGAAGAATGGCCATTTAGGCCAGTTTGGAAAAACTAAGCACTTTTTCAAACGTGTAAATTAGTGGCTCAGCATATCCTCCAGCACCATTTTAGATGCTCTCAAGCTTTTACGTTGTGCTTTTTTTATATAATCTTTTTTCGACGTGCTGACTTTCCCTCTCCTGTGATGTTCTGTTCTCGCCCCCATCGTTTTCCCTGTTCGCCCCGTCGCTCTCATGTCTCTCCGCTGGCTTCCTCGGCCTTGCCTGGGTGTGTTGCTCCCCTCAGTGTCTGTGGCTCCTCCGCCGCCTCCTCCCGTGGTCCAGCTGACCCCTCAGATCCCTCTGACCGGCTTTGTGGCCAGAATGCAGGAGAGCAGTAAGTAAAACCTCCCTTTCAGGCACAGAGACGGCCACACGTCTCCTCGGTGCTCTGAAATCACCGTCTTCTGTCCTTCTTCACTCAGTGTCACTTCTCTCACGCTGTTGCAAGGTTCAGGTTGTCTGTCTGTTGCCATGGTGATGAATCATCTTGTCTTGTCTGTCCAGAAAGAAAGTAAATATGACCTGATCACTTGTCCTTATTCCCCACCTTTTTGTCTTTAAAGATGCAGAAATGAAGTGATCTGACTATCTGTGTCTGTCTGATAAAATATACGTATATTAGTGCATCACTGGCTTGTTTTTCTAAGCAGCTTGTTTTGGCTCTCTAGATACTCCCTGGTACAAAGAAGTGACACATTAGACAGTTCTAATAGCAGCAAACATCAGGATTAGAAGAAGAGTTTCTTTAGTACACCTGAAACAATTCACTGAGGAACTCAGTTACATAAAAAAATCCTCCAGGCTGAAATCTTTGATTCATTGCTTTGTTTGATCCAAGTGGCTAATTGTGGGACAAGATGTTGGGACAGAACAATCCGTTCATTCAACTCTACATACTTTTATCACCATAAACAATAAAAACAAAAGCCTGGAAGAGACTGTCACAAACATGGAGCTGTCTCCTGCCTGGACAGAGGTACGCAAGCTGTAAGGGATCGTTAATAATATTATATTAGTACTTAAAGTCAACAGGCATTGTCTTTGACACCATGAGGTGTCCAGCTGTGCAGTTTGACGTTCCTACATTACACTGCTGCAGAGTTAGAGCACAAGGTCAACAGTGATGTTGACCTTTGACCCCTCTTCTTTTTCCTTTGGGCTGTTCCCTTTTCAGGGGTCTCCACAGTGAGTCATCTTCCTCCATCTAACTCTGTCTTCTGTGTCCTCTGTCCTCTCTCCAACTACCTCCATGTCCTCTCTAACTGCTTCCATATATCTCCTCTTTGTCTTCTTCCTGGCAGCTGCATCTCTAACATCCTTCTACCAATATACCCACTGTCCCTCCTCTGCACATGTCCAAACTGTCTCAGTCTGTCCTCTAACTTTATCTCCCAGTCCTTCAACCTGAGCTGTACCTCTGATGACCTCATTCCTAATCCTGTCCATCCTTGTCCCTCCCAAGGAGAACCTCAACATCTTCAGCTCTGACACTTTCAGTTCTGTCTCCTGTCTTTTTATCCGTCCCACTGTCTCCAAACCATACAACACAGCTGCTTTCACCACTGTCTGTAAACTTTTCCTTTGACCTTTGCTGCCACCCTTCTGTCACAGATCACTCCTGAAACTTTTCAGAACACATAACCTCCTTGGCGAAGGTAACGATAACAAGTAACTGAGTTGTTCTTTCCTGGTGAGCCAGAATAAGTAGTGAGTAATGAAAGCGTGCACGGTTCTGTCGGTGGAGAGAAGAGGGCAGAATTTGTTGTTGGTACAAGTTACTGGCTTCCAGGATAAAAGGTTAGTAACAACTGGTGTAGAAGGTGTATATTTGATAACTCGATTAATTGATGGATTATTCGATAAAGTAGTCGATTACTAAAATATTCAATAGCAGCAGCCTTTCTTGTTACTGAAAGTACAGAAACTACAAATTGTTCAGGAGGGCTTTTATGCTGACTCTACTTAACTGCTTCATCTTGCTTTGTCTCATTGTCTAAACCATTAAACAACCTAACCTTTGTCAAAAGTATACCTAAACTTGTGGCTACTTTGGGGAAAGAGATGGAGCCAATAAAACTGGAGTCAGTTATTGTTTGTTTTCTTAGCTGTTAAATAAAAAAAGTCTCAAAGAAATTATTAAACCAGTGAAAAAGTGTTTTTTAAGCTAATAGAAAGTGAAAAGTTGAGTTAATTTTACTCGCTGGTTCAACAGCCCCACAGTTGATGCTAAATGGAGCCGGAGCTGATTAAAAAACACACTCTGAAGTTGTGTTTAAACAGCAGATATTTGGGTTAAAGATCGACAAATAATAAGAACTGTTAACAAAATCTCTGAGCAGTTTATAAGTGGCTTAAAATGTCTTTCACTGCCCTCTGGTGGACAGTTAAAGAACTGAACATGATTTCAGCATTTGCTGAAAGAATAGTTTCTAAAGTGTTTCCACAACAAAACAAGTTCTATTTAAATATTCAGTGTTACGTTATTATTTTGTTAAATATATAATTTGTTGCAAAAACCACTGCAGTGAGTATTCATTTCAGTGTTGTTAAAAAATATATCTGCTGTGTTGATTCTGCCCAGATCATTTAAAACAGTTCAAAGCACTTTCTGTTGTCGTCCAGTAACAGACAGCCCTGCCCCTCCTCCCCCGCCTCCCCCAGAGGATATGGGAGTGTTTGAGGAGCCCGCTCCCCCTCCACCTCCCCCGCCGGTGGACTACGAAGAAGAGGAAGCCGCTGTGGTTCACTACAACGACCCCTACGCTGACGGAGACCCCCACTGGGCCCCCAAGGCTTATTTAGAGAAAGGTGAGTTCCAACCGAAACCAGCACCTGGCAGAACTATAAAAAAACAGAAGAATTTTATGAATATTTGTCTGTTCCTAGTTGTGGCCATCTACGACTACATGAAGGATAAAGAGGACGAGCTGTCCTTCATGGAGGGAGCCATCATCTACATCATCAAGAAGAACGACGACGGCTGGTTCGAAGGCGTCTGCAACGGCGTCACCGGACTCTTCCCCGGAAACTACGTCGAGTCAATCATGCACTATGCTGACTAACAAAAAAAAAAACTAAAGAAAACGAGGAACGAACCCCCC
>NC_051449.1:18926534-19027580 GCF_001649575.2 Kryptolebias marmoratus | reverse complement strand
ACCCCACCCACAAACACACGACGGCACTCAGCTTTGACGAGAGGGAAAGGTGTACAGACGTGACAGCGGCTCCCATTTTTTTAACCAAGTGCCAGTGACTTTTTCAAACCGTTTTCTTTTTCGGCGGAGGCGGCGGTGCGCTCGTGTCAATTTGGTCTGCTTAAAAACAAACATTGCACAAAGAGGGGTGGGGGGAGGGCGGGTGGTTTACACTGAAAGAGACGAGGCGGAGACATTCTTTTTAAAGTTCTGTGATCGCATTTTACCTCTAAAGAAACTACACTCAATCAAAGGTTGCAGAAAATAAAAGTATCTACATGTAGGGAGTTCGGGGGGGTTTAAATGACTGAAGATTCAGATTCAGACTGAAGACTTGCAGAAGGCAGAGTGCTTTAGTTTATTTGCACTGTAGACCGACTCTTCCTTCTGTTCAACACGAACCTCTTGTCCAAATTCTGTAACAAGGACTAAAAGACAACATGACTGAATGTTCCACGCTCTCCGTGTCAGAAACCCAACAAGTTTTAAGACTCAGACAAAAGGGAAGGTTCTGCATCTGCTCTCCTCTGTGTCTTTGGGGACGCTGTTAAAAAAAAAAAAAAAAAAAGACAAAACAAAACAAAACAAACCCTGGTGTACAGAATGCATTACAAAAAAAAAAGAACAAAAAAAAAGTGAAACGTTTCTTCTTCAGTCTGGTGGTGTTTCCGTTCTCTAAACGTGTATATATAAGCTGTAACGTGACAAACTGCCAGTACAGTCCACATGTCGGTGTGTTTCAGCTGTTTCCATCAGTGTCCGTGGAGGCCGGGCCAACATCCGATGCTTTCCCCAGTTTTTCTTTTTGTTTCTTACTTGAACATCAGACACAGTGCCATTTTATCAGATCGTAACTGTGTCGTTTGATCCCGGTCGCTGTTTTTTTTTTATGATTTCTTTTTATCGATGCTGTCCAGCTACTGTAGCAGAGCTCCGAGACACGTTTGCTTCGAAGTGGGGAGCGAAGGAAAGGACTTTTTTTTTGTGTTGTTTTTTCATTTGTTTCCCTTTGTGTCGTAGCTGCAGCGGTTCTGTGAGAAGTACCGGCTGTCCTTCAGAGCTCGCCTTCTCCCTGAACGGCTGCGGGCGTGGTGCTTTTACAGCGGTGCTCGGGAGACCAAACACGAACAACCTCAAAGAGCGGCACCGCTCTGGTCAGAGTCGCAACAGAGGACTCGCTGTGTCCTGATTCCGAACCGGGAGGTGAACGCTGATCTCTTCTGATTGTAAACGCTCCTTTCGATCGTATCTGCGTCGTGAATGTAGGCGACTCAGCAGCGACGTGCAGCGGCCAGGAAAACCCGTTTCCTAGCCCTGCAAAAACAAGATCGTCGGTGCAGGTAAAACTCACAAATACCCTGAAGGCTAAAGAACTGTAACGTTTTGCACATCCTAAAGAGAGATTTTGGCCATTTTAAAGTGGGGTTCTGTGGGAAAAGTTGGTGCAGACGCCCTTTGAAAAAACAGAACTCTGCTTGAAAATCGATGAACTATCCCTCTGAATCACTGACAAACCTTTACTTTGAAAGGGAATGTTTTTGACCCAATAATGTGAGCAGTATCCGTTCAGCTCTTTAATGTCTCCACGGTGAAGGCTTTGCCGCTACATCCCATTCTTGATTGTATTTTCCATCACGTGAGAAAACGACTTTTTTCTACCTGAAGTGTTTCTAACTTTACATTCAGCTTCTTTTTACGTCCGAGGCTGCAGATAAAGTTTCGCTAGCAACTGCCTTTTTTTTTTTTTTTTTTTTCATAAAAAGAAGACAAAACTAAAAATCATGAGACAACCACTGACGTGCAAAATTTTATTTTATTTGTTTACCGATCAACGTCTGGCATTTCAGGGCATCAAAAGAAGAGACGCCTTTTACTCGGTGTGTTTTTTTTCTTACGGTCACATGTGGAATAAAGAGTTTAAAAAACAAAACAGAAAAGAAATCTGTAACTTAAATGTTCATGGGAACAGAATCTGGTGTTTGTCCTCCTCTCAGTTTGTACATACAGCGTGTTCATTGAAATTTATGTACAGCCTTTTTGTAATAAACAGCTCCTTGAAACAAAAAGCAGAACTCTGGTTTGTCTGAAACAAAACACGTGCAGATGTGGACAGATTTGTAGACTTTAGTGACAGAAAACCCACACAGAGCACTGAAATAACTTGTAATCATCACCATTGCTTTCGAATGATGGTTCAACAGATAATAATAATAAAATAATGAAACTGGTTTGTCTAAAAGGATGGTACCCATCATTTAATATTTTGTTTGCCAGCCTTCTGAGACAATCCCTGCAGTCAGGTGATTTCTGTCCCTCTCTCTGAGACGTCTTCACCTGTCCACAGGTATTTTGGTCCACTCCTCCTGAGCAAACTGCTCCATCTGTCTCAGGTTTGAATGTTTCAGCTCCTTCCTCAGATGTTCAACAGGATTTAGATCAGGGCTCAGAAGGACACTTCAGAACAGTCCAATGTTTGGTTCTGATCCACTCTTGGTGTTTTTAGGTTTGTGTTTTGGGTCATTATCCTGTTGGAGGACCCATGATCTGTGACTGAGACCAAACTTTCTGACTCTGAGCAGCACATTTAGCTCCTGAATGTTTGATAGTCTCAAGATTTCATTGGACCCTGAACAGATTTAAGATATCCTGTGTCAGATGCAGCAAAGCAGGCCCAGAACAGAACCGAGCCACCGAGGGTTCTTTTTGTTAGATGTTTCATTGTTTAGTCTGTGAACAGACAGCTGATGGGACTTGTTGCCAAAAGGCTCCAGTTTTGTCTCATCTGTCCAAAAGACATTCTCCCAGATTTTTGTGGCTTCTCAATATTTATTTTGGCAAATTCCAGTCTGGCTTTTTTATGATTTGGTGTCCTCTTGAGTCATCAACTTTGGCTCAAACAGATTGATTGTGTAATCTGACACTGATGACCTTTGACCTTGGAGTTCACCTAAAATCTCTTTGGAAGTTGTTCTGGGCTCTTTGGTTACCCTTCATAATATTATTAAAGCAGTTTTATTAGTTTGTTTTCTAGAATACTTCTGTTGAACCACAATTCAAAAGCAGTGACTAATTTTCATTAGTTGTTTATTTTTATGACTTTTGTCAGTTTCAGGTTATTTCACTGACCTTTGTGGAGGTTTTTTACATAAGGGTACAAACAAACTCATCTGAAATATCGGTGTTTCGGATTTGGGAGAATAAATTACTTGTGCACATAACAGCTTCGCTTCAGGCTGGATGGTGGACGCCACTGCGGAGAAGAAGGTGAAAGTTTGTCTCACAGGTGTTTCGCTTGAGGAGGAGGAGGGAGGAAGTCGGGCGGGGGCTTGTGTGGGTAGCCTTCAACGTATGAAGAACCTGGATGTGGGTTCCCTAGGGAGGTGTGGCCATTGGATCTGTCTGGGAAGATGATTTAATGTGAAATCCAGACACGATTGATTCTGTATCTGCGACTCAGTGCATTAAACATCTGTGGACGACTTATCAGCTCATTCAGTGTTGGAGACGAGCTGTTTGGAACTTTTTATTCTCGTACCTTTGTGTGCAGGAGATTGGAAACCCTGCAAAGTCGACGCTCTCTTCACTGCAGCCTGATAGTTCTTATACAGGACGGTACCGTACTGAAACACACACACCTGCGTAAACTGACTGCAGGAGGTGAAACGCACGGACTGAGCTTTATCTCACACACACACACGGTGTCGAATCAGACCTTGGCTATTCTGATGGAGGTGACCCAAAGCGACAGCGTGTGTTCGTCGTCACAGCACAGGAACTTGATGTAGGGCGACTCCATCTGGATGCACGGGTGCTGAGCGCAAAGAAAAGAGGGAAGAAATGGCAGCCAAGAAAAGCATTTAGGCTGATTTAGTGCTGCGGTCACTGAAGTGAGTAACCTGAGGGGAAATAAAAGACATAAAAAAGGCTCGAACTGACGAAGCAGAGGTGAAAATATGACCTCTGGAAAAAAATATCTTTCCATCCCTATTTTTTCCTATTTGTAGGCTGACTGATGTATTTTTGTACATTCTGTACAACGCTGAACATTGACAGAGTTTATTTCTGACCAAAATGACGAGCTAACGACTAGTCAGAGCAAAGCCAGGATCAAAGTAGCTTATTGTCATCTTAAAACAGCTCCAGTTTTTAAAAAAATCACACCAGTTCATGCAGTGCTGTCAAATTCACATCAGACGTTTCTTTTACATATGTATGGTACATATTTTTTTGCAACTGCAGCAGCAGCTGTAGCACTTCCTGTGCAACCTGAGACATTTCCTGTAGGAATCTTTTTTACAATATTTCCACGTAATACAAAATTGCAGGCAGTGTAAAGGTTCAAAAAGCAGCGTCTGCAGAAACTGCTATGAAATCGGCAAAATCCGCTTTGGAAGTGGGGTTTGTCAAACTGTCCGACCTCCAAAAAGAGGTTAGTCCATTTTAAAACATCCCAATATTCACAGTTTCACTGTGGTTGATGCAAAGACTACTATTTAAACCTTTACACAGCTGAAAATGTTGCATTGCCTTTCGATATTCCTGCAGGAAGTGCGTCAGGCTGCGCTGGAAATGCTACAGGTAGCTGCTGCTGCCAGTGTTTATGCTCTCACAAAAACAGAAAATCCTCCAGTATATAACCTTAGAATCCAAAACTGTAAGCAATGTAAAAGTTTATTGCATCTGTAAACAGGTAAGGTATTACCTGTTCATAACCTTTTCACAGAACCCCACTTCAAACCGTCAGAAATATTCCTTTCAGTACATTGTGCTGTGGGTGCATTTTATTGTTGTTTTTACCCCTCTAAAACTCATTCAGAGTCACAAACGACATTTGTTTATGTTTTTGTCAGGATTTAAATACACTCAACTGAATTTCATTGAACATTTTTAATACAAGTTAGAGCTGTCACCTCCCAGCAAGAAAGTTGCAGGATCGCATCCCGACCTGGGCTCTTTCTGGGTGGAGTTTACATGTTCTCCCTGTGCTCATGTGGGTTTACTCCGGTTTCCTCCCACAGACCAAAAACATGCATGTTAGGTTCACTGGTAACTGTAAAACTGTCCCTAGGTGTGAGTGTGAATGGTTGTTTGTCTCCTATGTCTCTATTTTGGCCCTGTGATGGACTTGTGACCTGTCCAGGGTGTCCCCCCGCCTCTCACACAGGGACTGCTGGAGATAGACACCAGCTCCCTGTGACCCAGAGAGGAGAAGTGGGTAAAAGAAAATGGATGGATGGATGGATTGTCAATACAAAGAGAAGCCAGCAGGGGGCAGAGCATACCAAACAATTAAATGCTGTTTTGAAACAGTTCATGTGTCTATTTAAACTACATTTGTTTGCATATTTGTAATGAATTTACTCTTTTTACCAGAGAAATGGTTTGGGTTCTCTGATTATTCAATAATTATTTGTTGCATGGTGAAAGTCTTTATATGTGAACTCTTTATAACCCTGCCATTTCAACCATTCAGAAGTAGCTTCTCATCGCAGTGGATCGTCTAATCAGCTGGCTTGAATTAAAACCCTGAATGATCAGCCCATACTACCGCACTACCACCCTTTTGCTCACTGAACTACAGATGACAAAAAAAGGCCTAATTGTCTTCCTCATTCTCTTCATGTGGTTTCACATGCATATGTTTTAAAAAGGCCTAAGGGTTCCTAGAACACATTTAGATACAAAGGTGTGAAACTAAGCAACTCTGATTAAAGATGCAAAAAACAAAACAACAAACAGTAATGTCCTTAAAAGGAGACTTCAGTCTGTAGAAAGCTCAGACCGAAGTGGCTCACTGCTGTCTTAAAATAGCTCAGATCTTCAAATGTTCATAGTAGTTCATACAGAAGCTGTTTTACAAACCTTTACATGGCTGTGAGTTTTACATGAATATATACATGGATTTCCACGATGCTTTGCAAGCACAGATAGCAGCAGCAGCTAGCTGTAGCAATGTCTGTGCAGCCTGGGTCACGTCCAGTAAGAGCATCATTATGTTGCTGCTGGTTTAGCCGTGTGATTCGAAACTGACGGCCGTATAAAGGTTAAAGAGTGTTTTCAGATGGCTGCAGTCCACTTTGCCGTTAGCTCGTCAGCCCTGTCAGCCTTGAACTGAGCCGGTGCTTCTCATTACTTCTCAGAGACTGGAAAAATAAACTGTATCCCACTTCCTACCAGTCTTCGCCCAACGTCCAATTTGGAGACTCCAGAACAACTCAAACCTCTAAATCCAAGGAATTAAGTGTATCGCTAGCAGTAGTTAGCCTGGTGAGCTAACACAGCAATTAGCAAATCCTGCAGGTTTTTCTGACTTGCAGCCGGAGTTTAATGGAATGCAACAGATTTCCCCAACGTGAACCCCCTTTCAAAAAGATCTGAACTATGTCTTTAAAGGATGACCACAAACTGTATATATATATATATATATATTTTTTTTTATGAAGATGATTGAATGACTTGAGACTGTCTTAATCATTCTGTCACCACGACATGACATGCTTAGGTGAGCTTCTATTAAATGCTGCAAAGAAGCTCCTGCCGAGTGGTTCTGTGAATCGGCTGCTCTGTAATCTTCCCCTGAAAATTACTGACGTGGCAACAAGTTGAAACTCGGCGTCTGTCCGAGAGCTGACAGATGGCTGAAAGTCCACTAAACATCGGCTTCTGTGCACACAAAAAGCATCTGTGGAGCACGAGTGTAGTGTTTGCGTTCGTTCACTCCATCGGCAAAGCGATGGAGATCATAGCTTTTCTTCATTTTTATTTGAATTTTTTAATCTCTTTCGTGCTCAGCTGTGTCTGACCTTTAAGATGAAGCAGAAGTTGGTGGGAGCTCTGTACATCTGTCTGTAGTTGCTGGTCGTGTAGATGTTGACTTTCTCAAAACGGACAAAACAGGCGAGATCAGTGGACGACTGGAGAGGAGAGGAAAAACATCATTACAGATGTTTTACACATGCAGCTCTGATGAAGTGCTGGGACTCATTATTCAAACAATTACCAGCTTTCCAATACTTTTCCAGAAAAATATTACAGAACATGTTGTTTAAAAGGGTTTAGTTTAATACAGACATCTATATTTATGTGACAAGCATTTCCACCCGCCTTCCTATTTAAACTGAAGCAGCTGAACATTGTTTACGTGTTTAACCACACTGTAAAACACGAGGCTCGTTGGTGCAAACTACATACAAGTAACTTCCTCTAATTGGAAGGAAGCTTACTCGGTCGGACGTCTTCCTTTTGTACTTTGAAATGTCTTTCTCAATCAGCTCTTCGCCGGCTTCCAGTTCGGCGAATAATCAGCACATTATAATCAGCTTGCAGCTGAAGAAACGCTTGTGATGAAACACGACAAACGGTAACCCCTCCGAAAACAAAACAAGAAAATTTTACATCAAGTTTGAGAGAATTTGTGTGTGTTTTATTCAGATCTTTAAGTTATCCTATTGTCACACGACAGAGGCAGCCGAAGCCTTCGAGACCTAAAAACAAACACAAACGGCAACTGAAGCCAGGATCTCAATGAGCTGCAACTTTGCCGAACAATACATGCGAGGGAGTCTCCAAAATGCCTTGAAAAGTTGGCAAGGGTTCTTAGTTTCCTTTAGCGAGTTTCAGAATTTCGCTATTTATCCCTTGTGTTTTGAATAGATGCTCTCTTGAAGTAGTCACAGGGTTGAGGCGGGCATCTTAAACTCATCTCGAACCCTTCTAAGTTTAACTTTCAGAGGTTCTAGAGCAGGGGTGTCAAACCCAGTGACGCAAGGGGGCCAAAATTAAAAATTTGGTCCTAGCCAAGGGCCAATCACGATCAAGATTTATTAAAAATTACATAAATTAACCTTCGTTTTAGATGTATTATGTCAAATCATTCATATAGAAATATCAATGACCTTTTCCCAGTTACAGATTATACAGAATTTAGAGCAAACATACTTTAATGAACACAGACAAATGGATCAAACTTCAAAAAGCTCATCATTAGCAGTCATTTCTTACGCCTCAATCAGCTTTTAAATTAATTTTTTAACATTAAAACAGATTTTTTTTAAACGCCATCAACAAAAACCTGATCATACAGAAATTAAAACTATATATTGTTGGCTTCTAAGTCACTGCCAAGAAAAAACTTCACTAATTAGGCCCAGTTTTTTAGATCAAAATAAGAATCAGAGAAAAAACATTCCAACTTTGCCTCCTTTCATTACAAATGTGTACTCCATCATAAATGTGGAGGTGCCGCCCAAGGTGAGTACACAGCAGGCCGAGGTGGTATAATGTGGGCGGAGGCGGACAATTAAGTAATGTGTGTGGCCTAGAATACAGCGTTGCAAACTGTGTATGCAAAAATAAGCTGCAATTTTCAAAAACTGGCCACTCCAAACAAGGTTACACCACTTGTTAATCACTTGGTCACAAACACCTGATGTCAGTGAGAATGCCATGGAAATCTTGCTCATGAGTTATTACCCTTAGCCCCCCTTCACACAGGATGACAACCCTATTACTCACTCCATGACCTGCACAATCTATTAGAACATGGCTAGATTGCAGCAAATTTAGAAAACCTCCTTTAGAGTGAAGGCAATCATGATGATGCTAAACTCTTACTACTTGCCAAATAGATACTTCCTGTTATTTTCTGCATCCCCAAGATGCTCTCTTATACCTTCACCATGCTCTAAATTTAAGGAGCAGGTTACCATAACAACATGTATGCCCACAATCACACCGAACCTTGGGCTTTGCTCTGGCACAGCTGTCTCAGACTGCGCCTGAATGCAGCTTTGTGCTTGAAAATTATGCCACGCTAACATGACGCTACCACCGCAGGTGTCGCATCTGTGCTAGGTTTCCAAGACCCACATTTGTAGTTGTAGCCGGCACGGCCAGTCCTGCTTCAAGGACAGGAAGGGAACCTCACTGATGATGAAAATAATGCATCTATTGCAGATCAAACAGAACACAGATAAACACAAAAACGCAGCAGGGAAGACACCATGACAGCGCAAAGAACTGACAAATGCTCAAAGTAAAAGGTCAATAAATACACAGAGGGATAATTAACATGAGCAACAGGTGTGCTGATTACAAATTCAAGACAACCAGGGAAAAATTGCTAAAGAACTGATTCTGAGAATTAAAGCAATAAGTAAGATGATTCAACAGAACAACAAACCCCCACAAGAAAAACAAAATCTCAACCCAAAATTCAAACTTAGCCCTAGAATGCTACAAATGGTGACAGCGAAACAGCACACTAAACAATAACCCAAACTATACCAATGCTTTCCAAGCAGAACACATGCTAAAGACTTTAATGCCTGTTTTGTACCAATTGCATGAATGTTTAGGACATTTCTTTGATCTGCCATACCTTTGTTTTGCCTTTGGGTACATAATATATCCCCGAAGCCCTGAGCACGAAGTAACGAGGTTTCCAAACCTTCTTCCCATCCTCCTTTAGATACAACGTCCCTTCAAGATCGGGGACAATCTGTGTGGATCCTCCAAAACTCTCCTGGGAAAGCAACATTCAGTATAAAAATCAGAGTGAACAGAGCGCACGAGGATTTACTGATAACGTGTTGCTGTGTTACCTTGATTAGAAGCTCTTTGGCCTGACTGTTTATCCCGCTCAAACTAGCTTTGGGCTTTTTCCACATGTAGAACAGCTGCACGTTGAGGAAAGCATTAACGACTGACTGAGCTGAATCGGCATGAAGAAAACGGGTCTCTCTTACTCACTTGGGGTTCTGTGAACATGACATACTTTTGGGGTCTCAGCACAAAGTAGATTTTGTTTTCGCTGTGGCGAGTCCAAGCAGACAGCAGCTCCACCAGGCACTCGTGATCTTCGAAGCTTCTTTCTGAAGCGTTTTCAAATCAACGCAATTTGATGAGCATCTCAGGACGATTTAGTCAGACATTTTCAGTGTGTGTGTTAGAGTCATCTCACCAATCTGCAGCTCAGGGTTGGTCTCACACAGACTCCAGTCGAAGCTGCAGTCACAGTGCGTCTTCTCGAACACCGTGTCCAGAACCTCCCGCACCGTCTGCCTCTCATCCACCATCAAAGTCTTGGAGCTCTTGTCGCTCATCAGCACCTTTATTATGAGCTATCAGAAGCAGGAAACTTGGTTATTTAGACAGCATCACTGTCTGGTGGAAGGCAGATGCTTCTAACACAGGTTTTACCTTCCTCACTTTGGCTTCCTTCAGCTTCTGCAGAGCCAGTTTAATTTTCTCTGCCTTTGTTTGGGGTTCTTCCTGGAAACAACACATACAAATGAACAAAATGACTTTTAGTTTTCAAGAAAGTCCAATTTTATCTCCAAGAGGAGCTGCGACTTTGAAGGTCTGACCTTTTTCACCTGGCTGGATGGTTGGGCAGTTGGACTAGTGAGGAAATTAGTTGGCGTAAATTTTGGAGACGTAGGAGGCGTTGAGGCTTGAGCATTGTCACGGCTGCTGATCCCTTCATGAGAGGAAGATTCTTGTTGAGGTATTTTCGGCCCGAGGTCAGCCATCAGAGCATCCAGGTCATGGTCCTCCAGCTCATTTAGAGACTCTGTGAGGAGGTGAGGTAGCAGTTAGGAAGCAGATTTAAAAAGAAGAAACAATTTGTTTAATCCCCTGAAATGGATAGATAAGTCTGTCAAAAGAAAAAGCGTCATCTTCCGAGCTGGTGCTTTACTGGTGCAGAGTACAAGAAACGCTGCAGGGCTTAACAGCTTGATGTATTTCATCCATCCACCGATATTCTACCACTTATGGGGTTGTGGGGTCCAGCAGACACACCCAGACCACTGTCTGCCCAGCGACACTCTCCAGCTCGTCCTGGGGGATCCCAAGGTGACTCCAGGCCAGAGAGGATACATAATCCCTCCAGAGTTCTGGGTCTGCCCCGAGGTATCTTCCCAGTGGAACATGCCTGAAAAACCTCCAAAGGGAGATATCCTAATCAGATGCCTGAATCACCTCAATTAACTCCTTTTGATGTGAAGGAGCAGCAGCTCTGCTCCAGCTCTACTCCAAGCTCCACCTGGATGATGGAGCTCCTCATCTTATCTCTAAAGCTGAGTCCAGCCACCCTACGGAAGAAGCTCACTTCAGCTGCTTGTATCCAGGATCTCCTTCTTTGGGTCATGATCCAAACCTCGTGACCACAGGTGGGGTTTGGTGATTAGTGGTAGGGGATTTGTCTGTCCAAAATGTCTCAAAATCTTTCAGAGGGTTCTTGGTTTTCTTTCATGTTGCTTGAATTTTGAACATGTTCAAAAGGTTTGTACAAGAAACCTTTTGCTCTGTATAGTAACAGAGTCTTTGCAGGGGTCTCAAACCCTTCTCAGTTTTGTTGCAGGCATCTAAAGCTGTATTTAGATACCTGCAGAAAACACGTCCAGGTCCTGTGAGATATTACTTGAAATTGCAACAAATAAATTTGCGTGAAATACTAAAATATACTGAAAATCTGTTTCAAACACAGCAAATAGTCTGGCTGGCAACACTGCTTTACTACTATAATTTCAAACCTGTTTTTATTGTATAATGTTTGGTTCCATACTAACAGCATTATGAATGTTTAATTTTTATATTCTAATTAGGCTTAGCACAGGAGTGTGTCTCATTTAGGATTCTCATTTGCATTGCCTGACAATAAGTTAAATAACTGAAAAAATTAGATTTCACTTTATAAGATTTTTCTTGAAATATAGACATTGTTGTCAGGGAGGCTGTGTGACTTTTGTATAAGGAATTAAACTGCATACCAACACAGGAGAAACAATAAATCAAACCAGATTTCAGTGAATGCATTTATGCTCCTTTTTGTTGCTGTTATTAGTTTGTGCCGCTAGAGGGCGCTGCTGTGACAGCATAAGGCAGAAAAGACTGCGTTAGCAGAAGTACAGAGTAAAATACAGGAGATGCGGCGTCTTTAATGGCGTCTCAATAGTTGCTGTAATAAAGTTGGAGAGTTTAACCGTTCTCAATCCCTTTGAAAGTTTGAAAAGGAAAAAATGTGTATTCAGAAAAAAAAAATGTAAAACAAAAGCTGTTTTTTTTAGCTTGAAAGAAGTAATTAATTTTTATTATTTTAAAAAAGCATTTATATATAGTTTTCCATTTCATGTAGTTTTTCACATTTGGGTTTGTTGAATTTAAGTTTCAACTTGTTTTTTTTTTTTTTTTTTTTTCCTTTTTAAATATGTTTTTCAAAGAAACAAACATTGTGGGCCTGATGTAGCTCCACAGGTGTCTGAGGTAGGTCTGAGATTTTTTGAAAGGTTGCTGTGACTTCCTGGCACAACAACACTCCAACCCTCCCACCATGATTCTTGTCTCTGTGAAGTCCTCTGCACGTCTCCCAACACTTCGCCTCCCTCTCACAGCCTCACAGCACAGTTACAGCCGGGGGGCAGAGTGACTCCTACTGACTTTTTTTTTTTCTTCTGCTTTTGAATGTGAGATGGCTGGAAGTTACCGTTCAGGTCGGTGAAGCCAATGGAGAAGCTGTTTTCTCGTGAAGCTGCATCCTCTCCTGGATCGCCGTCTGCTTGTGTCAGACTCTGCGGTGGGAGGAGAGCGGAGAGGGGATAAGAGATTTCAGATATCAGACCAGCTGCAGCAGAAACAAAGAATGCATCACACATTCCCCACACACAGAAATGCCAACTTTGTGGAGTGGACTTTCTAGAGAGGATGCATTTCATACTGCAAACATGCTGTTTGTGATATTAAACCCAAACTTTTTTCATTCTTTGGCTACATTCGTTTACAGCTTATTGTCAGAAACTTAAAAAGGAACAATAAAAATCTGATTTTCCCCCCAGTTTGAAGAGTGCTCTTCTCAAGCTGCAGATGTACGAAGAGAGGCTTTATGTGTTTTAGGAAACTGGTTCAATCCAGATGCAAGGGACTTCATGTTTCATATTTTTACGGCGCTCAGATGTAAAGCAGAGTCCTCCTGCTGCCGGCGGCCGATGTCCCGATAAACCAGGCAAGCATCAAAGGATTTGTCTGTTTCTTTTCTTCGGACATGTTACTCTCAAACAGGAGCGATTCAGGAAGCTCGGCCTAACTGCTCTGGTTTTCAAAGAGAGTTTTGTTGATGAGTAAAGAACTTGATTGATGGAAAACAGGACTCAAAACACACCCACCACTTTTCAGTTCTTTTAGATCCCCCCCCTCCATTTATCTTCATTAATCTGAAGTGTTTTGTGTAGGTCTGCTATTTATATTTTTAATAAAAATGTATTTAAATTTAGGTTGTAGAGCTACAAAGTCTAAAGATAAATACCAAAAGGTTGAATACTTTTGCAACCCACAGTAAAGCCTTTCTTGCTGCAGCCAAATCATCCAAAGATTCAGATACCATGTCCCACTTTACTCCACGTGTTCAAAATGATCATGGATAAACTTGTCTGGTCAAATAATGCATTGAGCAAAAACAAATAAACTAATTAAATTCAACAAAAAATATAATTTGACCTTGATTAAAGACTTAAATCCAGTGTTACAGCTTGTGAAAAGCAGTACAAGGTCTTTGGTAAAAGCAGCTTCCTGATTTTTGTCATTTGAAGACCAACTTGTTTGAACCAGTCATCTCTGAGCCTGTGGCTGGTTTAAACACTGCTTTCTATCAACTGGTTAAAGTTATCACACTTTCAAACAGTTACAAGCTGTTGAGCCACACAATCATTATATTGATGTTTATTTGCAGGAAAGGAAATGTCCAAGAGAAAAGAAAAGGGCAGCATTTCTGACCTTTTCTCTTCACGGATACCATCATCGGGCTATTTTTGTGTTCACAATATTTTACATTTCATTGTAGCTGCAAGCTGCACACATTCTTCAGCTTGTTTTGATCTGCATACTAACAGCCTGAAGCGTTTAAACACCCACCCCCACCACCACCACCATGCTAACATGTTAGCTGTCAGATCCAAACATGGCCGCCGTGTCTGGAGACTCCTCACCTTCTGGCCTCAGACCTACTCACCTGAGAGAGATGATCTATCTCTCCGAGCAGGTTGGAGAACATGGCATCGATATCGTCCATCTGCAGCAGCAGCACAGGAAAGGGACATGTTAGCAGCAGAAAAGTGAAATATGTGTGTATATATATATATATATATATATATATATATATGTGTGTGTGTGTGTGTGTGTGTGTGTGTGTGTGTGTGTGTGTATATATATATTTGTTGAGATCATGGAAAACAAACAACAGGATTCAGCTCCAGGAACTGAAAACGTTTTGCAATTTCAGTTCAGTTTCTCTTCACTTTCAGATTCTTCACTATGTGCGAGTCTTGAAAACGTGGGTTCCTTTTAATTTAGGCGTTGCTCTGGCAACTCCAAAAGCAGCGACAGTGCGCCCAGCTTGGACGTCATCGCTCACCTCAGCTAAAGATTTCTAAATGCACTCATGGTCTGCAGCCTTATGATGATGTGGCGTGACGAAGCAGCCTCGAACGGGTTCCACGTTTGCTCTGGTTGCCAGCGAACAGCTAAACCTTGTCTCCAATAAGACGTCAATTAAAGTGAGGACCCTGGCGCTGATGATCGCTTCAGGCCGCGTCTGTCTCTCCAGCTCAACATCTCGTCGTGTGCAACTGAATTCACTTAAAGCGCGCCGTGATCTTTGCCCTTCATTGACTGTCTTTGCCGAGACGCTTCAGCGAGATCAAAGATTTCTCTTCTCACCGAGTCTCACTTTCAGCATCTGGGTTTTTCCATATGGAGGGAGCATCCTGCCAATTTTAAGGTCGAAAATACTTTTTTTTTTTTTTTTCATGTGGCCTGGGTTATAAACAGCATACAGAAGAATGAGCTTTCTGCTTCTGCCAGCTGTGTGAGACCCTTGTTGTGTGCGGTTATCGATAACAAGAGTCTTTAAGCCCAGAAAAGCATCTACAGAAACTAGAGAGTTCATACTGTCTGAAGAGGGGAAACAGTGTATTTTTAAAAATACAGTGATGGTAAAAACTGCATGAATTTCTGCTCATGACTATGCACTCGCTTCCTGTATGAGTTTAACACAGTCACTATTACAACCATTTCATCTCCTTTCTCTTATATAGTTAAAGCTTGTGAACGTCCTGTGAAATTGTACAAAAATGCTCTTCCCCCCCCCCCCTATTTTGTTAC
Organism: Kryptolebias marmoratus; assembly: GCF_001649575.2. Classification (NCBI taxonomy): domain Eukaryota; kingdom Metazoa; phylum Chordata; class Actinopteri; order Cyprinodontiformes; family Rivulidae; genus Kryptolebias; species Kryptolebias marmoratus. The sequence continues at coordinate 19,012,385 of NC_051449.1, read as the reverse complement.
ATTTTGCCATTTACGTTCTATTTCAGTCCAGAGTTTGGGGTCTGCTCTGTGGAAGCTGGGAGAGGCTTCCACAGCTCTCTGGGAACCTAAGCACCTTCTGTTTCTTGTTACAAAAAAAAATTTGTTGTTTCTCTTCAGTGGAAAAGAGCTGCAGCCGCCGGATCCGAGCATCACCAGCCCATGAACTGGATGTTTTTATTACTAACACAGATCTGGGCAGAGCCTCCCGATGGATCCACAGCCTTGAATCGCTTACCAGCTGAGTCACAGAATTCAAATTAGCTTTTATACTGGGTTTGAGTCCTGTTTCACACAGTTATTGTACTTTACATGTTTTTTTTATATGTATTCATCCCCTTTGCTTTGAAGCACCAACTATTGCCTTTAAAAGCCACATATTTAGTTAAATAAGCTCTGATCTAGGAGTCAAACAATCTCTGTATACACCCTCCTGTTCTGATAGCCCCCAGAATCAACACCCCTATGTAGCAAGAGGCAGTATGAAGACCAAGGAATTCTCCACGCAGGTCAGAGACAAGTTGTAGAAATCAGGGTTGGGTTATAAAAATATCCAGAGCTTTGAACATCCCACAGAGTTCTGCATATTTCTTTATAAATATCCAAATATATTTCCAGATCCATTATTAGAAAATGGAAAGACGATGCCACCACAGTAAACCTGCCAAGAGAGGCTCGTCCACCAAAACTCATGGGCCTGACAAGGAAGGGATTCATCAGAGGAGCAACCAGGAGGCTGAAGATAACCCTGATGGAGCAGCAGCTCCTTTGCAGAGATGGGAGGATCTGTCCTGGGGAGCAATATGAGCTGCACAGAGCTGGGCTTCATGAAGGAGTGGACAGGAAACAGACATTGCCTAAAAAGATAAGTAAAACTAAAATGGGACATTTTGATTTTGCCAAAAGACAAACTGGAGACTCATCAAACATGTAGAACAGAGTGTGGTGGCCAGATGAGACCAAACCTGAACCTTTAGGCCATCAAGAACAACGACAAGTCTGACACAAACCTAACCACCTCTCATCACACAGAGAACACCATCCCCATAGTGAAGCATAGTGGTGGCAGCATCATGCTGTGGGCATGTTTTTAATTAGCAGGGACTGGGAAACTGGTCAGTTTAAGGATGAAAAAATAATAATTCTGAAGTGAAATCTGTCTTCCAGAGATGTGAGACTGGGACGGAGGTCCAGCTTCCAGCAGGACAGTGATCCTGAACACTCTGGTGAAGCAACACTCCACTGGTTTAAGGAGAACTGGTTAATGTCCCAGAGTGGTCCAGTCAAAGCCCGGACCTCAACCCAACTGAGAATCTCTGGTTTGATTTAAAGATTTTTGCCCAGAAGCAGCACCCGTCTAACCTGAAGGAGCTGCAGCAGTTTGGTCATGAAGAACAGAAAAAAAAGTCCAGGTTAGATGGACCAAGATCATGGAGATGAACCTGAGGAGACCTATTTACTCAGGTTTTCTTATTTATTCCACCATAAAAATACTTCTTTTATCTTCAGAGTGTTGGTTCTCTTGTGTAAATTAAAAATACATCCACCTAAAATGTGTTTTAATTTCCAGGTTGTAAGGAAATAAAACAAAGAGAATATCAAAGGAGCTGAATATAGTTGTGAGCCACTGTACACACAGTATAAACTATTCATAGCACTGAGATGGAGATGTGATTGTAATGAATTCTAAATTTAATATATAAATCTGCTGTTGTTGTGGTTAGGTCTGACTCCAGAGGGAAGTCAGTTTGTTTTTTTGTTTTTTTTCCTGCAACCTCCGTGTTGTGCCACAAAAGCTGCAAAAAAATAAGAACTGACATTTTGAGTGAAACATGCTTGCGTTTTTCTGTTAGCACATTTAAGCTCGATTGTCACATTTCGTGCTCATTTTATGCAGTGTGCACATTTTGCCCTTTGCTCAGTAACTCACATTTGGTGTTTGTGTCTCTGGTGCATTTGCACATATTTTTTCATTTATTTATTTTTTTCTGCACAAACAGACAGATCGTGTACCGCATGTGCTGTTCGGTCTCTGAGTTTCTGCCCAACCTAAACAGACCATCCATCGGAACATTACGTGGTAAAAGGGGAGCGGTGGAGCAGATCCCTGAAAGTGAAATCTCTGTATCACTAACATGAAAGGTGTCTTTGGGTCCACACAGGACCTCAGTGAAACATTGCATGTGAAAAGGCCTTCTAACTCCTGTTACACTTTCACTCACAGAGCGACAGACACTTGACTCTATTTTCGCGCATCACCACAACTTGACAACCACCACGAGACAAAACAGGCAGGCGAACGAACCAAAGGGGGATTTATTATTGTGCCTCGTACGCGTGAAAGTAAACTCAACGCTTTGCCTGTTGACAGCAAACCGACGTGTTTGTCTCTGTTCTTGCGGTCGAGAGCTTCTTACGGTTTTCTAATTAGTTGCACGTCTGTCCACTGGCGGCTTCGAGAGGACATGTGTTAGTCTTAAACAAAGCTGATGTGGCTCCTCAAGTATTTAACTCTTACAGGGGAGCAGAAGGGACTGGTGTACGTCAAGCTGCTTGGATTTGTATCTGTCTGCCAAAAGCATATCAGCTGTCGCCTTGAGACGTCACGCTCAGAGTATGTGTTGGGAATGACTCTCAGCTACTACCACTTCAAGTTTTAGCTCAACGCCAGTAAAACTGACTGAGTTGCAGCCATTTTGGTGTTTGCTAAGGTTGATTATCTGTGGCTGCCGTCTTGAATTGGACTGACAGAAGCCAATCAGTTGCAGATGTAGATTCAGTGACGACTTTCTGAAAGTTTCATTGAAAACTGTCGAGTAAATCATTAGGTGTTTTGCTAACACACAAACAGGGTTGACTCCAGTGGTTTCCTGGCAAAGCTTTGAGCAAAGAGCAATGAGTGGGCTTAGAGTTTTGTCCATGTGGAGGGACTGCCAGCTACAACCACAACAAATTTCAAAACAGCATCTGTAAAATTGCCTGGGTTGTAGCCAGTTTTTGGTGTTTTCAAGCTCAGTTGTCTGTAGCAGCCATCCTGAATCAGATTGACTCCAAAATTTAATCAACTAAAGATTTATATCCAATGAATGATTTCTGAAAGTTTTGTTCAAATCTGTCCGGTGGCTCGTGAGATATTTTGCTAACAGAAAGGCACACAAAGTCGTGCACACAAACAGAGGCAAAACCAAGAATGCCCACCTTTTGTTTCTTAGCGGCGGGTGATGAAAATAAGGCAAAATAAGACACTGAAACACTGATACTCATAGAAGAACTACTGTGAGTTCTGAGAGAGAAGTAACTAAAAAAAACTTGCTATTATAAAGCCAAACCTGTGCAAAAAAAAAAAACTATTTCTAGATTTAACATCAGCAAATATCTGTAATTTATCAACCTAATCTAATGTTCCAATCCATACAAATAAACACACATTCACTGCTGTTTATGTAGCTTTAAGTTCTTACCTTTTCGGTCTCTTTGACACACACAATCAGGGAGTGTGTTTGTGTGTGTGTGTGTTTGAATCCTGAAAGTCTCACAGGTCACTTTATAGAGTAACCAAATGCTCACGTGACCGATAGCTGAGAGATGCATTTCCTGCAAAATCAGGAAGTAGCCGTCACTTCTCTGGTAGCCCAAAATAAGGTTCATGTATCTATTATCAGTTTCAAATATGTTGCGTCCGTACATGAGCCTGTCTGCCACAGACTGATGCAACAGGCCGACACTTACAGCAGAGCTGAACGGGCGCTCTAGCTCATTTGAATGGCTCTAGGTGTGAGGTGTGGGGACGACGGAGACGAAACCCAGAGCGCAGACTAATTTTTAAAAAGAAACTAATTTATTAAACTAAAGAATAAACAAAACAAAAAGCTGCCGTGACAGCAAACAAATAAAAACACAAACTAAATCAAAAAGACTAAGCAGGGAGCAGGAACAGGATCTGACACGGAAACAGGCAGGACGGGAACACACACTACAAACAACAACTATGAACAACAACAATGGACTAGCGGGGTATGGAAGGAAATGACTGGGTTTTAAAGCACAGAGGATAACGTAGTAAGTGGACTCAGGTGCGTGGGAACAATCACAGGCAGGTGGAGATGGGGCGTGGCAGGGAAACTGAGAGAGAGAGTGACTGGGGAGGAGTAAAGGACAACACTAACATGAGAGACAAAAACTGAACCCAAACAGAGCAAACCAAGAAGATGAACAAAACCAGAATAACTAAAAAAAAAAATGAAACAAGACCAAAACAAAGACAGCCCCAAATCCCTACACTAGGTGATGGAGTGACATTTTTAGTTTAAGACTTTGGCACGCAACACAGCAGTGTCACGGAAATGTGCGCATTTATTGAATGTTCGTAGTTTTATCCTACTATTGAAAAGGAGGCCTTTAGCACTCATCCTTGCTTTAAAACCTTTGGATTATGTTTTGGGTGCTCCATTGTTGGTGTCCAATCCTGACTGTGGAGGGCCACCATCCGCCATGTTTTAGTTGTTTCTCTGCTGTGACACACCTGGTTTGAATGACTGAGTGATTAACAGGCTTCTGCAGAACTTGAAGACCTGCTGAGGAGCAGAGAAACATCTAAAACCTGCAGGACGGTGGCCCTACAGGACCAGGATTGGACACCACTGGTGTACACAGCTCATACCTGGGGTTTTTATAAACAGAATGACATAACCGGCTCCATCCAGCAGCTGCTGTGATGGATGTTATTTCTTCAAGGGTATGACCTGAAATGTTGCCACCTCCGTGGTCGAGACTACGTCCTGGCAGATGCACTCTCCAGGACATTTCATCAAACTCTTCAAACCATACTGCAGGCTTATTGCCCAGGTGCAGCTTGGCCATTTGTTTCCCTCAGTTACTTATGTTAGACTTTAATAAAGCCTTTTTAGTTTAACCCTACTTGTTTGATTGTGTTGCATCCAATTGATGCAATGCCAGCAGGCAATACCTTTAAGGGATGCTACGGTATTTTCATTAACACTTGCCTGTTTAAAAGCTGGTCTTTGTTTTAAAAACTTTAAAGCTATGTCCCTTGTGCAAATGTTGTTTTATCTTTTCTCTGATGCAAAGTGGTTTTGTCAGGTCTAAACTGAGGCCTGTCATCGAAGATTTAATGTGCCGATTACGTTTTTTTTTTTCCCCCACAGCCACATAATTTTTACGTTTTCTTGGAAAATACCAGAGCCTGAAGTGAAAGAAAATGTGGGCTTATTGTCAGAAGTGAACAAAACTCTTTTGTCTCCCATCTGAACAGAATCATGCTGAACATTTCAAAATGTGATCATGTGTGCAAAGACGAACAGAGACAGTAATTATTTTAAAGAAGAGGCAGCTTCATTAGACTGTTATGTCTGTTATGTTAGACTGTTATGTGCTTATGTTGTGGTGGTAGTGGGGGTGGGGGTGTAAGGTAATAAAGCTGACTGTGTTGTTAGTAATAGAACAAATAATGTGAAGGAAGTACACAAAGCAAAGATTATTAATGATGAATTTTTTAGAGGAAGCCACGAAACAAAAAATAGCACCACTAATGTGCTGTGCGAACATCTGCGGTGTTTCAGGTTAAAAAGAGAGATGTGTGTGTGAGGGGGAGGCTTTTAATAAAGTTCAGAGCTTTAGTTAGAACCATGTGGGGTCATGGGGGAAATGAAAGCCAGTAAAACTGTGATAAAGTTGACGTTTTACAGAAGGACCAGCGTTGGCCTCAGATTTCAAAAAGCTGCACCCTAAACGCCCCAGCCGCAGCCCTCTCATCCTACAGAGAGGAGAGGAAAGGCTGCGTGTCATTTCAAGTTTTTCAGTGTTTAATTCGGACTTGTTAAGAAGCCACAGAGCCGATCCTTTCATCAACATGAAGAGCAAAGAGGAAGCAGAGGCGCGAATCTGTCCTTTGAAGGGAAAAACAAATGTCTACATATCTGAAATTCCTTGTTTCCTCTTCAGGACACTGCATGGATAAATAATTGAGAGTGACAAGCAGGTGTGAGAGTCATAGTACTAATAAAAATAAACATTAGAAAAGGTCCAAACATGCAGCACATGCTTCAGTGGAAATTCAGTGGCTCGACAGAGTGCTATGTCAGGGAGAGTTAAGGGTTAATTTCGGACTAGGAGCAAAACCTGTTGCCAATTAGAAGCAGGGAGCTCCACATGTGTAGCTGTCTGCAGAGGGGGCAAGGCAAGGGAGGTGGGGGGCAGAAACCGACTGCATTCATAGGAGTGAGGCTCAGTCTCTGTGCAGTCAGGCTGAGTTACAGGTAGAGGGCTTACTTCTCCCAGAGATGTCCAAACAGGACCCGCAAAGCTGAGGGATTTTACGCACGAATCCACAAATGGCCTGTTTCTACTGCTGAAGGTTGCGTCATGGAGATCCTTTCTGCCACTTTTTTACTCTTTGCCATCTCTGCGCTCAGCCCAGGGAGCGTGTCTGAGGTGTGCAGGGGCCCGCGCTGCTACCCTGCCCAGGACTGGGGCGCGGCGTGCGTCGGAGCGCACTGCCCGGGGCGCGCGGACACCTCCGCGTCCCGGCGGCAGCACGCGCAGCCCAGGACGGGACCGGCGTATCCGAGCTACCAGCAGGACGCCAGTTTCGGTCAGCAGCCAGCTCAGAGCGCGCCGTTAGCCCCCTACACCATCATCCACCCCCACCAGCACGAAGGCTTTACACAGCAGCAGCACCAGCAGGGGGGCTCCGACGGAACCAGGAGGACCAACCCGAGGACCATCACTGCGGAGGTGTTTCATCCGGGCTGCGCCGGCGGCACGTGCCCGTCCACGGTGTCCCAGCAGCCCACGGGCGATGACGGCTCGGCGCGTGAGTGCAAGGGCATCGGGTGCAAACTGCCCTCCCGGATGCGCCAGAAGCAGAAGCCGTGCGGCCGGGAGGGCTGCAGCGCGCACGCGGGCGACGACGCGAGTCGGGGCCCTTCTCCCGTCCACGTGACGGACAGGGCTGCGCAGTACCTGGATGAGGTCCCGGACTTTGGGTCGGAACGGGGAGCGTGGATCCAGCTGGCCTGTGACATAAAGCCAGGTCAGAGTCAGATTAGGAGGGTCTGAGAAACAAACAAACAAAAACTCATGTTTTCTAGTTTTCTGTTTTGTTTTTGTTTTTAACCACAGGGTCCAATGAGCTTCCCTCAGAGGACGCTCTGGTCCTGCAGCTGCAGCTCTCCAAAAGCCAGGAGAGGCTGGTCGAGGCCCTCCGGGGCCAACAGGACGAGATCAAACAGCTGCAGAGGCTCCTGAGCGAGCAACAGGCGGCGCTGGTGAGCCAGCAGAGGGAAATACTGCAGCAGCAGAAGCGGATGTATGAGCAGATGGAGCAAGTAAGGCTCAGATTAATGAGCAGGAAGATGTAAATAGCTTATTGGGCAGTTCAAAGACCTAATTATGATTACACTCACCTTCCTGTGGAAGACTGATTCCATGTACAGATCAGTGGAAAGGAATGTCCTCTACCCTCCTACAGTTCAGATAAAAAAAAAGGTCACACAACATGTCTGCATATTTTGTTTTGTGAGTTCTTATTACGTCTATGATTCATATGGCTATAGCCAGCTGCCAAAGGCAAAGGCTCCTGTATCATTAGAAAAATATCTCATGAACCAGTGGACAGATTTGAATGAGACTCCGATTCAAGATGGCCACCCCAGTTAATGTGCCTTTGCCAGTACCAAAATGGCTACAACTTACTTAAAATTACAAACAATGAGGTAAAGTTTATGTACCAGTAGCTGAGAGTCGTCATCCTCAACACTTACTCTGAGCATTAACACATCTTGCAAGAAATGGCTGTGGCAGCCATCTTGAATTGAAACTCTGTCATGAAAGGCGGTGGGCAATCTGCATTCCTTGAGTCAGCTGTAGTTTAGAGTTTCTTTGTGAGCTTTAAATGTGTGCTTTCAGGTAAAATCCCAGTATAATAGCTTGATGGAGAGCTTCAAGCAGACGTCTTTCCAGAACCTTCAGGAGGAGCTGGACAGCCACATGGAAACAATGACTGGACAGATTAGAGCCCACCAAACCCAGCAGGCTCTGTCTTTGCACAAGGTGGACATGGAGGCCAGTGTGATGGAGGTGAGCCTAAACGGTCAGACGTCTGAGGAAGCTGCCGTATCGAACAAATAGTTAACTACTGTTCTGGTAATCTCTTTTCCGCACGTCTGATGTCACCAGGTGGGGCGACCCCAGCTGGCCTGCGGGCGCTGTGGATCTGAGGAGTACTGCAGCTACAGCGGTGACCGCCCTCGCTGTGAAAAGTGCACGATCTGTCCCCCCGGTTTCTTCCTGGTGGCCCAATGTTCAGCCCACGCAGATAGGATCTGCCAGGTTAGCGTTCTGCTTTTAATGAGCAGCAGCTGGTGGACTTGACATGTTTTGGTTTTCCTGATAAGTCAAGCCAAAGGCAAACAGACTTCTGTTTGACTTTCTGAAGACGTTCCTCTTCGTATCTGAGGAGTCAGCATAGGGTCCTACCAGCCCTCAGAAGGGATGGGAGGGAGGGTGAATGTGCATGTCAGTTCAACTCTAAACTAAAGCAACAGTTTTAAAGCTTTGATCTCTGTATTACTCTGTTTGAACTGAGAAAACTTCTTGGATGAGAAGCAAAACATCTTCAGGAAAAGAAGTCTGTTTGCCTTTGACCAGCATGACTGAGACCCTTCACCTGCACTTTGTTGGTGAACCACACCAGGCGCAGCTTTCGTTTTTATTAAATACGGTCAAAAGATCCTTGATAGTTGGAAAACAAAGTAAGAACAATTGTTTTCTTTTTTTTAGACAGACTTTAAAAGTAGATCAGATGTTTGTTTGTTGCCTTCATTTAGAAGCCGAGGGCTGAAAGTGATGATTTGGTTTCATTCCAGGACAGAGACGAATGCCTTGAAATAACTGGGATGTGTGGTGATCAGCAGAAGTGTCTGAACACTCCAGGTACTGATAATACTGTGTAATTATTAATGGTTTTGTTGTGTAACTTGCTAATATCCTGGTTTGTTTTCTTTTAACTTTCTGAACAAGTGACGCTGTTCATGGTTTCAAATCCACAGCTTTTACATTGGTTCATTAAAATCTCTTTCATGTGGTGTCGCAGGTGGATTCAGGTGCCAGGGCATGACCATACGAGATGCCAGCTCTGGAATGTGCGGCCATGGCTACTTCTACAACTCGGACATGGAGGAGTGTCAGGCCTGTAACGAGTGCGATGGAGAACCCGTGGTTTCTCCTTGTACCTTTGTCACAGACACCCTCTGCACTGGCCCTGCTGCTGAGGCCAGTGAGCTGTCTCTGTCCTGGGCTGGAGATGTGAGTCTGCAGGGCTCAAAAGGCCACGTGCTGGCTGGGGCATTCTCTAGCGTGCAGCTACACATCCAGGGAAGAGGCGATGCAGGCCTGGTTTCAGCTGAGAAAGGCCACCTGGTCCTGAGGCAGCACGGTCTGGTCTGGGTCGACGGGAGCTTGGCGCTCAGCCATGGCTGCCGCAGCTTTGTGCAGGTGTGCCTGCGTCTGAACAACTCAGACGGCTCAGAGGGGCGCGACCTGAGCGGCGTGCGGGTGGAGCAGCAGGAGCGGAGGTCTCTGCAGAGCGTCAGCGTCAGCGGCGTGGCAGAAGTCGCCCCGGGTCACATCATATCCCTGTTCCTTCGGAGCGCCACCCACCAATGCAACCAAAGCAGTGAAGGTCTGCAGCTGTACGATGCCTCTGCAGCTCCGCTCAGCCTCCTCTGGCTCTCTCACGACACTGGGGCTGTCGCCATGACAGCGCAGGCACTGGTTTCGGCCCACTACCACACAAACTATCACCCGGCCTTCCACACCACCTCCACCTCTGACCCGTACATAGTCGGACTGACTCACGACAGTCGGGGGATCCGTTTTGCAGAGAGTGGCACGGTGCGGTTTGTGTTCCAGCAGGCGCTGTATTCGATGGGTCAAGCGTGTGTGAGTGAAGGCTTTCAGCTTGCGGCATATCTCAACCAGAATGGAACTTCGGCGGAGTTGTTTCGTGTCTTCAAACCAGGCGTCCACTACAGGGACACGTCTATATCCATATCTGGAGCCACTAAAGTCAGCCCTGGGGATGCGATTGACTTTGAGATCCTCTCTCCTGCTCAGTGCAACGTGCGGTTCTTTGGTGACGGGTCGGGCATCAGTCTTCTAAGTCTGTTCTGGGTCCCCGCTGCCATTTCTTCCTTTCTGACTGCTTCTGTGGCCAACTCCGGTCTCCCGTCAGGGGCAGTTCGAAACAAGCCTCTGTTCTTCCACCAGACCAGTCCCCGGGTTTCCCAGATGGGGCTGCTGGGGAAGGGATCCCTGAATGTGAGAAGAGATTTTGTCTTTAGGGAAAGCGGCACAGTCAGCATGACTCTGGACCTCAAACTCATTCACTCCTGCAACCTGGTGAAGGTGACTCTGCTCATGCGAAGGGATTCCGAGGGGTCGAGGGGGGGCCACGAAGCAGAGGGGCTGCGGCCCGTCCACCTAGCCCAGCAGTCGGCCGGCCAAATGCTTGAGGGCAGCCAGTGGGCCAGCGTGAGTTTTCGGACATCCTTTCAGGTTTATAACGGCACCGCTGTCTTCTTCCTTCTAGACTGCGTACGGGGGCGAGTCAATCAGATCAGCCACCAAACAGGAAGTGGCGTGTCAGTCCTATGGGTGGCATCATCATGAAACTATGACCAAACTCTGCTGTTTAAATAAAACTATTATTAATAAGCTTACCACAACAATACAACCATCATCTCAGTACATCGCAGTGTTCTGCTGGGATTTGTTTGGATGCCACATACCTAAACACTGTCGAACACGAGCACTTTTACGACAGAAAAGGGCTCCACCCTAAAACGCAGTGGGCCTTGTTCCACCAGAAGGTAAAATTGTTCACGAGCAGTATGGCAGACCCAGTTAATCACAACACATTTCAGCCCAAGCTGCTTGATTTGGAGACACAAGAACTGCCCTGGGGAACCTAACCCACAACATCAAAAGGATCTGCTGCCAAAGTTCTGGCAACAGACGCCACAAGACAACCCGGAAATCCCCCAAATGAAATGGGTCAGAACTATATTACTAGGACGGTAGTAAAGAGGTGGTTATTGTGGTATTGTGACTGATTTGTGTATGGTTGGTATAGTGTATGGTTATTAATGTATGGCTTTAAACTAAGGGTCTAACTCCATTGTCTTTTCTTTGTAAAAGTCCCCGCCTTAAGAGCCGTCCACATGGGAACATTTTTTTGTAAATATGCCAAAGTGTTTTATAGACTCAGTCATGCATCCACACAAAAATGGTACTTTTGAAAACGAGTTTGAGAGTGGAAAAACCATTGCGTTTTCATCTAAACAGCCAAAACCCAACCTTTTTTTAAACCAATGGCGCCATAGTGCTACCTCTACTCTAAAGTACGACCCAACAGGCGCCCGCTTCTCGTTGTGTTTACATTTTGCTTTTTAGGAACGTTCTCCAAGCCTCGTTTCCTGTTTTCCATGTACTTTCATGGCAGCGTTGGGCCTGGCGTAGTTACGGTATTGCTTTGGGTTGTTTTTAGTGTTTCAGTGTGGATGAAAGCATTTCTGTAAATGGTGTTTAGAAACAACAAAAAAAAAAAGTTTGGAAAAATTGTGTTTTGTACCTTTTCTGTTTTTTGCCAAGGATGACGGGAGATGCATCCCATTCTTTTATCTGCTTGCTTAAACCGTTTTAGGGAGGTAATGGCTTAAGTAAGAAAATACAGCATATCTACTAGTATATATAAGACTAAAGAAGTTGTACAGTTTACCAGTTCTGTGCAAAGTGTAAAAGCAACAATAAGCTAACTTATTTCATGTATGTCAGTTGATTCTTTAATCTTTATCTGGCAGATTTTTTTTTTTACACTATGACATGAGGCTTCATTCTCACTGTTATGAGTCAGATATTATTAGTTTTTTATTTTTTAACACGTTGCTCCGTCTGAAGTACACAGTAAATAAAACGAACTGCCTATTCCCCAGACTTTTAACTTCTGTATTCAATCATCATCCTGTGCTCACCCCGTACAGTGTTACATACCAAAACATCAGGGAAACTAACAGTTCAAGTTTGAAATAAAAGCCATATGTGTCGTCATCTTCATTTTATTAAGCAAAAATATGACGATGACCGAGAATGGCAATAAAAGAGCCTGCGAGTGTTTAATGGTCTGAGAATGTTCTTTTGTAAATGTACCTTTTAGAAAATGTTAAGATTAAAATGCAATAATTATGTTTTCCTAATGTTAAACTGTTATAAGCTGCTTGATTTAGTTGTGACTTTAACATTTTAAATGAACCAGTCACATATTCAATATAACACAATGAATCAGTTGTATTTATACAATGCTAAATTAGTACTTTCATTATTTTCATGAGATTAATCTGTGCTTAGCTGTATTTATAGGAAAATATCCTCTCCTGCTCTTGATGTTCTGATATTCCATGTTTTTCATTTGACTTTTTATTTATGTAATTCACTTACTCTGTTGATGCCAAAGGACCTTCAGATTATCCCACTTATGGCTACGTTTTTTTTTTTTTTTTGTGCTGGTCTGCATTCCAACGTGTGCTTTTTTTACTTCTTTTTTTTAAGAGCATATGTTGCAAGTTAGGTGTTGTTTTTATGTTCTGACTATATTGTGCATGCCTTATTTAATGGCCATCTTGCTCATATAGACTTGAAGTGAGTGACAACAGGCTCGCCTGAAGAAAATTAAACCACTTATTTAAATATTAAAACTTTACAACACAGTTAGTGGTAAACAAACTGCAATAAAGTGTATATTTGATGTTTTCCTGTAAACCTAATAAACAAAAGAAAAAGGGTTGCCCCATTTCCTGCTGTGTACTTTTATATAAGGTCTCTGCTTGATTTTGGCATCCAACACTGTTGTTTAAACAGAGGCTAGAAATTTTCAACAAAAAGTTGAAAGGATAACCCATCATTTCAGCAACTTAATGGTTAATGTTAGCTAAGACTTGTGAACAGAGCTGTGTAGAATAGATAGATTTACTGTCATTGTAAGCACAGCATAAAACATAATTTAAAGGCATTTCAGTGTGGTGCAGCAGTAAAACATACTGTCAATGAAAACTGCACAAAAATTACAATGCATCAAACATCCTCAAAATACATAAAAAACATCCTAAAATACATGTCAATACAATTTAAGGTGCGTCCTAAAACAAACTGTCAGGCTAAGAGCAGCCAGCGCACAGTTTGATTTAAGAAGGAATTTAAAATACGGCTGGCTGTGGGGAAGAAAACAAAAACTGTTTCTGAATCTGGATGTTCGTGTTTTCAGGGATCTGTATCTTCTGCCTGACGGCAACAGTTCGAACAGATGGTGCACAAGGGTGCATGGAGTTCCTCCAGGATGCTTGCGGCTCTGCGGCGGTCACGAGAACTGGCGATGTCAGGGGTCAACCGGTGATTTTTTTTTTTTTATGTGCGGCCCTGATGACACACCAGATGGCTTTTTTTTAGTCAGAGCACCCAAAGTACCACAGAGCTTGATAAAAGGTCAGCAGTAGGTCGCTCTTCAGGTTGTTTTTTTCCTGAGCGTTCTAAGGAAGTGCCGTGCCCTTTCCTACAAACACACAGGTGTTCGCTGTCCAGGTGAGGTCCTCGGAAACTGTACTGCCCAAGAACTTAAAGGTGCCAACCCTCACACTGCTTTGTCCTGAAGTCCAAAGTCATTTCTTTTGTTTTCGTGGTGTTCAGTGAAAGGCTGTTGGATCTCTTCCCTGTAGGCAGACGCAACTCCCCATGGTGTCCAACTCACTGACTTTATGAATTAAAGTTGTGTTCTTAATACTATTGTGCGATAGATAGATAGATAGATAGATAGATAGATAGATAGATAGATAGATAGATAGATAGATAGATAGATAGATAGAGTTTAGAATAGCAGCAGCAGTTAATTTCATCTTATGTCAAGAAAACAAACGCTTCTTTTTGCAAGATACAGATGTTACCTAGAAAAAACAACTTTCTTCCTTTTTCCTTCAAAATGAACAATCACAGTGCAAACAAAGTGCAGCTTCGTGACCCAGTTTCATTGTTTAGTGTCGCAATTCATGTCACTTTGGGATCATCTTTAATGCACTGATCAGTGACAAATTTTTGTTTTGGTTTTTCCTCTTCGAAATCATAACTTCCAGATTGGGGTTTTGAATAAGTCAATGAATTACAAATCTTTGGAGGTTAATGTCTAAGCTCAGAGCCTTGAGGTGCCTTGTTTTCCTCTTTTTCAAGGTTTCTTAACCTGACCCTCAATCCTCCAAAGGAGCTTTTTTGTCAAAGCCGTACATGGCCGTGGAAATACAACAAACCAGATGTGAGTCTACAAAAACAACAGGGAGGCAGCCTGTCTTGTGACAAATTGAAACCACCTCTCGGGTGATGGGTGACTGCATGAGTTATGGGAGTCTGAGAAAGACATATATTTGAGAGAAAGAAAAGGTCAGAGCCCCACAGGAAAAATGGCCAAGCCCATTACTGTTCTTCTGAGAGTAATAGTGTACAGATGGTAGCAAAAAAAACTATCATACCTGTGTTTGACATACATATGGACATGTCACTGGGAAGTGCATGTGTGTGTATTGAGGTACTATTACTGGCTAAGTAGTTTACAGTTTTAGTATTTTAATGTCCATTCCTTTGTCCAAACAAAGCTTTTATTTGCTTTTAAGTGGTAAATGTTGTAAGAGGATTTAATTTTCTCTAAAAATGAGACTCAAACCCACCACCTATATGTACAAAGATGCGTGGAATCTGAGCTTCTCGATCTATCAGCGGGCACGTGTGGTCAACACACACATCGCAGTCAGAAATAGATGGGTTGCCAGAGTTTTAGGTGCGCATGAAAAACTTGAGCCACGTGTGGCGCACATGTTGTAGACATTCAGTAGTCAAGAATGAGCAGAGAGCAGGTGCACAGGGCCTTGGTGCTGAAGCAAACGGGAATCTTTGAAGAAGTTCTGAGACGCTGGGAGAAAGAAGCAAAAGCAGGGGAGGAAAGGTGTGTGCCCCCCCTCCCCCTTTCCGTCAACACATCTGGAAGCAGTTCACACTCAATCTGAACTTTCCTCACTTTTAACTCACCCAGAGGCGTCCCACAGTGTGCCTGCTCGGGATTACATCTAAATATTTTGGGGATGGATGCTGTGGAAACCAACCTCTGAACAACCCTGGATCTCAGCCCGCGACCACACAGAAAAACAGAACGACAACTGTATCAGATCATCTCTAAAAAAAGAACGTGGAAACAAATGCTCAGTAAAGAACATTATGTTCATTTTATACATTATACATTTCATATCATGATACATACTATAACATATCTGACTAGATCCCACTGATTTCATCAAATATGTCATTTCTTCCAAACAAATGGAGGAGCACTGCCCTCTAAAGGAAGTAAAGATGATTTAACACTTAATATTTAGATTTATTATGTTTTTGTACAGACATCAAAACATTACAACATGTATTGTTACCTTTATGTTAATATTCAGTATTAGTTCATTCAGTTATATCATAAAAGAGTTTATTCTAATACTTAATGCTGAGGCCAAAGTTTCATACCTAAATAAGCACAGTGTGACCGTTCGGGACCAACTTTAATGAGTGCACTTTCAGGATTAGAAGTTATGTTTGATTTTTCAGTTTTATGTTAATTTACTAAGCATCTCCTTTTCTGCAAGTGGCTAAAAAAAAACAATCACTAAATGCTTTTTTCCTAACAGCGTGTACAAATCTGAGAGCAAGGCAACTGGTGAGCTCTTTTCTATTTTTTTTTAACTTGTGATTAAAAATCCTATTTGATATGTAGGGGAGTTTGAATTTAAAAAGTCAGTAGTGAATCTGTAAAGTGACTGATTAAAAAACGGGTCGTAAAATTGTCGTGCACTGTAAAATCCAAAATGTGTTCAGACATGAAAGATCGAACGCGACAACTCGGCACTTAAGTGGTGCAGCAGAAAGTAAACTGCATTGCTACAATCTTAGGAAAAGCATTCCTGAGGCAAATAACAACGTGGACAATAGATGAGGGAAGGCTGTGCATGCATGTAAAGCATCTTCATATTTGCTCATTTAAATAGTGGGGCGAAATGTAAACAAACTAAAAGATTTAGACAACTATCTGTTTGGATAAATGACTGATTATGATGAATAAGTCCTTTAATGGTTCTATAATGCTGCCACGATGTTGGAAAAAGACAACTGTTCAGTGCACTTTCACTTTACATTGTTCTGTAACTGTAAATAAACATGCTTCTGGTTTTTGGTCCGGGCTGAAAAGAGGACAGAGAGAAGACTAAGTTATGTTACGTTGGTAAGGCCAGCAGACAGAAGAGAGAGAAAGAGAGAAAACAAAAATCAAATGTTTCAGTGGAGGATCTCAATCAGCAGGCGCTTAAAGTCTCCGCCGCACTCTGAGTCCAGAGCCTCCTTCAGAGTGACGTCGTACTTCTCCAGGTACATGTCCTTCACCGTCTCCAAGTCGATCTGTGAAGGGGGGGGACACAAAGGCAATGTCACCATAACCCTGTAAACCCATCAGGTTTTTTTTTTTTACATCTCCATGCAACAAAATAGTCTAGATAAAGATTTTTTCAGAAAAAGGCAGAGATTAATGATTAATGAAGTAATTAATGATTCAAAAGCATCAAAACTGTCAGGTCTTTCTAAAAACAGCATAACAGAAAGTAAACTTAAGGACAATTAAATTAATCTTTGTTGGCACAAAGAATACGTGCCACGAAAGCAATCTTTTCCAGCAAAAAGATTCCAGCGTTACAGTTCAGAGTTTGTTGTGTGTGGAAATCAAGGGTTTGTTGGGGATTAGCCCATAATAAGTCCTAAACAGATTCAAGTAAGTGTTGCAAGACCCGAAGCTTCGTGATACCTGTAATACCCTTAAATACTATAATAACGTAATGAGCCATGCACACACAGGCGTACCTCAGAACGGCCTACGATGATGCGAATGAGCGTGTCCTCGTCAGTGCCAAGTCCCTTCATTGCGGCATTAAGACGTCGCGCAAAATACAGCTGGGGGTTCTTGGCACACCTCACTGTAAACCACACAGTTCCAGCAGGTGGCGGTGAGAAGAACCGACAACAGATCTGAAATTAAACCAACTTGTGAATAGTCACGCTCCCACTTACCAAGAGTAATATAGCAGTCCTTGAGGGTTCCTGTAGCCTCAGAGTCTATGGTGTCCAGAATGTCTGTGCCAGAAAGCTGCAAAATTACCAAACATTAGTGATAGAAGGGCTTGCAAAACATGAAGCCAAACGATGTGAGAGCTTTTCTGTTCTGGAGCCCGGTTTCAGCGCAATACATACAGACTCATAGGCCTTAAATGTGGCCTGAAGCTGCAGGTAGTTCCTGTGTGTCAGGATGTAGGTGAACGTTGACTCGTCCGTGCCAAACCTGCCCTCACCTGCCTGTTGTGTACACAAGAAGAAAACAATGTCAGGAGTGTTTGCACTTGTCTTCAATACCTCATACTGATATTTGCTCATATTTAGTTAGACCTTTGATATTATCTTATTACACCCTTAGCAAAAAAAAAAAAAGGTGTATTTTCTCTTTTGGTTACAGGCACCGAATAATGTAGACGAACTGATGAGAGCAAGAACTACACTATCACATTTATCAATGAACTTTCCCAGAAGATTTAAGTTGCTTTTGTTGCTATAACCCAGTGCAATACCAGCTTTGATTACCCAAAGGTAGCTAGCACACAACATTTCAGAGCAAACTTGACCAATTTCAGTTCATTAATTTATTTCAGAGATGCTAACATTTCCTCAGCAGAGCAGAAACTAGGCAGGATTGTCAGCATTTGTGAACTCGGCAGGAGAGAGTTGGTGAATTTAGACAAGGAGGGACTGTTCTGAAGTTCTTTTAGTGGGCTACTTCTCTAGTTTAACTCTACTCTTCACAAACACACCCACGTATTCAACTTCGCCATCAATATTGCAAAATAAGAAGGGGCTCAGAGCTGATCCCTGACGTACTCCCACCCACCGCCACTTTCACTACATTTGGTCCGTCTGATAAAGGAGAGATTGACAGGACATTCATCAGCTCCTCAAAGTACTGTAGTACTTCCATCTCCTCAAACCTCATCTACTTTTACATATTCCGTGTTGGAATTTGAGAATCATTCTTCCATATCCGTTTGACAGCAATGTCAGCAGCTCTGAGTTGTGTAGTTTTACTTTTTGAGAAATGTTATCGTTAACATGCTAGCTTGTAAACGGTGACTTGGCAGGCGTCACATTTGCTAGAAAAAATATCTTGATACTTGATATATTTGTGGTACACCCTTCATGAGAAAACACACCTCAAACAAAGACATAGCATCTTGTTCGGCCAAACCCTCGTCCAACTCGTAGCCCTCGTCTCTGCTCGCCTGTAAAAACAAAAAATAGGACACAGAATGGTGACTGTGAGGGGATGAAAGCTTACAAACACTAAGCCTTACACAGGATACCCATCTGCTCTGCAGAAACGGGAAAGATCTGAAGGCCAGTAAAATGGCACTGCTGTAGAACATGAGTCACTTTGTCTTGTTGTGCTGTGGGAAGGAAAACAAGGGGAAGCAGAAATGGGTGGGGGCAGCAAAAGAGCTGGAGACGGCATACTGGCCGAAGCATGCCAAACTATGTGATGAATGTCCCAGTGGGTGAGCCAAAGCACCGAGAACAATTCTGCCAAAAACATTTAAAACAGGAGTGTCAAACTCCAGGCCTCGAGGCTCTGCTGTCCTGGGAGGTTTAGGTTTTTCTGCTCCAACACACCTGATTCAGATGGTTTAATTACCTCCTCACCAAATCATCAAGTTCTCCAGGTGCATGGCAACAAGTCAGTCATTTAAACCAGGTGTTTTAAAGCAAGAACACATCTAAAACATGCAGGAGAGCGGAAATTGGCACCCCTGGTTTAAAATGAGAGTGGCTCCCCAACACCAACGGTCGGTTCCCCACCTGCAGCAGTGAGACCAGCAGGTTCCTGACGTCTCCGCTGGTGTCGTCCTCAATATCTGCCTCCAGGTCCCGTTCATGCGCTGAAAAAACAACAAGCACAAAACTCACAGGTGTGCAACAACAGATGCAGTAAATGAAAAGAATCCCTTAAAACTGGACCACATTCATCAAACAAACAGGAGCAAAACAGAGAAACCACAATGAAATGAGAATGTTATTATTCCTAGTGTTGATTAATGAAACACGCTTGAAGAAAAAAAAACACAAAAAAAATGAAAGGAACGTCATATTTGTACTTCCACACAGAAGAAACCCTACCTTGGACATATGCCTCCTTGTAGCTGAAGATGTCCTGTGTGGAAAAAGCAACAAGAAAATGAGTAAAGAGAATTTTTATGGGATAGAATTATTCTGCGAATAGAAACTTTATTCTGAAATTTCAAGTCTTAAATGATTTTATGTAGATTTTAATAGAATACTTCACCCTGCTTGTAGTATTGGAGTTTGGGATTTACTCTCTGCAGAACTGTCTTCCAGTATTGATTCACTAAAAAAAGCTTTTTTTTTTTTTTATTCGCACCAATATCATACCGTTGTATATGTATATATATATTTTTTTAAACAAGACCTATTTTGTGGATTAAAGAAACATCAACGTGGCTGTAGTGTTTGAATGGACAGAATGCAAGAAAATACATTATTATTGGCTTGCATTGAGAGCTGGTTTTCCAGCTTATAACAGGAAAATTAAGGTGATTGTGACGTCATTCCCTGATTCCAAGATAATTAAAGCACAGCATAAACAACATGAATGTTGTTTCTGTTCAAAGGTTGTTTGTTTTCTTTGAAATTTCTGGAGCCATCTTTGACTTTAGAGTAGCTTCTTTCTAACTGTCTTGTTATTTGTCTTCTTCTTGTCTTCGGCTTGTTGTTGTCTCTTGTCTTTTTTCTCCTCCTGTCCTTTCACTCCACAGCTGCTGAAGGCACATGGCTGCCTTTCCTTTCCTGATTCTGCTTCTGTCATAGGAGTGTTTTTGCGTCAAGTTCAGTCGGATCATTTTTGGGAAAAGGGCTTGTTTAAAGTAGCAAAATGCCAGCTAAAATTTAAAGAGGCAAAAGGTTAGCTCAAAGTATCCAGTGACTAATTCAAAGATACAAGTAACCAAGAGCCAGCTCAAAGTGGCAAAAGACTAGCTAAAAAGTAAAGTAGCAAAAGGGTAAATAGAAGTAGCAAAGACAAGCTAAAAGTAACAAAAAGCTAACTGACAGCCACAACAAACAACTTGCTAGCTAAAAGCAGCAAATGGATAGTTAAAAGTGAAAGAGGCAAGAGGGCAGCTAAAAGCTAAAATTAGACAAGGCATAGCTAAAAAAACCAAACAAACAAGAAAATACAAAAGGCCAGCTAAAAGCAGCAAATTGATAGCTAAAAGCTAAAAGTAGCTGAATGGTAGCTAAAAGATATAAGTAGAATAAAACCACAAAAATAGAGCAAGGACTTTTCATGAATAGAATTTCAATCTTCCGTTCATGTTTTTACCTAAAATCTGAGCTCTGTAGTTTTTAAGTGCATAAAAGGAACAACAACAACCCAGCTGTCAGCACACCTGGTTCGTGGCCGTGCACAGGATCTCGACCAGCACAGCTTCGTCCGTGCCCGCGCCCTTCATGGCCTTCCTCAGCTCCTTGGCAAACAAAACATGGGGAGGGTCCAACATGGCTATGATGGCCTTCTCAAAGCTCCCTGAGAGCTCCTTCTGCAAGACTTCCTCCAGCTCCTGCTACGACACAAAGTTCGCACGATTAGTGTGTGTATGTGTGTGTGCGCGAGGGGAAACACAGACAGGTGTGTAGACGGGCACTCACATCGTCATACTTTTCGAAGTAGGCCTGTTTGATTTCCCCACGCTGAGCTGCGGAGCGGTTGGCCAGGATTTGCATGATGACCTCTTCATCGGTGCCTGTAAAACATGAAGGAATACGAACACAGAGGGGGGGGAGTTGAGAGTCAAAAACAATAAGATGAATCAACAATCAGGCAACTAAACAGGTCCTTCAATAAAATGGCTTCCAGTGAAAAACAAGTCGGTGTTGATTCTCAGTCGTCTGCTTTGATTACCCACAATTAGCTTGTCAATATGGTCTGAGCAGAGCCACTTCCAAAGCAGATTCTGCCATCTTAAGACAGCTACAATCTTCCAAATTTTATAGGCGTTCGTGCAGACACTATCATTTAAACCTTTCCATCACCGTCAATTTCACACTACCCGCTTATTTGGGATGAAATGGACGCCACTGGTTCAAACTACCAGGCCTCAGAAGCTCTTATGACAGGATTATTTGGTAAAAAACTAAAAAAAAAAAAAAAAGTGTCACAGCAGAATAAATCCTCAGCATTCTTTGACATCAAACTCACCAAGTTATGCTTTATTGTGGCTTTGGATACGAGTGACAGGAGAGTATGGTGGTAATGATAAGCAAAGAGTTCAGAGGCTCTGTGTCAGGATAGATTTTATTGGCTTAAATCGAATCCCGCAGACGCATCATGCCGACTTACCCAAACCTTTACACGCTTGTCGAATAGCCTTTATGTCAGCTGTAACGTCAAAGTCCTCAAATGGGACTATGGTGGGCTGGAGAAGCAAGCAAAACAGAACAAACACACACACAAAAAAAAAAAAGTTATCTCTGATCAACTGTACGTTCACAGTAAAATCGCTCACTGGGCAAAGCTGTACGCATGAGGGGAACAGAACACAGGGCAAGGTCCTGAGAGGGTTTGTAGTGGTGTTACATGCAGGAAATCCTCTCCAACGGGAGAACAGGGCACAGCCTGGGACTGCTGAGTCATGGAGGTGCAGCAGCAGCAGCAGCAGCAGCAGCAGCAGCCTCCTCCTCTCTCACCCACCCTCACTTTAATACAATGCAGCCTTATTGATCCTCGGCCTGGCAGCTCCAATAACTGCGACACTACAACGCAGTCGCTCTACAGGCAGCCACAATAAGAGCTGCTTTTAAAGACATTCAGCTGCCTTCCCCGTTCTGGTTAAATTTCTTCACCATGAGCATCTCTGGAAACTTCTCAGTCTTCAAGCAACCCACGCCAAGAGAGCAACCATGAGTTTAGTCAGCACCCAAAGTTGGGTCAAATGAGTTGGTTTTTTTCCCCCTTACCTGCACGTTGCCCATGTCGTCCACAGTGATCCTGTTTGTTAAAGGGACTGATGAGAGCTGCTGCTGTGAGCAGTGATGGGTGTGGCGCCGGCTGTCTTGTCTGTCTGTTTGTCTGTTTTGTCTGCTGGCCAGAGGGCGTCGCCGCCTCCTACAGGATGAGGGACAGTTCAGGTGAAGGCGGAGGCAGGCCTGCTCTGTGCGATGATGTAACTCCAAGCAGCAGCAGCAGCAGCTCGAGTGTGGTTCAGAGGCTGACGCTGTGGCTTTAATACCAGGGGGGTGTGGCAGGCAGGCTGTGATGTAGTTTGGCTTCATGTTTTCCATAGAACACAGGAAATACAGGCCTCATTATTCCTCAAAGCAATACTGGAATAAAAGAAGCTGCATTTCTACGTTTTGTGCACTCTATTATTAGAATGCTACAAATGGAAAGCTAGTCCTCACGAACCATTTAAGTCAATGAAATCCATGTTATTCGTATGACCTGGAGCGAGCTGTGACTTACACGTCAAATTCTTTTCAAATTAAAGCACCTCGCGGCAGATGTTAATGCTAGTATTTGCTTGAATTAAAAAACAATAAATTTGTAAATTTAAAGGCCACCTCTTGGTGACTGTTTAAGTTCAAGATGGCCGCCACAGTCGCATCTAGCCTGGTGTGTTAATGCTCGGAGTACGTGTTGAGGAGGACTCTTGGCTATTACCACGCCGAGTTTTAGCTGAATATCTGTAACAAGGTAAAGCCATTAGTGGGGTTGGTTGACACTGACTAGCTGTGGCGGTGACATGGAATTAAATTCACTCCAAAGGTCAACCAGTTGTAGATGGACATCCATGTGATCTTGTGTTTTATTATATGAGATCAATAATAAACATGGTTTCTCCATAAGAGATGTTTTGGTACAGACAAACACAAGTTTTAGTTTTGTAAACATATAGTGGCCATTCATTCCTGACGTCGGTCGACACTCATCCAGATAAAAAAGATCCACCATCTTTCTGCTTTCTCAGCCAGGTTTCAGCTCTGAGAGGTGCATCTTCTGATGAGCTTCAGCTTCTTTAAATGTCTCCTCTCGTGTTTTTGTGCCCACGCAGCTCTACATCAACATCTGGGCATCTGTGCTGTGCTTACTGTCAGTCCAGACCAGGTTATTACCTAACAAGCGGACTGACAAACCCACCCCGGCCTCGTCCGACAGAATACTGTCCTCCTAACATACGACGGGCTCGTCTCCTTGCCCTTTTCCAACTTTAATCATGCAGTTTTGTGCTGCGAAGTTAGGTAGTCTTTTTTTTCTTGGATTCTGCCCATGAAGGTTGACATTATGCAGCGTCCTTCACACTGAAGCGCTGATTTAGTGGAACTGCGCTCCTTCTGCTTCGTGCAGCAGCTGTTTCCACAGATCCTCACTTGGTCGGTAACTTTGCAGGATCCTTTCACATCTTTTTCAAGGCTCACAGTCAGATTTCAGCTGTTCTTCTGACGATGGTTTACAACGAGGAGCCGTCAAGGACAAACCGGAGCTCCAAATCAAACAAAAACACGACTCATTCGAGGGTGCCTTTTTTCAGAGATCTTATAGTTTTTTTACCTACATGGCAGAAATTAGATGTTTAAGCCAAAGCATGAGGTTTGCTGTGTTTCTGAAAGATAATTTGTTTTTGTTCCCAGAAGCAAGATTTCATGAGTTTATCAGTTAGACCAGGGGTGGCCAATCCTGGTCCTCGAGGGCCACTATCCTGCATGTTTTACTTGTTTCTCTGCTCCAACACACCTGATTTGAATCAATGGATGATTAACAGGCTTCTGCAGAACATGAAGAGGTGATTTAACCTCTGAATCAGGTGTGTTGGAGCAGGGAAACAAGTAAAACATGCAGGATAGTGGCCCTCGAGGACCAGGATTGGAAACCCCTGAGTTAGAGGGAGTCACTGCAGTGTCATAAAGATGGCAGATTAATTCCTATATTTCCTCCTAAATGTCTTCTCTGAGCATCTGTGTTTGCTTACCTACACAAACTTTGGTCAGCCTTGGGACTCAAGCTTCCACGTTTTTTTTTTCCCCAGTAAATTCAGCTGAGTGCTTTGTTTACATTGAGTGTGTACCCGCATTTCAGATGAAAAAAACAGCTGGGGCGAACTCTTTCAAACTGTGCCATTGGATGCAGCTCAGGAGATCTCTATGTTTGATTTTGACATTTGCAATGAGTGGATTTTAATGTTGCTACGACAAGTTGATCTGCTTTTATGAAAAAGAAGTAGTATTATGAGGCAGATATCTGCTTTCTGTGATCTAAGTGGGTTTTTGAACAAATTTCACCACTTAACTTAAAGTGTAAACAAAAAACTAGAAAAATTACTGATCACCATCGACCTCTGTTTCCTGAAGAGTAATTGTAGACAGAAAGCAGTGTAATTACTATTTGTAGCCACATGATGGAAGTGTTGTCCCGATTGCTCGACATAGGTCCTACATAAAGCTGCAGGACTTGTTCATTTGAGTTAAAATAATAATAATAACAAATTGACTTCAAAATTGGCAAAGACTGCAACTAAACTTTAAATTTTAGTTTTAATTTTTAACAAACAAAATATTTTACAGCCTGAAACAAACACTGCGGATCGGTAGCAACAAACCAACAAAACAAACTGAAAACTCACGTCCTTTGGGTTTTATAGAAACATTTAATTCGGAACACAGATCAGTAGTTCCTTTATGTACATGCAACGGTATAAATAACAGCATGTGGATGCCTGGTCACATACATAACGAGCAGAAAATACGTGATAAGACATTCCTGATGGTAAGTCATGTTTATTCATGAAGCCTTTCGCGTCACGCAAACCAGTGCAGGAGAAACACATCTATTATTGAAAAGAGAAAAAAAATACATGTGTTGGAAAAGCATGTCATAATATATGCAATGATTATTTTATGCTTTTAGGTGAGCTGAAGTGGTCCCCGTCTTCCCACAGCCGAAGCTGAGCTGACAGCGGCGTGTGAGCTGTCAGTGGTGGGCGGCTGATCACAGCACAGAGAGGCTGATTGTTGGTGCTGCTCTTAGACACCATTCCAAAAATGATGAATTACTCGTCTTCTGTTTAAAAAAAAAACAAACAAAACAAAACACAAAAAAACAAATTTGGTCATGCAAAAAGGCTCTGAGTCCACCGAATGTGTGCGACGGTTTGAAGGGAGGGGCGTTCAGGCGGAGGGAGTGGGGGACTTTTAGAAGCAAAATGCATTATTCACACCATCCACCAAAGGCAGTGTAAAAAAAAAAAACAACAACCTCACAGCAGTTTCACCGTATGACTAGATAGAACAGCCTGTGGAGACAGAGGGGAGGGGGGGTTAAACAGGTCATACAGGCCAAGAGCACAGAATAAACAGTGACGTCAGCCTGTTAGGCCCCCTTCACACTGGACGAGGACCCTCCACGACACAACCTGTGAGGTCGAGGCCGGAGTGTGGAGGCAAACATTTTCCTGCATATCTGAGAGGCTCTCCTGCGTCCAGAAGATATCAACTGGATATGGTCCCCAAGAAATGCAAACTTCTTTATAGTAATTCACATCTTCTTAAACCTATCAACGGCGCTTGGATCACTTGCCTTGTCTGAAAAACTGTACCAAGTTCTCGGGCATAAATTGAATAATATTATTGGAGCGCTGTGTTTTTAAAGGTTTCTGTTATTATTCGTTCTGAATTTATCATCTTTGCTGATAAGATTTGGAGGGAGATTGTAGTGATAATTTGCTGTATGAGGCGGCGCAGAGTTAAGTATCCTGGTGAATTTATCCACCACCAGATGCCATGGCGGAGCCAGAGGGTGGCCAGTGTTGACTACCCAGGACCTGCATGCTGTGGGGCAACAGTGCTAACCACAAAGACAATCTGTAACAATCCACCAGGAGGAGGCCTGGATGAAGACCCAGGACACGCTGGAGGGACTATGTTCCTCGGCTTGCCTGGGAACGCCTTGGGATGTCCCCAGAGGAGCTGGACCATGTGGCTGGGGAGAGGGAAGTCTGGGTCTCCCTGCTTAGGCTAGTGCCCCTGCGACCCGACCTGACCCAAATTTCAATAGCGACCTTACCTATGTCTAGATGCAGCCACACACCAGAATAGAAGTCGGTACGTCGCTTTTTTTTCAAGTTATCCAGCTCACAAGATGAACTGGACGGTATTTTCAAGTTCCTTCTTCACATCGCGATGGGCGACTAAACACCTGGAATGTAATTAGGATTGAATGAGGAAGATCTAACCGTTAGTTTTCCTGGAGAAAAGGTGCCTGTTGATATTGCTAGGAAACACAGGAGTTCAAGTCAAAGTCATGGCGTCTCAGCGTGGAACCAGGACGTCTGCCGTGTCTGTTGACGAGCGTGTACAGTGCTGTGTTAACTCGTGGCAGGGTCATCATCCAGTCTGAAGGGGGCGCCGCCTGTTTCCTCACTGCTCAGGTGTACAGTTCTCAACAGCGACGCATGCCATTTCCAAAAGCATCAAGTGGTTTTAACAGTCGACAAACACTGGAGGCAACAACATCAAAACTTCCACTTTGAGTCGTCTTTTTTTTCTTTTAAATACAAGTTGACCATAAAGAACACACATTCAGTTATTTGAGGCCCGGTAGTGTCGCCACATGCAACGGCTCTTTTAGAAACAAACACGCTGTATACAGTTTTCCCCCCCGTTTAGCTGCGGTGCGATACCTTCTAAGATTCCCACGACGCTTTAATCTAACGGATTATTTGGGTGCCATGAATTATGCATTTGACCTGAAGCAGCTGTTTGGTCCTGCTTCTCGGAGCTCGTATCCTCTTTTCTCAGCGCTCCCCGCTGGTTGTCAGCATCTTGCGTTTGAAATCTCGACTGATTGGCGTGATGTTGAGTCAGCCGTGTAAGTATTAATCCAGAAGTGAGCTGAGGTTAGGAACTCACTTGTTTCTTGTTGTTGTTTCCTGATGAATGATTGTCTGCAGGTGTGACTCTTTTACAAATAGCCCAGCCGCGTCGAACGTGACAAAACATACAAACTGTGACAAATGTGCGAGCAGTGGTGCAAAGGAAATCAAAAATGTCTCTCAAAGTGACCCCCCTCCCCCGTTAAGGTTGACTTCACCGCTGTCTGCTGGTACGTTTGAACAGCAGCATAAATGGTACTTTCCTGACAAAAAAAAGAAAAAACCCCACGGGTGATCCGAGCGCCTCTGTCATCTCTGATTGGCTCTGCTCTGTGTGCTCTCAGTCAGTTAGTAGAAAAAAAAAAAAAAAAAAGATCAAATCATCCCACAGTCATCATGCTCTCTCCCCTGAATCTTGCTCTGGAAAGGCCCAGGGACAAACGTCAGCCATCTTGGCGCTGCCGAGGCCTGCGGGTTTGGAACTACCACGCAGAGACCTCTCTTTCTTCCTCTCGGGGGATTTTTTAGTCTGAGCCAAGCTGCCGTGCGTGTGCGGGTGCTCTGTGTCACGGGAGAACACCTCTGCGTCCCTGGTGGAGCTCCTGCGGCGCTCGGAAACGGGCCCGCCGACCTCCGACGACTGGCTGACCCGCCTCCGCTCCGCCGCCGGCTTGCTGGACGAGCTCCGCCTCTCGCGGCTCTTCTCCCTGGCTTTCTCCCTCTCTGACTTGTGGCTGGACGAGGAGGAGCCTTTCCGTTTCCTCCTGTGCGCGGTGGGGCTGTTGCAGGTCCTCTCCTGCTTCGGCGACGGCGGGTCGGCGTAGTCCCACGGGCAGATTTCCACCATCAGAGACGGCGGCTGCAGCAGACTGCCCGTGGACTTGGAGTGGTCCGAGTGGAGCCCCTTAGGCTTCCCGTCCGTGGGCGTGACGCTTTTCTTCCGCCTGATCCGGTCAGGAGAGATGGAGTCGGAGTCCCCTCCCAGTATGGGCTGCTCGTCAAACTCCCAGGGACACACGTCAGGCTTCAGGGGGAGAGGGGACTTGGGCGGCCGGGATTTCCGCGCGTCCTTTCCCTCCTCCCGTTCCCCTCCCTTGTCTTTGGAGCGGCGTCTGTTCGACGGCGACTGCCCGGGTCTCTGCCTCTGCTGGGAGCGGCTGGGTTTGGAGGTGCCCGAGCTGCTGCTGCCTCTCCGGCTCGTCTCCGAGGGAGCGATGGACACGTGCTTCTGGGTCTTTGAGTCAGGCGGAGTCTGAGCTTCTTCCAGCTCCCAGGGACACACCTCGGACACGTCGTAAAGGTTCCTGCCGGTCTCGGAGCAAATGGACGGCTGGCTGCCGCTCACCTGGACAACAAGCAAAACGGTGATTTTATAAGGATCAGGGAGAAGATTACAAGCTGCAGACGTTTTATACAGTGCTAGAGTCATTTGTTTCACCATATAACCCATAAAATCTTACAAAATAAAAAATGTAGACTATTCCAGTTTTCTTCACAGCTCAGGATGCAGCCAAAATTTGAACACTAAAATCCAACATTATGTTTGTTGTGTCTGATTGTTAAGATTAATCAGAGGTTTAATGAACGCTGGTAAGGAGGTGGAGGACAAATAAAGAAACAACCCCAACAAATAGTGCCACTATTGGGTCAATGCTGAAGGTATCTGCTCCTGAATAAACCCGTCCTTGCAGCCAAATGCGACCCTATTCTTCTTCTTCTTTTTTTTTTTGAGTTGGATCTTCATCTATCAGATTTTTTTCATGGCGATGTCAACGTGACAAATCTGATGTTTTCATATCCGACCCAGGTCTTTTCAGTATGTGGCACTGAATCGTGTTTTTCAAAGCGACCTCAGTGTGAACGTTCATGTTGGATGAAAGGACGGAGGTCCCTCAGGTTAAAGTGGAATATGAACGACCACGCAAAAATAAATAAATCGGATTTGAGAAAAAAATCAGAATCGAGCATTAGGGCCTGCAGTGTGAACGTAGCCCTAACAGCCCAAGTTAGGTGTTGCCAGTTTTCAACCTTTTAATAAAAAAAATAAAAATCACATTTAACACATTTGACATATACTCACTTTTTTTTTTTTTTTTTACTAATAGTGTGTTAATGTGTACCTGTTGTTTCATTATCCCCATCTTCATGGGGGTCTTGGAGTACTCCACTGACTGGCTGATGATCATTTTCGGGAAATGTTCCGGCGTCTCATCCACCTCTGACAGCGTCCGCTCCTCCTGGCCCCTCTGGCTCTTCTTACTGGCGTCCTCCACGCTCTGAGTCTTGTTGGAAAGTCCGGGCATCTTCTCCTTGGCACTGGCGATGACGCTCAGGGATTTCTGCATGATGGAGGTGCGCAGGTGCACGGGTCTCTTCTCATGGGTCAGGTTGTGAGCGCTGGCCGATTTCCAGAAGAGGGGGACAGACTCGGTGGATCCGGCCGGTTCCAGCCTCGGAGGGGTTCCGGCCGGTTCCAGCTGCTTCTTGGCGTGTCTGCGGCCGATGAGAGAACCCAGAAGAGACCCCTCGCCGCCGATACCCACAGGAGTCATTTTGTCTCCTGGAACTGAGCCAGTTTGGCTTGTGGTTTCTGCGTCCTGCTCACAAATGTGGTCGTAGCTGAGGGACTTTGTCAAGCCTGTGACTTTGTCCTTCAGGGAGTCGTCTCGAGCTTTCCCTGAGTAAAGATTTTAGTGACAGATTAGTGTAAAGAGAAGGGCAAACAGGGATCTGTTATCACCCGGATCGGGTTCCCCAGGTGGAGCTGTGGGCTCACCTTGATGGCTCGGCTCGAACGGGTTTCTTCTCAACGTGCTGCTTTTGCTGCCGTGCTCGCTGCCGTCGTCTCGGCTGCACTGGCGGTGTAAGTGCATGGTCTCCGGAATCTCTGTGATCCGTTTCATCAAGGTGCGGCCCAGGCCCTTCTTGGAGTTGCGTTTCTTTTGAAGGTGCGGATTGTTGGCGAGCATCTTCTTCCTCTTGTAGACCTCCAGCTGGGCATACAGCTTCTTCAGCTCATCCTAAATGAAGGGTTTTGTTAATGCTAAATTGTATTTAGTTTTTTTATTTTATTTTAAGTTTAAATACCAGATAATAGTCTACCTCCTCTACAGTGGGTTGCAAAATGTATTATACTGTTTTGCCTTACAACCTGGAATTTAAATGGCTTTTCAGTCTGATTATGCTCCAGATAGATGAATCGACAGCAGTTCAACACCTCTAGGTGGTAAGGTCTACCACCAAGCAGGAGACAGCATGAAGACCAAGGAACTCTTCACACAGGTCAGAGTCAACAGTTGTGGAGAAGCACACATCAGGGTTGGGTTATAAAGGAAATATTCTCTATCCTGAACATCCCACAAAGCAGCATTAAATCCATTAGTAAACTAGAAGTACTCAGAGAGCGCAGACCTCGGTCAAGGCTACAGCATGAATAAAAAAAATGCTGTTCATTAGTTTTTACCTGATCTTAACAGACAGATAATTAAACCAACAAACACAGCCGGAAACACACCTTCCTTGGTGGAGGAAACAAAAGGGTCAGAGAGAAGTTTTTTTACAAAGGGGTTACCTGTGACCTTTGACCCCTTGAACCTTGAAATCAACAGGCAGCATCTTTGACCCACGAGGTGTCCAGCTGTGCATTTTAGCATTTCTGTTATACAGCTGCAGAGTTAGAGCACGGGCTGATCTGTGACCTTGAACTTTGATCACATGGTCCTTGTACTGTGTTTGATGTTTTCTGAAAATCTCATGAAGATCTGTTCATTGTCAGGGGCACGGGCAAGCAGGACGAACCCGGAGTGCCGACTCAAAATAAATTTTTGTTTTTCTATTATTATAACTAGAAAAACCAGAAAACAAAATGCTGACGTGGCAGCAAACAAATACAAAATGCAACAAAAAGACGAGGGAACGGCAAGGCAAGGAGTAGTGGGCGTGAGACACAAAAGGTAACAAGTGGCAACATCCAATGAAGAACAAACAACCAGCGAGGGAATGGAGGAGATGACCGGGTTTTAAAAGCAGAGGGTAATTATGTGAAGTGGGAACAGGTGAGTGAAAACAGCAGGTGGAGATGGGCATGACAATTAAACAAGTGCAGACCGAGGTAAGGAGAATACTGACAGAGGTACAAGGAACAAAATAAACTTAAACAACCCAAGAAAGCAGAAAAACAAGAACCCAAAACCAAAACTAAGCACAAACTCAAAAAATACTAGAAATCATGACATTCAAGTAATCTTGTCCACAGACAGACAGACAGACACAACTGCAAACATTAGCTCCATGGGGAAGGTAAAAAGGTAAAGATGACGCCACCACAGCAAACCTTCCAAAAGAGAGGGCTGAGCACCAAAACTCACAGAGCGGGCTAGGAGTATAGTTACATGTGGAAGAACATGGTGTGAGATTAAAACTGGTCCTTTTGGTCAGACTGACAGACAGTGGTTAGATGGACCAAGCTCATGGAGACACTTGATGCTGAACAATTATCCACCCTCAGGTTTTCTGTTTTCTGGTTCACAACAAAATATATATTCCGTCTTCTAAGTTGTAGTAAAATTCCAAGTTGTAAGGCAACCAAGCAGAGAGAATGCCAACTATAACGTCACAGCAGAAGAAAGTTTAACTCTTAGACTAAAGTGTTTTTTTTTAGATTCTGAGATCATGGTGTTAAAGGTTTCACCCGTATATCCTCCGGGTCCAAGCTGTGCTCGCTCCAGGCCGACGTGATGCTGCTGTTGAAGCAGGAGCCGGAGCGCCCCATGTCCAGCTCCTCCTCGTAGGCCTCGGTCGCAATATCGTCTCTGGCCTGGGTGCCTTTGGACAAGAACTGACAGCAGACGAAGACGTGCGGGGGAAGAAAGACACAGCTGGAGTTTGACAAAGCAGTGGAGGAAGTTACTGAGAAGTTTGCTTTTTCGTCAGCAATGTTTTTGTTAGGAAATATGGATCGCGGGGGCATAACAAATGCACGCTGCCTGAGTTTGATATTTATTTATCGTTTACTGATTGTCACAGGGGATAAATACCACGCCCCTGTGTTTCATTCCTGTTTCAACTGCTGGAGGTCAAGTTGAAGAAAATATGTTTTCCCACATTGATGAAAACCAGCTCCTGATTAAAACCAATACAAGGGCTGCGGTTTGCTTTGATATTAGTTTGGTTCAAATGTCTCCCACAGCTTGCTACACTTTTGTTCAATATATTTAGCCCAACCGTGTACAACTAAATCAGATTGCTGTTGTTTGGAGCTCTGTAGCTCCCCCTTTATTCCTAAATACAGAAACCCAAATGTGAACTATTACTGAGTTTAGATTCCACCCTTTATTCATTTAACTTGTCCGAGCACAAAGCAAGTCCAAATATTTTTTCCCAGTTCCAGAAACAGATGCTGGATGGAAAGATTCCCCCCCCCTTTTTTTGTGCTCAGATATCACTGTGCATCTAGCTGACTTCCACTTCGGAGGAGCCCAATTAAAGCGGAATAAAAGAACAGCGAGCACATTTCTCACACAGCATGATGTTTTCCATCAGCCTTAAAGACACCCGCAGGAGTGCTTAGGCTAAATTACAGTGAGCACTTAACGCGGTCTGATTGAGTTTAAGGTAATGATAGCG
Organism: Kryptolebias marmoratus; assembly: GCF_001649575.2. Classification (NCBI taxonomy): domain Eukaryota; kingdom Metazoa; phylum Chordata; class Actinopteri; order Cyprinodontiformes; family Rivulidae; genus Kryptolebias; species Kryptolebias marmoratus. Next base: position 18,979,623 of record NC_051449.1, on the reverse strand, counting down.
AACGAGCCTGGTTGGACTTGGGTTTCACAGTCGGCTGATATCAAACGAAGCAAAGACGTTAAATAAAAACCGCTGATTATGAAAGCAGCACAGCGGCGTCCGTGGAAATGGGATTCGGCTACCCGATACTGGAGCTCAAGTGCTTTTTTGTTTCAGTGAGTACCTGTGAGATCGTGGGGCTCACCTTCGGAATGAGCAGCAGTCCCAGAGTTACGGTCACGGTCAGGTGAGTGTGAGCGAAGAACAGCATGAGCATCCAGTCGGGGTGCAGTCCGGGCACCAGGGAGAACCTGCAGGGCAACGACAGCAGGACACATCACCACGTTAACAGCCTGTTGGAGTCGAGCTGGAAGCAGGTTTCAGGTCAGCCACAGAGACGGGAATGTGCTTCGACCACACACTTCCAAGTTCCCTGCAGCAGCTCAGGTCCTCTCACTGTCAGGAATGCTGACACCGGCTGCTCACGGCAAGGCAGGATTTGTAATGTTTTCCTGCAAAATTAAAAAAACGCTTAAATTTTTTCTTTTTCTTTTTTTTTTAAAGAGCTCTTAATGTATTTGTATGAGAAACCTAATTGTAATTCAAGTTCAAGATTTTGAAAAGTAGAAAAGTTACAAAACGTGCACCCTCGTGGCACCCTTTTCCCGAATGAGCTGAATGTTTTAAACGCATGAGCGGTTCAAATTAGTCCACGCCACGCAGAAGTTGTTATAGTGGGGAAAAAACATACAAAAAAATAAAAACAAAAAACAGTACAGTGTGAATGCTGAATCATTCGCACTGTTTGTCCTGACTGATAGTCGAGGCGTCCTACTGAATACAACAACTCTAGACTCACAGCAAGAGTAACAAATAGTAGGGTAGGTTTCTGTGGATTGGTTATGAGCAATTAGCATCTTACCTGTTGTGGATGGCTCTTTAAACAACCTCAGTTTGGAGAAACAGAGTTTAATTCTAACCAAAGCTAGTCTGACCACAGCTATGACCAACAGCTCCAACTTCAGTTATAGAGGTTTAAGCAAATGCTACATTTTCTGTTACACAAAAACATAGAACTGGGATTTCCAGCAGCAGCAGCTGTAGCACTTCCAGTTCAGCCAAGGGAACCTCCTGCAGGAATGTAATATTTCCTCCCATGTAATGAGAAATTGACAAAGATATGAAGGTTTATAAAATTGTATCTGCGTGAACCGCTACAAACTTTTTAAGACTGATTTAAGACGACAGCAGCCTGCTTTGGTCTGCTCTGCTCTGACTAGCCATTAGCTCGTCGCTCCTGTGGGCACTCTGTTTAGCGTGCTGCCCTACTATCTGGGGTAAACCTTTACGCCGCCATCAGTTTCACATCACACCAATATCCTGGGAGAAATGTTATAATATTCCTACAGGAAGTTCCCTATTCTGCTGCCACCCGTGTTTACGCTCGCAAACAACCACAGATATCCACGGAAACAACATGGACGCAAACGGCGTTCGCAATAATGGCGATAGTGTTGTTTTAGGATGCCTCCCTCTGACTAGCCCCTAGCCCATCCTTCCGGTCAGAATTGAACTGTATTTCATCAAACCGAGGTTGTTCAAGAAGTTATCTACAAAAGTTAAGAACCGCATTTTTTTTTAAAAAAAGAAGCTGATCTCTCCTTTTATGTTGCATTACAGATGATCTCAGTAACGTCTGATGTGAATGACGACGTAAAAAACTGCAATATTTTCCTTAATGTTGGAGGTTTCGCTCAACCTTTGAACAAGCAGTGAACGTATTTTATTGTATAAAAAGACATGTCCTTGGCCGACAATCAGATTGTCATATTCACAAGACTTGGCCATCACAATAATCAATAACAACATAAAAACGGTGCTAAAGTTTACCAAGTAGCAGCATCTTTACATTAAATTACTCAGAGTAACCAAAGCCAGACACCAAGGAAATAAATCCAAGGAAATATCTGAAAATCTGTAACTTAAACTCAGATTTTTGTAAATTAGTCTTTGTCATTACCTCATATTCCACTACCACCACCACAACAACAACCACCTACACCAAAGACCGGACGTGTTTATTAAACCGACTGAGAGATTACGCAACGTTTGGCATTCGCAAATATGACGGTGCACAATAATGAGCGAACAAAGGGAACGGGTATCGACACTGCCCGGCCGAGGCGCACTTCCTCCCAGCTACCAAAGCCACGAAAAGCTGTTTGTGACTCCGGGGTCTTTTTAAGTTCAAAAGTTTTTAAGTTTTGCTGGAACAGTTGTAAAGACTTCTGTATTTTCTAACAGCCTCCAGCTGCTTCTCAGCAGAGCACTAAAAGCAAATTAACTCCATTAAAGCTCACCGTTTTTTTCTCATAAACACGCCCACAACAATGTCTGACCAATCACACAACACTTGGCGCCTGTGAGGAACAGTTCTTCCAGGGTCTTGTGCCACGAAGCAGCGTTTGAAGAACTACGAGACGAAAATGGCGGACTTTTCGTCACGCAACCACGTGACCGAGAGCCGACTTCGTGACTTCTCATGGAGTTTAAGTCACAGCTCGTGCCTGCTTCTCTGCGCTCACCTGATGATGTGGAAGATGGCCGATATGAGGAGCTCGTTGTAGATGGCCACGGCGATGTACCGAGGCTCGTTGAAGGCTGAGGGTACGGTGCGGACAGCGTAGCACAGGTACACCCCCCAGAGCAGGAAGAGGAACTCAGCTGAAACAAAGACAGAGAATCCTGTTAAAAGGACAATTCAGCCAACGTAAAGTGGATTTCTGTGGAAAAATTATTTAGCATTGTTATCTTTCACGTTGTAGGTAGTTCTTTGAACAACCCCAGCTCGTAGAAGCAGAGCTTAGGTTGGATAAGATTAACGAGCTAAAGGCTAGACTGAATGCAGCTCAGATCAAAGCGGATTGCTGCTGTCCTCAAATTCCCTGAATTTCATTTAAATTATGCAAATTCTATTCTGCAAACGTTTATGCAGCTATGAATTTAACATATAAGAGATGATGTTTGAAAGTATGCACATTTCATAGCTTGTTTCGAAGTTAGTGATCCTAAAAACCAGAGTTTGTCCAATTTCTTTTGTTACTGAACCCAAACAATGACCTATTGCTCTTAAATAGAATGATGTCTGTTAGCAGATCCGTGTGAACGGTTTTTTAAATAAAATTAGAGGACGGATTCTTACGACATCTACTTTAGTTTCCACCGAGACCCCCCGGTGGGCTCCTGCACTGTGTTCAGAAAAAGGTTCTCTAAAACCACTTTTACTGTTCAACTTGTGCATTTTATAAGTACACAGCATTTTCTGGTTTGGGAACCTCGGGGTCTCGTCTCTGCTTTTTGCGGATGATGTGGTTCTGTTGGCGTATTCAGGCCATCACCTTCAGCGTGCACTGGGACAGTTCGCAACTGAGTGTGAAGTGGTTGGTATGAAAGTCAGCAGCTCTAAGTCGGAGGCCATGGTTCTCAAAAGGAAACGGGGTGAGTCTCTGCCTCACATGGAGGAGTTCAAGTATCTGGGACTCTTGTTCTCAGTGATGGTGGGATGGAGGGGGAGATGAATCGACAGATCAGGGCCTCATCTTCAGTAATGAGGGCGTTGCTTCGATCATTCGTGGTAAAGAAAGTTGATTCAAAAGGTAAAACTCTGGATTTACTGCTCTATCTACGTTGCAACCCTCACCTGTGGTCATGAGGTTTGGATGATGACAGAAACAACAAGATCCTGGATACAAGCAGCTGAAATGAGGTTCTTTCATAGGGTGGCCGGGCTCAGCCTTAGAGATAAGGTGAGGAGCTCTGTCATCCGGGAGGAGCTCGGAGTAGAGCCGCTGCTCCTTCATATTGAAAGGAATCAGCTGAGGTGGTTCAGGCTTCTGATTAGGATACCTCCTGGAGGCCTTCCTTTTAGGTTTTTTTGGGTATGTCCCACTGGGAAGACACCTTGGGGCAGATCCAGAACTCCCTGGAGGGATCATATATCCTCTCTGGCCTCGGCACACTTTGGATCCCCCAGGAGGACCTGGAGAGTCCCTGGGGAGAAGGAGGTCTGGGTTTGTCTCCGGAACCTGTTGCGTAACCCTAACCCGACCACAGATAAGCAATGGATGGATGGATGGACTCCATTTTCTTTCCTAATATATATTCTTAACAGCGGTAGTTCACTTTATTTTCAAAAGTTCAGCTTCAACTTTTAATCTCCCTGCAAGAGAAAACGAACCTCTGTTCTTTGGACTTGATGACGACTGTGAAAATAAAATGCCATTTTTAGGGACTAACAGCTCTTTAAAAAGACATTCATTGTTGTTAGTTTAGTGTCTTTTCTTGCCTGATTTCACCCCTTCCTCCTCTCCCTCGCTGACAGCTGAGATAGCTGCTTCCTGACAGCATGCTGACACATTCCTGCTATCAAGTAATCTCATCTCAGTCACATCCTGACAGCAATTTCCAGGGAAGATGCATTTTAGAAAGCTGCCTGTTCCAATAGTTATTGAGATTGATTTCACAACAAACCATCCAGTTTTTGGCTGTAGATTAGATACCTCGTCATCATCTATTTTGTCAGTATAATGAAATGTTTAAAACCAGCGGGAGCAGAAATCAATAGTAATTCATTTTGGACAAGGAGGAGTGGATTCTGTCTGGCTTTCTGCACTGTATCAAACTATGTCTGAAACATTTAGCATCATTTATCACCAGTAGAAAGAAAACAGTTTGCTTCCTGAAAAAAAAAAAATCATAGTTTTAGTTTTTAGGAAACTTTGAAATGGGTTCAGTTAGGCTTATTGTTGTAACTTAAAGAAAGAAAATAATAAAGGATCAATAACTACACCAGGGATCTTCAAAACAACAGTTCAGACCATCTGAAATGGAGTTTGGAACAATTAACCTGTTGTAGATAGCTCTTTGGATGACCTCAGAGTATGAGAGTCAGAGTATCTGACCTTAATTTATGAGATAAACCCTAGTCGGAGCAGGACCAAGACCATCATCTTAAAACAACTTCAACTTCAAAAAATATCTTAGCGGTTCATGAGAATTTATCCCATGAAGTTATGGTTCACTTATAAATTTTTATATTGTTGGGTATTTCCAAGCACAAACGGCAGCAGCAGCCAACTGTGGCACTTCCTGTGCAGGCCGGAGCACTTCCTGCTATAAAATCTTTAAGATTGAAGACCTTTTTTGCTACTTATAGATTTCAGCTAGCCATTGCATACTTTTAGCTAGCCTTTAGCTACTTTCAGCTTTTAGATATATGTTTGCTGCTTTTTGTGTTTAGCAGCTTTTCATCACTTTTAGCTTTAGCTAGCATTTTGCTATATTTGTCTTCTAGCTAACCATTTGAAACATTTAGTTAGCATTCCGCTACTCTACCATTTACCTAGACTTTTATTTTTAGCTTTAGGCTAGTGTTCTGCTTTATTTAAGTTTCACCTACTTCAGTAAATTCAGCTCTCAGCGTTCACACTGCGTTTTCACAGAAAATGTATTTTCTTTAGTTACAAAGTTGAGCTTCTGAATTAGGACAGATGAAAGCTGACTGTAACGGCTGTAACCAGCTCAGGTTTGATTACTGTGTCCAGTGTTTGTGATGCTTTATATAATCTGCGTTGTTTGGCATTTTATTACATAATAGAGATTTTTATACGTTTTCTATGCAAACAATTTGGAACCTTTCCTGCCAACATGACCAACGGAGGGTAAGTACAAAGTAGCAATTAAAAGTATTTAGACTAATTTTTACAGGCCCAACAAGCAGCGCTGACTAAATCCTCCCAAGCAGCTTTGAGAGGAGCTTCCTGTCCTCCGTTCAGCCTCAGCAGCTCATCAGCGAGCGCGTTCTCCCCCGGCTGTCAGAACAAACGGCGGGGCTTCCTCTTTTCCCTACGTCGTCTACACACGTCTGGTGGAACAACCGGAGGGATTTCATTATAAATGTTGTGTTTAAAGATGTCTCTGCTTTACACACACACACACACACACACACTTCCTCTGAAGATTTCGTGCCTCCGACCCATCTCCAGAGTGTCCTCAGCTGTCCTCCCTCTGCAGGCTCCCATCGTCTCATCTTCCTCTAAAGTTCTGCTGGTAAAGAGAGAGAGGGAGAAAAAAAAACCCAACTCTCTATGCATCGTTGGCCACATCCCTGCATACTTCACAGCCTCCTTTCTTCACTTCTCCTGCCACTTCCATCCTCTCCGCCTGCCTGTCTGTCAGTTCTCAGAGGCAGACCAAGCCTCTCTCTCTCTCTCAGGGATCCGTCGTTTCTCTCCTTCCAAACAGGATTAGTCTCCCCTGCTGTCAGACTTAGCCTTAGTGAGGGCGCACATCACTGCCTCCTGCTTCAATCTGTCATCGAGCAGGCTGGAATATATCGCACATTCAAGGCCGCCCGGGGTCCCCAGGGGAAGCCATTTTCTCCCCATTTCCTCCGCTCTGTTGGGGAAAAAGGGTGCGGATTCGCGGAGATCGCTCGTGCTTCTCGGCGTTCGACATTTGTACGAGGCGGCGATTTCAAGCTTGCTGCGCGTTTGACGCTAAAACGTCAGCCTCCCCCCGACTCCTACCTTTCGGCTCATTATGCAGAAAGAGGAGAAGCAGGTCGGTAACGCTCCCTCCAGCGCTGCGGGGCAGGAGCTATAACAGACCTCAGGTGGAGATCCATAGAGTTACACAAGCAAGGGCATGAGGTGAGGGGAAGAAGAAAAGAAAAACGAAGCACACTGATCCAGCAAAGAAAGAGACGAAACATGGGGGACAAATACAGACTTTGATATGTGGGATTTTTCTTTTAGGGTTATTAAGAGAAAACGGCTATAAGACGCTTCACACTGCAGAGGTTTTTAATTGAGAAATACATTTTTTTTTCTTGTTAAGCTTCGTTTACAATGACAACAAATGTCATGCATCAGAATATACAGCACCAGGATAAAGATTACGGTAGTTTTAGCAGAGACAACGGTTGTATTTGCAAGCACAGGTCACAACGGAGCTCACCTCTTGAAATGCTTTCAAGGTGAAAATGGGAACCACATTTTGTTAAAGAAGTACTTTGAAAGGTAAAACTTGGAGCTTTCTTGTTCAGTTTTTCCTCAACCAAATTCGCCGTGTGTGTCACTGAGATCGAGCAAACGTGGGGGGGGGGGATTTGCTGCTTTTTGTAAAACAAAGCTTTTTCAATATTTTATCGCGAGCAATGTTTACTTTTCTGAAGACTTGGCAGCGGTTTTCTTCCTCTGCCTCTGAAGCTCTCCAACTCCCCGCGCAGGGAGACACTGTCACAAATGTGTTTCATGTTGTTACCACCGAGCATTCCTCTGCTGCGTTACTGCTGTTCCACACTCCTTTAGGTCACTGTTTAATAAGAGTAATGTTTGGGGTTGTTTTGGGTTTTTTTTTGTTGAGTCAATTGCTTTTAAATCCACCTGATTGTAAACACATCGGAGACGCACTCACCAACCGCCATCATGTAGTCCCATCGGTCCAGGAGGCACGTGCTGAACTGCAGCCCTTCTGGGGTGAGGCCCGCCGTGATCAGAGCTCGGCTCAGCTCCGGGTTCTGGCACACGGCCGAGGTCCAGGCCACCAGGAACCACAGCACCACCAAGACAATCACCGCCAGCAGCCGCAGGACCCGCCAGCTGGTCATATACGGCGTCCGCTGGGCCGTGCGGGACAGGAAGACCATTAGCACCCTGGGGAGGCGGAGCAAAGAGGAGGCCTGAATGTCCAAACTTTATGAAATGTCATTTATGTCGACGTAAGGTGGGAAACTGCTGCTTCCCCTGCAATCCCAAACCTAACATCCCGGCTGTTGTCATTTGAGCTCCAATTGAACATGTTTGAATGGAAAAAACGGTGAAAAGATGCACATTTAAAAGTCATTCATGTTTATTTTACACTGACAAAAAAATAAAATAAAATGGTGGAAAACTTTATGAAACTGCATGTCACGAGGTCACGTGACCGTAATGCAATGATCACCACATCCAATCAAATGCCTTATAGAGTTGCATGTATGGACTGTTGGCCCCATATCAGCAGGGTGTGACCCCCACCTCAGGCACTGGGTGCAAGCAATGATTCAGAGAAGGAGAGCCCACCACATGCTGGGAAACAGCACAAAACAACCCCACAATGCGGTCCCTGTCAGACTCTGTGGCAGGGGTAGGCAACCCTGGTCCTGGAGGGCCACTATCCTGCATGTTTTCCTTGTTTCTCTGCTCCAACACACCTGATTCAGTGGTTAAATCACCTCTTCATGTTCTGCAGAAGCCTGTCAATCACTCAATGATTCACATCAGGTGTGTTGGAGCAGAGAAACAAGTAAAACATGCAGGATAGTGGCCCTCGAGGACCAGGGTTGCTTACCCCTGCTATATGAAGTGCAGGCTATGTTGTCTAATGTGTCTTCGAGGCGTCCTCTGTGCTTGCTGATCTTCCCTCATCGTTTTGACTGACTGCTCTGGCAACTGCCTGATAACGCTATCGCTTCACTCCTGGTGCCATCACTTATACCGCCCGAGATTCTTTCTTGATGTTTCATAAAGAATTCAGGAAAAAAAAGAAGAAAAACCCATTGGTAGCACTTTATAATAACTTCACTTTATTTAGCCTTATTTAATCATTAATAAATGGTTATTTAACCTTAAAAACATCATTAATTAATACTTAAAACACTATAAATTAACACATTTATTAATGCTTAATGCTTAATATGTGTCTAACACATGATGTGAAAGTACATTTATATGACCATTTACATACATGTAGACAGTATATAGAATAGTTAATTTATAAGTTATTAAGCATGAATATACATTGAGTATGTTGGTTTTGGACGTAATTAGCGTTTATGTGTAAAGCATTAATAAATGTGTTAATTTATAGCTTATTAAGTATGAATCATCCTTAATTAATGATGTTTTCAAGGTTAATTATTTATTTATTTATGATTAAATAAGGTGTAGTTATATAAAGTGCTTCTAAAATGGTCAATTTACAAAGCAATGTGAAAAATAAATAGTTAGGCAGTTCCTTTTGGACCACCTCCCATTAGATTTGGTGAATATTTGCAAACTGTTGAGTTTCTGTTGACTTTGCTGATCACTGGAAGCCTCTCTGGACTGTGACCAATCTATTTCGTCGCTGACATTCTGCGGGAGCACGCTGAAAGAGCTCAGCCCAGAGGCTCGCTTCCCATCCATCCGGCTCGCACAAAGAGAAGAGAGAAAAAAAAGAAAAAGGAAAAAAATATATATATATATATACAGATTGGTAATTTAGCTCAGAGAAGGCTCTGGCCAATCTTTGACCTCCTTCTCCCATCTTGGTAACAATTGCTGAGAACTGCAGATCAGGAAGCCAGAAAGTGTGTGTGTAGATTTGTGTGTGTGCGTGCGTATGCGTGTGTGTGTGTGAATGGATACTTGAGCGGGCAGAGCTGATCAGAGCTGATGTGAAATTCAAATCTGCTCATGGGCGAGACGGCGTGCAATTCTGCGCGCGGAGCGAGCTGAATTATTGAAAGTGAAAAAGGTTAACTTGTGAAGAGAGGGGGGAAGACGGAGAGGAGGAGGTGGAGGAGAGGAGGGGATAAGGAGACAGGACGGAGGAAGGAGGAGCTGGTCTATTTTTAGTTTGGGTTTTCAATATAATACAAAAAAAGAAGAAGGTTCTTGTATTTTGCATACAGTACCTGTACAGCTTGAGGATGACGGTCCCGTACATGATGGCGAACCCCAGGAGGCGGACCCACCTCAGCAGGATGCACAGGAGCACACCGGGATTAAAGTACAGGATCATCACCTGCAAAGAGGTACAGCATGGCTGGTGTAAATACACACACATACACACACACACACACTGGGGCACTGATTTGTTTTCTTGCAAATGCAGAGTAACACACGACCCTCCTCTCTTGTCCACCAAATAAAGAAATGAGGATGCTGTAGGCAGATCCACCTCCCGCCTCCGCAGCTCACACGGACTGCATGCAGCATCTTCACTTATGTTTCAGTACTGAGAGTGCGTATATTTCCCCTTACGCGCCACGCAGCGGAGCACCGAATTTAGAGGTGCTTTATAAGCTGTTGGCTCGCCGTAAAGATCAGAGCTTTCCATTTGCACTGCCCTTGCAGCTGTGTTTCATTTCATTAGCATGCAGCTCGGCAGGACGACACGTGTCAACTCTCCACTGGCCCGAGTCTCACGCGCTCCGCTCTGAAAAACGTAAAAAAAAAAAGGATCAACCGCTTAAATGGCGCGTTGCCATCTACACGGCTTCAACGTGGCACCTTCGTGACTTCGCCTAATCTTCCTGTTTTGGTTTTAGACGGGTTTTGTGAATGCTGTGGGGTCTGATAACAGCGTTTGAGTCATGTAGCAATTTGAAGCTTCCGTAGATTTAAAATCAACCACAAGCATGCAAAGTGCAGCATAAAGGCTGGAGAATCAGAGTAATCAGGGTAATTATTTGCAGACGATTTGATCTGAAAGGTATTTTTAGTGTCAAACATTATGTACTCAAAGAGAAACCTCAGAGGTTTCTGGGATCTGGGAGCCCACAATCCTAGTGATGTCCTACACTGACTGTGCCATGTCTGATTCATCTTATCAAAGAGATACAGAAGGAGGGGAGCCTATATTGGCCAACTTTCATAAAAAAAAGAAAGAAAGTCCATCCTCTTTCAATTCTAGGAGTTATTTATCAGAACATATCCTAAATTAGTGTTCCTGAAACAAATGTTTTTGTTTCATGCAAGACTTTTAGAGTAGGATCATCTCATGCTGAGAAGTGAGGAGGCTTTAGCTGTTTTAGTCAAAACTTAAAAATCTCACTCAATTCGATGTCACGCCCAGAACATGTGCTGTGAATGACTCTCAAATCCTACCACATCAAATTTACATCAGCCTTCCATCTATCTTCTAACATTTATCTGTGGTCGGGTCGCAGAGGCAACAGGTCCAGGAGAGAAACCCAGAACTCCCTCCTCCCCCACTCTCCAGCTCCTCCTGGGGGATTCCAAGGTGTTCCAAGGCCAGAGAGGACACATAATCCCTCCAGGGAGTTCTGGGTCTGCCCTGAGGTCTCTTCCCAGTGGGACATACCGGGAAAACCTCCAAAGAGAGGCATCCAAGGGGCATCCTAATTAGATGCCTGAACCACCTCAGCTGGCTCGTTTTATTGCAAAGGAGCAGCAGCTCTACTCCAAGCTCCACCTGGAGGATGGAGCTCCTCACCTCATCTCTAAGGCTGAGCTTGGCCACCGTATGAAGGAAGCTCTTTTCACCTACTTGTATCCAGGATCTCGTTCTTTCTGTCATGATCCAAACCTCCGGACATCAGGTGAGGGTTAGAACGTAGATGGGGCAGTTTTTCCTCTGAACTCAACTCTTTCTTTGCCACAACCGATCAAAGCAACACCCTCATTACTGCGGACGAGGCTCCAGTCCGTCGATCCATCTGGAGTGAAATTCACATCAGTATCTGTCAAACCGATTTGACTTACTGCCAATGACCTGAGGTGACCATTTTTGATCTGGGTTGACTCCAAAAGTTAATCAGTTGTAGATGTACATCCAGTGACTACATTTAGATCTGTCCAGTAGTTCAGGAGACATTTTGCTAACAGACAAACAGGGTGGACATCAACAGGTAATGCTGCAGTTTTAGGCAAAGATCCCATGCAGTGATTAGCACGTGTTGTGAATAACTCTCAGCTACTGTCAGGCTTAACTGGAGCGCAATATCTGTAAAACTGACTATGTTGCAGTAAATTTTGTGTCAGTTGGCTGTGGCGGCCATCTTGAAATGGGTTGCCTCCGAAAGGTAATGGTAGGTGGACATCCAGTGATTTATTTCCTGAAGGTTTCAACATCTGGTCAGTGGTTCAGGAGAGATTTGGCTAACAGACAGAGTTGACTCGCAGCTCTTAAAACATGTGCTGTGAACGACTCTCTGCTACTTCCACACCAAATTTGAAGCCAATATCTGTCAAATTGACCGAGTTATTGCCTTTTTGTTTTAAGGGTCGGTTGGCAGTTTCGGATCAGGAGCAACGTAAATGTGCACCTGAGGAACAAAGTGAGTCATCTCTGCTAATATCATGTCGTAGCACTCCGGAGCGAACAATCACCCTGTGTAATTAAGCTGAACACCACCTGCAAGCTCTTTTCTCTGAAAAGAAGCGGAAAATGTGTGACGAAGCGAGCCGAGCGGGTGCCTCGGCTGCGAGGCCCCCAGAGGGGGAGGGTGGGCGATTCGCCGAGGGAATGCGGCGCCGGGACCACGACACAGTGACAAAACGATGAAACGGGAACTATATTAAATCAGACAAGAGCTTATGCGGCCGTGAAGTAAGTCAGGAAGCAGAAGATGACTCAGAGCGACTGTCACAGGAGCGCGAGCGGTGAATTAATCTGCAGCCTATTTCCTCCTCGTTATCGTCCTCGAACTGGGGTGTGTGTGTGTGTGTGGGGGGTGCTTCTGCAGAAATGTGGCTCGGCGAGCAGTTAAAGTGTCAAAACAAGCCTCCCGGGTGATCACCTCAGATCACCTCAGATCAGACAGACGTTTTCTCTCTGCTCCTTAATAACAACGCGGCACACAGAGTCAAACTCACTGCAGCCGATAAATCAGCAGGAAGACAAAAAATTTTTTAAAAAACGTGTCAGATTTTTCTTTGCTGACAATCTTCTCCTTATGTTTCAAAACAGACAGACTTTAGGCAATGTAGAAGAACCTTTTAGGGTAAATAAACCCCAACTTCTGCACCAATAAGGGGCTTTACTGATTTCCTGAAAGGGAAAGAGAGCTGACAAGCGGCACTTGAAAGGCTGGAAATTAAAATTAGTTTGACTTTAATGAGCTGCCGGATGAACTCACCTGAGTAATGTGTTATTCTGTAATTAGTCATACATGGTTCCCACAAATCTCAGTCTGAAGAACGCAACACAACATTTTCACAATGTCAATTTTACTCCTACTTACTCTACGGTGGGGATTGACCTGTATGAGGTGAAGAAAGAGGAAATGTTGTCTCGTACGATGACATTGTTAATTATTTAGTGTGCAGGAAGAGTCCCCACATCATGGAGGAGCTGAAAGCAGTAGACTCATACAATCAGTGTTTCAACAGATTTGTAAAGGATGTCCAAAACTCTCTGCGTTAATAACAAAGTTCTGGTGACTGGCAGGGTGAGTGATAACATTATCAAACATGTAGGCATACCTGTTCGTCAGTGTGTGTATAGATTAGAATCGATAAGAATTTCTTCAAATGTAGAAATAAATAGCAACAATATTATCAATTTTTGTGTCTGTTCTTCATGTCCAATCATGGGATTGCAACGCTACATTCCTAAAGTCGTATTTAAAAGAAAAATAAACAATATAAAATGAATCAGTAACTATGGTTATCTATATTAGAGACAATCTACATCATGAAACCGGTAACTCTAGGACATATTCAGTTATACTCTAATATTACTTCACTAAACTTTTTGTTACAAATAAATAAAGTTGAATTTTCCGTTTTGTCACTGCTTGTTTCGGAGTTTCTTGCACTTTGCCATTTCACGCTCCATTTCCTGCTTTCACCGCCCCTTGCTTTCGAACATGGGAGCTCCCTGACGAAACAGCCCCAATTGGGTTTTTTTTTCTTTCTTTCTTGTTCGTCTGTAAATAAACTTGAATTTTGCCTTCATTCGCCTCGTGTTTGACAACTTGTACGACAATTTCTTTTCTGCTTGTCTTTCATTTGAGCCCGTTGAGCCTTTCGGTGAATTGCTTTCATTTAAAAGCCGTAACGCAAACACCGTGAACTACAACCATAAACATTAATAGGTAACCTTCTGTCTCCAGCTCTGCATTTACTCCCCAAAAAAAGGGAAAACACAGCTCACCTAAACATATTCAAGTCATTCTCCTCCAGCTGCACTCTCAAACGAACAGATAAACGTGGTCAGAAACAGCATCCCCACCCTTCCTTCGGTACTACACCGCCCCAGAGAAAAAATAAAAAACGACCGCATTTTTATATCATCTGGAAGAGAAGCTGGTTGCCAGGGTTCGCACCCAACCTCCGATGCCTCCTCCATCAATTAATCAGCAGAGGTATTTTTAAAACAACTTGTGCTAGAACTTGATGGACTGTTTAAAAATGCATCGAGCGCCAGAGTGGTACGGCTGCAGCCGAGGAGGCTGGGGGGGGGGGAGACATAAAAGGACTAAACCAGGTCCCGAAACAAATGTTAGAGCTGGGAGAGAGGAGGCCGACACGAAGAGGAGGTCGTGAAGGGAATTACGACAAGAAGGGAACGGGAAGGGAAACGCAGAAGAAGATGAAAGGAGCACATTTTTTAGAGAACACGTGTCACCTGCTGCCCGTTAAACAAAGGCGGTTGTGCACTCTGTTAGTGTGTGTTGGTGGATGACCCTCAGCTACTACCACACCAAGATTTGGTTCAATATCTGTAAAACGAACTGAGTTATAGCCATTTTTCTGCTAAAGTCAGTTAGCTGTGGCAGCCATCCTAAATTGGGTTGGCTCCGAAAGTTAATCAGTTGTAAATGTCCATCCAGGGATCACTTTCTGATAGTTTCATTAAAAGCCCACCGCTGGTTCACGAGATATTTTGCTAACAGACACACAGAACCCACTTTAACAGTAAAAGCTAATATTTTAAACAGAGATCTCAAGGCATCAGTTAACACTTGGGGGTATGAGGATGACTCTTAGCTACTACCACACCAAATTCTTGCCTAATATCTATAACACTGACTGAGTTGTAACTTTTTTATCTTTATCAATGTCAATCGGCTGTGGCGGCCATCTTAAATCAGGTTGGCTCCGAAAGTTAATCAGTTGCAGATGTCCATCCAGAGATCACCTTCTGATAATTTCATTAAAATCCCACTGCTGGTTCGTGAGATATTTTGCTAACAGACAGATAGAAGCAGGAGTAGATGATTAACTGTATGAACCTAAGAAGTCAAACTTTAATTTCTTAAATTGAAGCTTTCTTTTGAGTAATGGTGGGTCGGTTTAGGAACCAAACTTTCATCTGAAGAACCCTACGAGCGCCGTGGAGCTCCTTTTTTTTCTTCGTCTGAACAGATTTGTTTATGTTTTCCGAGCGCCGTGCAGCCTCTGATGACGCGCGTGTGAGTATTCCCAGGAAGTGATTTCCTCGGCCTCGTCGCGTCTGTCCTTACGTGGCGGCACGCAGGTTCCCTCCATCTGCTGCCCGTCTAAAGATGGCCTTCTGATTCAGCCCTCCAGGTGCATTGTGGGCGGTGCGCACAAGTGTAAACACATACACACACACGTATGCGCCGCGCAATGACACACACCACACTTGGTCAACAACAAAGGCTGGCAGACACACACTCACACGCACACACACACGGAGCGTGCTTACACACACCATGTTTGTCTGTCTGTTAGCGAAATATCTCCTGAACCAATGAACAAATGGTCTTGAAACGTTCAGAAAATATTCACTGGATGGGCAGCTACAAGTGATTACCCTTCGGGATCGACCCCATTCAAGATGGCTGCCACAGCCAACTAAATGTAGAAAACACACAATTGGGGATAACTCCGTCCATTTTACAGATATTGAGCTAAAATCTGATACGGTGGTGGCTGAGAGTGATCCCCAACATGTGATCTGAGTGCTAACAGATTGTGCAAAACCTCTGCAAAAACATTCGCCATCAGCTATTTGGTGTCAACGTTATCTGTCTGTTAGCAAAATATCTAACGAGTCACTGCACAGATTTTGATGAAACTTCCAGGAAATAATCATTAGATGGAAGTCTACAACTTATTAACTTTTGGAGACAATTCAATTCTAGATGGCCGCCACAGCCAACTGACCTTAGAAAACACAAGATTGGCTACAAATCAATTAATTTTGCATACACTGTGCTAAAATTTGCTGTGATGATAGCTAGGAGTCATTTACAACACATACTCCAAGTAATGTGCGTTGCGCAAAATCTCGCTCTAAAACTTTTGCAATACCTGTTGGAGTCAACCTTGTTTGTCTGGTAGTAAAACAGCTCATAAACCATTGGACGGGATTTATTGCAATACTCTGAAAGTAATCAATGACTGTACTTTTACAACCGACTGACTTTCAGAGTCAGTCCAATTCAAAATAGCTGCCACAGCTAATTGACTTTAGTTCTAAAGCACTCTGCACCAAAACAAAGCAAGAATGGGCAGTTCAAATAAAACAGGAACTTGAAGGCCGTGGCTGTGTGGAAAAGGGTTGTGTTCCTGTGTTCCGCATGATCTACAGCACACGTGTCAAACTCAAGGCCCACGGGCCAGATCCGGCCCTCTGTAACATTTCGTCCGGCCCCCAAGATAACGTTTAGATTTCATCAGGTCCGGCCCTCTAGTCTGGGACAGATCGAGTCTCTGATTCTTATTTTGCTTAAAAAAAACTGAACCTAATTAGTGAAGTTTTCTCTTGACAGTGACTTAGAAGCCAACAATATATAGTTTTAATTTCTATATGATCAGGTTTTTGTTGATGGCTTTTTTTAAAATCTGTTTTAATGTTACAAAATTAATTTAAAAGCTGATTGAGGCGTAAGAAATGACTGCTAATGATGTGCTATTTGAAGTTTGATTTATTTGTCTGTGTTTATTAAAGTTTGTTTGCTCTAAATTCTGTAGAATCTGTAACTGGGAGAAGGTAATTGATATTTCTATATGAATGATTTGACAATACATATAAAACTACAGTTAATTTATGTAATTTTTAATAAATATTGATTGTGATTGGCCCTTGGCTAGGACCAAATATTTAATTTTGGCCCCCTTGCGTCACTGGGTTTGACACCCCTGATCTACAGCAACCAGTGGATCATTCATCCATCCATTTTCTTTTACCCGCTGTTTTTCTTTCTGGGTCATAGGGGAGGGAGCTGGTGCCTATCTCTAGAGGTCACTGTGTGAGAGCGGTGGTGGTGGGGGGGGACCCTGGACAGGTCGCAAGTCCATCACAGGGACACACAGAGACAGCAGTAGATCACCAGGAACAAGTCCAAGAGGTGGGCGTATGGAAAGCCTAATGGGTCATGGTTTATGTATGAGAAGGCAAATAGGGTTGTAATTCACACACGTCAAAATGTCCTCCTATGTCCAATAAATCACGCTAACTAAATACACCATTTAATAAGTGTTAACAGCACAACAGCAAGAAGCTAGCTGAGAAGCTAAGCCAGAAACTCACTGGGCTGGGACAGTTGGAGACTAGCTGATGACTGAAAATGATGAGAAAATAGACAAATCTTTCGTTCCAGTCTCACTGAATTCTGAGTTTCTGCAGCCAAGCAACCAGTGAGTCTCGTGCATTGCAGAAATCAAGCTCTTCTTTTGGGGGGTGCAGGATTCGCAAAACTGCATCCTTGTTGACTGCCCACGTTCATTGGGTGCCCACACCCTACCTGCCTCGGTCCGCTTTGTACCCGTCATGGCAGCTAGCCCCCCGCATTTATGAGCGAACTGCAGCTGTTGCCGTGTTGTGTGTGAGAAGTCACGAAATCAGCTCTGCTTCACGTGGCCGTGTGACAAAAACTGCGCCGTTTTGTTCTCAAAGCAGCTTCGTCCGCCGCAACCGCGAGCCGACTTCTTCGTTTTTTTTACAGGGTATGAAGGAGTCTTAACTGTGCGAAGCAAAATATTGGTACTTCCAGAATAAAAGAATAACAAATAGAGCTTTATGAAAACACTGTGTTTTAGGTGGTGTAAACTTTTGCACGCAGATTTACATTAAAAGTGCTGGTTTACGTTTTAAATTTACAGAACTCATTAGTGTCCAATTAGCGTATGCAGCACTAATAACAGTAGTTCTTTATCTATGTATTGGGACCTGCATGTCCTCCAGCGTCCATCAGAGGGCGGCTGAAGCACCGCCCGCACCCCTATTTCCCACAGCCTTGACTAGAGTCCACTTTATAAATGAAGACCAGCAGATCATCGGCGTGGTTCGGAGTCCTGGACGTTTTCTCCTGTGCAGGAGTCGAGGTACAGCTCTGGTGCTCCAAAACTTACAAAAACTAAACCGAGAAGGGTTTGAGACGCCCTCGCAACAACCCTGGGACTATTCTGAGAGGAAATCTTTAGCATAGATTTTTTCTTTAAACATGTTTAAAACTCAAGTGACAAGACTGCACCGAATAAACAGTCCAATAAGTTGAAATAAATAAAAGCTGAAACCTTTTTTTTTTTTTTTTGGAAGCTAAAGCCACGGACTTACTGGGAGGTAGAGCAGCAACGCCCCGAACAGGATGGCTTCCAGCAGAATGAGACCGGACGTTCGGATGCTCTGTCGGACAGGGGAAAGAAATGCAGAGTTTGAGTGAAAGATCGCCTCTTCTTATCCCAGACAGCATCGTTAACATTGTGCACATTTGAAGCTAAAAACAAGGCACGAAATCCACTCATACGCTTTTTAACCTTTCCTTGTAAAAGTGAAACTTCTCTGGGTTCAATCTAATTGCCCCCCACATACCCACACAGAGGACCTGTATCTGTTATGCACGTCTGCTGTGGGAATCTAAAAGCCTCCAGGGACATTTCTTGTGAACTGGGAGAGTCGGAGGCAGCAAGACAAATCATCTCTATATATCCCGCCCGTAAAAGTTTCAGCCTCAGCTCTGCCTGAGGCCTGTTACAGGTGAGAGGATCTTATGTATTCACTGCATTTTATAGGCAGAGCGTGTCCCATTGTTGGTGTTGTTTTTAATTAACAGGCGTTGAACCAGCATGCAGTGGGTTAGGGGAACAGAAAGTTTTAAAGGGGAGCCCAGACGGAGGCCACTGGGGCGGCAACCCAAAACCAAAAGCCAGAACGGAATTTCAGGAGTTTTTTTATTATCCTGTTGTCATATATAGACTTTTTTTTTTTACTTTCCCACAGCCATTACAGCCATTTTCACTCAAATCAATTCAGCAGACGAGATATTTTGCTGACAGGTTATGCATATAACTGTTTAGCCTTGGGGGGCAGTGAACCAATGAACAAACATGTATTCGCAGTGCTGTAAAATAGAGTATGGTGTAATAAATGTAATATTATATATCAAGAATAATGAATTAATTTAGCAAGTGAGTTTATTTGCATTACATTACAAGTGACAACATATAAGAATCACAAAGAAGAACTACAGCAGTCCCTAAAAGCTTTAAGCACATTCATTTAAGTGTGTTCTTTTTGTCTACGTGTTTTTTATTTTTATTTTTTTTCTTCTCTCCTCTTTGCTGTGAAGAGCTCTCCTGTAATTAGGCCTTTTTGATTGTCCGTAATGGCTTTTGGCACTCAGCAGAGCGGGAGGTTGATGAATCAAAGCCGTCTCGCCGCAGTCGATCTCCAATCTTAACCTGAAAGCTTTCAACCTCCTTCCACTCCAAATGTTTTTTTGGAGTGGGAGAGGTCCGCAGAGAGCCGAACCCCAGGAGTTAAATGCAAAGACGGAGGTACGCAAAACAGATCGAGGCGCAGCACAAAGGTCTTAAAGAGTTCCTGTGCAGCCATTAGCGCCTATTATTTACCAGCTCATTCCTTGGCTTGGATCCCATTCGAGCATGAGAGTCTTACCTTGTTTCTCCTGAAGTGGTAAACCACGAGCGTGCCGGCCAGGACCAGCGAGATGCACAGGCCCTGGAAGGAGGCGATGGCGAGCCGCAGCGCCCCGTCCTCCTGCACCAGGCAGGGGGTGTCGTCCTGGCAGTAGGGGCAGCCCTCCCGGCACGGCAGACACTTGCTGGACACGTCGGAGGCCTCGTCTCTGCTCGAGCCCTGCTCCCGACCTGAGGAAGGGAGGACACGTTCATCACGTTACGTTCTGACCTAACTGGGGGTGCGTTTGTTGACGACAGAGGTCTTTCGTCTCTTCTCAGAACACGGAATTTACCGTCGTGTTTTTCGAGGATTATCGCCGCCTTTCGTTTTCGCGCCGTCATCCCACTTTGACTTCCTATTAAGCGCTCAGTTAATCAATTTGAAGGATTAAAGATCATCAGTCCAATAAATCAAAGAGCCTTGTGTGATAATTACAAGAATACAGCTTCTAATTAAGCTGATGAGGGAATCAGGAAAGAAAAGGCTGAATTAATGGGACACCCGTCTTCCTCAACCCTCAGTGAATACGCGACACCCTTCAGTGCTGTGAATCCATTCAGGCTGCAGATAACATTTACAGCGCGCTCACTTTTAGCACAAGTGTTTCCTTTGGAGTCTGAATGGAATAAATAACAGGCGGATAAACGCAGCCAGCGCTGCAATAATTATAATTACCGATTCTTTGCAGTCTCAGAGCTCATAAATCTGAGCTCCGCTGAAGGTTCGCACGATTCCAGCAGAGAATTACGACTAAAAATACTCACTTA
Source organism: Kryptolebias marmoratus (assembly GCF_001649575.2). Classification (NCBI taxonomy): domain Eukaryota; kingdom Metazoa; phylum Chordata; class Actinopteri; order Cyprinodontiformes; family Rivulidae; genus Kryptolebias; species Kryptolebias marmoratus. Next base: position 18,959,212 of record NC_051449.1, on the reverse strand, counting down.
ATGAATAAAACACTTAGGCACTTCTTGACGAATCAGTTTATAGCGACAGCTGATTGCGAAACAATTCACCTCTTGCGTTATATTTAAATGGACCTAGTCAAAACAAACTCCAAATTAATGACGTACAATGGCACGAGATCTTGTTTTAAATCATTCTCAAAAAAATATAAAAACGGAAAACTGTTGCGCCCTCGTGCATTTGCACTCCTTTGCTTTGAAGCACCAACCATTACCTTCAGAAACCACTAAAGTAGGTCAATAAGATCCACCTGTGAGCGATCTGAGGGCCCGACGTCAGTCACACTCTGTGTTTTCATTTACCATGAAGAACTCGGACATGTCAGACTGCGTGAGCTTGATATCATATAATCTTGATCGTAACCCAGGTCACACTGTATGGTGTCTGATTTATTAGACGCCAGACCGTACAGTTTAGTAGAACTGCATCATAAACCGTTGGAGATTTCAGTCCAGCAGTGACTAGAAGTAAGGAACAGCAGGAGGACCGAGGAACTCTGGTCAGGCCAGAGTTATATGAATAAGTATAAACAATATATATCCCCAACAAGGGACAGCTGGTGTAAGTGGGCTAGCAGGGCAAAGCTTCTCCTGTTATTTACAGTAAAAATGTTAAAATACCTAATAAACACAAATTAAACTTGAGAAAATCCCAGAGTCTTTTCAAAGGGCTTTCAAACTTTCCTCAGCCTCGTTCATTTAATGTCTTTCTTGGTTCAGAATGATTGACAGCTGTCTTGTCCCGCCCCCTCAGTTTGATGCTCATTTAAGCTAACTTAGTTCAGCCCAGGGTCAGCCCAAGGCCTCAGGCTTCAGCCAATCAGGGTGGACGGACAATAACGTGCCTCAAGTGCGAGTGGGTTAGCGTGGATTGAGTGCAATGGCGAGCGAGATAAACATAAGTAAGGTGGATTATTTTATTTATTTATTTATTTATTTTTTTTTTTTTCTCACCCATTTTCCTTAATGTCTTTGGGGAAGAAACCGGAAGTGAGGAGGTTGGAGGCGAACAGACCAAAGAATATTCAAAAAGGAAAACCAAAGTTTTCCTGTGACCAGGTTTCAGTGAAAGGACTGGCTAACAGCAAGTGTAGCTAACAAATCTTTAATGAGGTGGTTATTAACCTTTTTGTATCCCAGAAAAGTTGTCAGAGTGAGCTTCTTTTTAAAAAGGTAGGCTTCATTAAAAAAAAAAAACCCTGTACTTTCCAATATTATATGTTTGGTTTCATTTTATTTTATCAGTGTGATTAGTAATTGTGTCAAGGAGTGTGGTGCAGTGTAATGCAAAGCTGTTTGACTGGGAAAAATTATCTGAAATAAAAATATTTGAAAGTCTTAATTCAGGAAAATGAAGTATTCGACAGCTGTCAGAGGCTCTGTGTGAGCTTGGTTTTTGGTGGTGGTTTGTTTTAAGGTTGTCTTTGAGCTGAAAAAGAGCATAATGTCGATTTATAGCAGGTTTTCTTTATTTCCAATTGGATGCTTCTGTTGGTTTAAAAACTGCCCCGTTTGGTTATATATCTATTAGCCCACCCTACACATATTACCACCAGCCGCCACTGTCCCCAACCCTGAACATCTTCTGGAGAAACATTAAATCAATTATTAGGAAGTGGAAAGATGACGCCACCACAGCAAACCTGCCAGGAGAAGCTCGTCCACCAAAAGCAATGGACCGGGCAAAGAGGGAATTCATCAGAGGAGCAACGTAAAGATAACCCTGATGGAGCTGAGCGGTTCTTCTGCAGAGATGGGAGGATCTGTTCATAGGAGAACTAAAATCTGTACAGAGCTGGGCTTCATGGAGGAGAGGCAGGAAAAATATGTTGCTTCAAGAAAAAAGCAGGATAGACTGTTGATTTACATGTTGACATGTTGGAGACTCTCCGAACAAGAAGGTGATGTGGTCAGATAAGAAATAAAATGAACCTTTTGGCCATCAATGACGTCACGTCTGGTGCAAATCTACCACCATGCTGAGAACATCGTCCCCACAGTGAAGCACGGTGGTGGCAGCATCATGCTATGGGCATGTTTTTCATCAGCAGGGACTGGGAAACTGGTCAGAGTTGAAGGAAAGGTGGGCAAAGCAAGAAACAGAGACATCCTTGAGAGAAACCTGCAGGAGTCCTCCAGAGATTTGAGACAGAGGTCCACCTTCCAGCAGGACGATGAGCCTAAACTCTCTGATGAAGACACACTCAGTGGTTTAAGGAGAACCAGTTAAATGTCCTGGAATGGTCCAGTCAAAGCCCAGACCTCAATCCAACTGAGAATCTCTAGTTTCATTTAAAGATTGTTGGACACAAGCAGCACCCATCCAACCTGAAGGAGCTGCAGCAGTTTGGACATAAGGAATGGACAAAAAGTCCAGTTTTTAGATGGACCAAGATCATGGAGACGGATCTTCAGAGACTTGACACCGTAACACCAAGTTTTGATTCTAAGGGTGTGAGCAGTTATGTATGCTCAGGTTTTAATCTATGTCTTGCTTGTTTCACAGTATAAAGTGTTTTACCTTTTCAAAGTGGAATTTAAACACTAAAGAGGGCGAACACCGTCGCAGCCCACAGCAGGCGGTTCTCTACAACAGTATCACAGTGATTAATGTGAGAAGTAGCATGAAATCATTTTATTTTCGAAGCCAGCGAAGGTCAGGATTATTCAAAGTTGTATTCCCAGACATGATCCGGTGCTTTAGTCAATCCTGTAAAAAGGATCTCGCCACCTTAAGCATCCTAATTCGGAGCTTTGTGAGTTTGCACCGCCTCGAATGTTAGAAAGGCAGGTGGAGGGAAAAATAAAAAATTAAACCAGTTACATCTGAAAGCAGCTGCAGAGTCTGGATATTCAAGGGTGACTAAAACAAGAAAACTAAAAACATGAAAAAGATGTCCAGGTGCCTTTGATCAAATTTACTGGGATTACCATGCCTAAGAAGACTGAGTGTTACATTGAGAAATACTTCATTTGTAGTTGGTCAAATCTTGAAAATAACATTACGTGCAATCTCATGCATGTCATAAATCATGTTGTAAATGACTCTCAGCTTCGACAACATCAGATATAGATCAATATCTGTACAGCTGATAAGAGTTGTGGCCATTTTTGTGTTGGCTAATGTTGATTACCTGTGGCAGGCATTGTAAAGTAGACTGACTCCAAAAGTAAATCAGTTGTAGACGTACGTTCATTGATTACTTTGTGAAGGTTTCATTAAAATCAATCCTGTGCTTCACGAGCTATTTCGCTAACAAACGAACAAGGTTGACTCCAACAGTTGATGCAAAAGCTTTAAGCAATGTCTGGCACGATGCCTAGCATTTAGTGTATGCGTTGTTAATGACTCTCAGCTACAAAAATGCTGAATTTTAGCTCAATACCTGTAAAATTGACTGGATTAAAGCCCTTTTTGTGTTTCCCAAGGTCAGTTGGCTATGATGGCCATCTTGATTTGAGGTGGCTCCAAAACATAGTCACATCAGTGGTAGAAATAAATCCATTGATTATTTCCTGAAAGTTTGATTACAATCTCTGCAGTGGTTCATGAGATACTTTGCTAACAGACAGACAGACAGAGTTGACTGCAGACAGTTAATGGCAAAATTTTAAACAAAGATCAATCTCCCAGAGTTTGTTGTATGTGCTGGGGATCAGTCTCAGCTACCACCACGCCAGATTTTAGGTCAGTATTGGTAAAATTAACATAGTTATGGCCATTCCTGTGTTTTTAAGGTAAGTTGGCAATGGCTGCCATCTTGAATCAGGTTTACTTTGAAAGGTAATCAGTTGTACATGTCCACCTTCCCCGGCAGAAGATAATTAACTCTAAGCTACAAGAGGCCAAGGAAGATCCACTTAGGGGTATCTTTAGGCACCAAGGGTTGAGACATTTCTGTTTTCCAGCCTGTTTTTAAAAAGAAGACAATATAAGACGTATGACCACATAAATCTGCTTTTAAGGATGCACAAAGAGATCCAACCCGTCTGAAGAGGAAAAGTGTGTGACGGAAACCCCTCCTGAGCCAGAGTGGTTTTTAATGAGGTGTTCTGCATGGGGTTAGGGAAATGAGTCCCCCCCTCCACACACACACACACACACTGCAGGCCTCATCACACTGCATAATAATAAAACTCCAGCTAAGGAAATTACCCTCACAAGGTTCGGGAACTCTGGAATCAGGAACAAGGACCACAGCGGCGGGCCGTCTGATTGTTTTGCTCATCAGGGCCGAGCTTTATGACCGAGGACGCTGCAGCACTTTTCAGCCCAGGTGTCAGAACGTAGGCACTCATGCGTAAAGGATATTACAAAATCCACAACGGTTAAAGAGACGATCAGTTTTGGTTGCCTCTGCGTGTTTACTATCACACTACCTCCACACCCGACTGGAGCTTAACAACCAAGAAGCTGCACCGCTGAGCAACAGTCCAGCTGTTGGCCTGCAAATCACACCAGACCTGCGGCAGAGGCAGGCACTGCCAAAAGAGAAATAATGGCTGCCGTTCAGCAAATGGGGTGACTACATGTTTGTGATAATTTCACCCGCCAACATGTGTTCTCTATGATTCAACGGGCCTGTGATTTAAGAGCCACCTGTTCTCTCATTTCAGCACAGAACAGAGTCATTGTTACAAAAATAAAACCAAAAGCCTAATAGTCCTTGAAGGAATGCATATCGCCCGTCGCCTTAAATGCCAGACTTTTAGAGTTACAGCCATTTTTGTGTATTCTACGATCAGTTAGCTGTGGCGGCCGTCTTGTCGAACCTCGGCTCCAGGAGGAGCAGAGGGAACAGTGGACCAGATTTTCACCCTTCAGGGGGAGCTAAGTGGGTCTTGGGAGTTTGACTCTCCAGTCTACATGTGTTTGGTAGATCTGGAGAAGGCTTGTGACTGTGTTCCACGAAGCATCCTGTGGGGGGTGCTGTGGGAATATGGGGTGCCTGGGTTGCTTTTGAGGGCTATCCAGTCCCTGTAGAACCAAACCAGGAGCTGGGTACGGATTCTTGGCACAAAGTCGAGCTCGTTCTTGGTGCGGGTTGGACTTCACCAGGGCTGTCCCTTGTCCCCGATCCTGTTTGTGGTCTTCATGGACAGGATCTCAAGGTGCAGTTGTGGAGAGAAGTGTGTCTAGTTTAGGAACCTCGGGGTCTCGTCTCTGCTTTTTGTGATTGATGTGGTTCTGTTGGTGTCTTCAGGCCATCACCTTCAGCGTGCACTGGGACGGCTCGCAGCCGAGTGTGAAGCAGCTGGCATGAGAGTCAGCTTCTCTAAGTCCAAGACCATGGTTCTCAACCAGAAACAGGTGGAATTCTGCCTCTGGGTTTGGAGTGAGTCTCTGCCTCACATGGAGGAGTTCAAGTATCTGGGAGTCTTGTTCGGGAGTGATGGTAGGATGGAGCAGGAGATGGATCGACAGATCGGGGCCTCATCCTCAGTAATGAGTTCCAATCCTCACCTGTGGTCATGAGAATTGGATCTTGAGAAAAAGAAGCAGGTCCTGAATACAAGTGGCTGAAATGAGCTTCCTTTGTGGGACTCAACCTTAGAGACAAGGTAAGGAGTTCTGTCATTTGGGAGTTTGTAGTAGATCAGCTGCTCCTTCATATCGAAAGGAATCAGTTGAGGTGGTTCAGGCATCTGATTAGGATGCCTCCTGGATGCACCCCTTTGGTGATTTTTCGGGCATGTCGCACTGGGAAGAGACATCAGGGCAGACCAAGAACTCCCTGGAGGGATTATGTATCCTCTCTGGCTTGGGAACACCTTGGGATCCCCCAGGAGGAGCTGGAGAGTCACTGGGGAGAGGGAGGTCTCTCTCCTGGACCTGTTCCCTCTGTGACCTGACCACGGATAAGCAGTAGAAGATAGATGGATGAACGGAGGGACAGACAGATGGCCATCTTTAATTGGTTAACTCCAAAAATTAATGAGTTGTAGTCATCCAGTGACTCTTTTCGGGAAGTTTTTCATTAAAATATTTACTCTAAGATCTCCTGCAATCAGTTAGCACTCTGAAGTCTATGTAGGGGATCACTGTCATCTGCTACTGCGCCAAACTTTGGCTCAATATCAGTGAAATTGTCTGTGTCATCGCCATTCATATGTTTGCTAGGGCTGATTAGCTGCGAAATACTTCGCTAACGAACAAACACGCGCACACGCATGGAAGCAAAAGCGTCATTGCCCGCTTTTCCCCTTTCAGCAGTGGGGATACAAACAGTCAAAATAATTAGTCATGAGCTCGAGCTTTCTCAGCTGGATACCTGTTCAAAGCTGTAAGAAGAATGCCAGACAAAAAGTGCAGCCGTCAGCTGAAAATAAAAAGAAAGGTGGCTGCGTCTCTCCTTTTCGTGTTAAAATCCTTAAAGTCCTGCTTTTGAAAGCTTCCGAGTTTTAATCTGACAGCTCACAGTATTGTGTTTCGTTCATATAAAAGAGACTTGTAACCTACTTTTAAATCCATTGAGCGCCACTCGGCTCGGATGGTAAAACCCTCTCCGGCACTGGCACTTGTACTTGTCCAGGACAAACCCGTGTCCTTCGATGGGAGTGCACTGGAAGAACAAAGGCAGAGACAAACAGGTGGTAAATGACAGAAAGGTCCGCACTGCTTTACTGACAAACACACCACATGCGGGAGGGAGTGGGGCAGAGTTTAGAGTTTAGGTTACAAAGGATAGGCGTTCATGGAGCAAAAGCATCACGTCACCTCTGTAAAACTCTGAAAATATAACTTAGAGGAAAAGTCTAGTCATTCCTCAAGACTAGCCAAACGAAGACCTGTTTTTCTTTATTGTTTTTCAAATTTCTGAAAGGAACTCTATTTCAAAAACATCATGCTGCTGTGAAAGATGGCTACATTAGCTTGTATCAAACCTCTACCGTTTTGCGTGGTACCGTTGGTTGACCGTCATTGTTTTCTGACCCGAACAACAACCGTGTTACTACACAAATGTACTAAACTTAACTAAACAAACAGCGTTGTTTAGTTTAGCTGTAGCACTTCCTGGGCAGCCTGTAACACTTACAGCATGAACGTCTATATTTCTGCCAGAAAAAAACAAAAAAAATAAAGAATTGACGGCAATGGAAAGGCTGAAACTGATCCCAGTCATTTAACGAACTGAGTCCACTTGGGTCTTGACCTCGCTCTGACTAGTCATTAGCTCGTCCGTCTGGTCCGAGTAAAACCCTGTTTCTCCAAACTGAGGCCATTCAAACAGCTATCTACAACAGGTAAGATATTGCCTTTCCACTTCAAAACATCTGAACTATTCCATCACTAAGACTACTTGTATAACTAATGGTAAAATAATTCAGTTTAAATCAGATAGTAATGAACTTTATAAGTGAGAATTCTGTAAAATGTAAGTGCACAAAAGGCAGTGGTTTACAGATTTTTTAAATATATTTATTTATTTTTTGTCATTGAAATAAAAATATATCCCAGGTTAAATAACACACATATCACAGTCTAAATAACTAAATCTCCTGTGCTGATGCTTCGGCTCCTTCCCAGGCCCACCGCAGTGTTTGGTCTTAGTTAATGAACTTGTTTCAGGACGCGTTATTGATTCTCCTACAGCTTCTCCTACGCCACGCTCCTCTGCAGCGTGAAGCCACCGACGCCCCGCTTATAAACACAGCCGGCGTCGGGGGAAATCAGTGAGCTTCGCCAAGTAACAGGGAAAACTAATTAATATCTAAATTAGGAGTTAGGGGTTGTTTGCAGAATTTAAGTGCGCCAATAAAAATCCTGCTTAAGTCAATAACCGTGGGAGCCACACAGGCTTATAAGCCATCTGGAGCTAACACACACACACACACACACACACCAGCAAAAAAAACTAAAGTGTCCACTCGTGTCAGTGCATGTATTTGCACTAAATAAAAACACAATAGATTTTACATGCATGTTCATAAATTGGGCATCTGATTGCACGCTAAGGTAAAGTGGTAAACTGGCTCCTGTGAAGGGCAGCAGGGTTGTATTTCTAATGCATGAATCAGTTACAGCCACTGATTCTGATAAAAACAAACATCTAGAACTAGTGGGACTCTATTTTCTGCTACAGCGCAACGTGAATGCTGAGAGCTGAACGACTTTGATGAAGTTTACTAAAGAAGATGGACCTGAGCTGAAGTAGAATTCTAGCGAAACGCTAAAAGGCACGGAACACTGAGTAAAAGCTAAAAGTAGCAAAATACTAACTAGATGTTGCAAAACACTAGTTAGAAGTAGCAAAAGCCTAGCTAAAAGCAGCATAAAATTAATGTAGCTAGTTGTAGATAGTTTTATGTAACAAGACTATCCAAATGCAGCAATACGCTAGATAAAAGTTTAAAATAATAAAAGACGCACAAAAGTATGAAATGTTCAGATAGAAGCTAAAAGTGGCAAAGGCTGGCTAAAAGCTAAAAGTAGCAACACACCTGCTAAAGTAGCAAAGGCCTAACTAAATGTAGCAAAAGATTTGCAAAAGCTGGAATATGGCTAACTAAAAGCTAAACATAGCAAAACATTAGCCAGAAGCTAAAAGTATCAAAAAGTTAGCTAAATGTTAAGTAGCAAAATGTTAGCTAAAAGCAGCAAAAGGTTATTTAAAAGTTTAACATAGCAAAATGCTAGCTAATGTTGCAAAAAACTACATTAAAGCAAAATGTAGCAAAATGCCAGCAAATCGTACCAAAAAGCTGGAGTAGCTTAAAAAAAATCGCTTGAATCGCAATGAAAAGTAGCAGAACAGTAGCTGAAAGCTAAAAGTAGCATAAGAAGACAAAAACAGATGCTGAAGCAGGTTTGAAGGAAAACAATGTTTTTGAAGGAATTTCAAATATTTCTATGTATTTTTATGGGGAAACAGTTTTAAATAAAGTTGAATATTTTGAAAACTACAAAAGTTATATAAACCCAAAGTCAGTGCCTCCATCTCCTGAATGAGCTGAACGTTTTGATATCTGAATGGCTTGAATAGCACAAAACATACAGAAGTAGTTAGAAAACAGGACAATAATAGTGTGACTCAACATTTACCGTATTATTTCTCATTAAAGAAGACAAATCTAATATAGAAAAATATCAATGTGTGTGTTTTTTAGATGCTCTCTCTCTCTTGCCATACTTTCCGTTTTGGAAAGTGTTTATTTGTATAGTCTTGGAAGAGCTCTGCATGCCGGAGCTCCCTGCTGAACTCCTGCACAGATCAGTTGTTTTTCAAAGCTGACAAACAGCTCCGTATCTCCAAAGTGGGAAGCAGCGAGCGAGAGGGATGTGCTGCCCAGGGTATAAATGTCAGAGCTGAAGAGTAAATGCTTAGCAGAAAGAAGAAGAAAAAAAAACAGATTCAAACAGATATAAATCAGCGCTTCAATGATGCACTGGCAAAGACATTGCTCCGTAATTTTATTCTTAGGAGAAATATAAGATACACAATCCTCCCACCTCGAGTAACTTAACCTGCTTTTTTACTTGACTTCTTTTGTTTTGCAAGAGAGACTGAAGTTTGTAGGTTCTGCTTTGACATGCAGAGTGGGAACAATTGTAACTTAACAGGTTTTAAAAAAATAATTATGTGCATCATGTATCCTGAAACTCAACAGAGGCACTGGTATTAGGCCACTCTTTTATTTCTTCTTTTAAACTTTTCTTCCCTGTTTTCATTACCCAAATAAAATAAAAGCAATCAGCCATTTCTGTTGTACTAATTGCTTTCAACTAATGGTTGAAAAGTTTTAACAACATCTTAAAACTACAGAATTTCATGAAGTCTATTTTGGGAGGTGCCTGGAATTCAACATCCATCATCTTTCTTTTCTGAAGCCCAATAATAATTTGGGACTTACTTACAGCCGATAATCTGAAGTATAAAAGAAATATTGAGGCTGCTGCCAGTGGCTCATGAGGGTCACCGTGGTAACCACACACCTGTGTCCCCAACTCTTATAGAGACAGAGAGAAACGCAGACTAGAAAGTAAGCTTCAGACAAACAGTCACTGTGTGACTCCCAGTTTTGATTTTTCCTCCAGAAGTTAGCATCTGGTTGTCAAATACGAAAGAAAAACTGTATAGGAAGTGTCAAAATCGCAGTATTTACAGAAGTTCAAAACGTTGGCGTACGACATAATCACACTACGATGAACATTCTACTGCAAAATCTCTAAAAAAAACATCAATCCTAAACTGTGATTGTGAATAAATCATAAAAGATAGCAAAACGTCAGTTCAGTCAATGTAAAGTCCAACTTCCTGTGAGCCGTTTGAACTCAGAGTGATGTTTCTGCTCTGACGTACGTCCGAGCTGCAGAGCTCCAAACAGAGCCAGGGTTTCTCGCTGGTTTTTCATGCTGGTTTTTCACGCTTTTCTTGTTTATGTGAAAATTCCATCTACACCATACAACATAATATACAACCAAATGTGTGAGCACATGATTCCCAACTGAGCTGCATATTTTTATGTATACCATCCCGCGGTATTTCTAAAAGCTGCCGGAGGAGGCGAGAATCAAAAAGTGTGAGAGGCATAGATAGTTAACGATCGAACAGTAATAAGGGTGCTTCAGTGCCTATGGACTGGCAACCCTAATTATCATCAAGGCAACATGAAGCGTACATCTTCATGTATTGACATGTAGAACGTGAGACTTCAAAATACTGCAAAACAACGAGTTTCTACACCATCATGTCGTGACTTAGGCTGCGTCTGCATACTCAGAAATAAGCAGCTAAGTGAAATTTCGTCAGCCTCTGTCCAATCTTTCAGCCTCTCTTTTGAAACCAGACAATGCTGTGCCGTGCGGTTCGGTTACGAATCCCGATTTTATTCGGGACAAAGGCAGGGACCAATAATCAAGAATTAGTAAACACATTTAAATACACTCAAGTGCACAGTGAAACTAGATGGACTTATCATTAAAAAAAGGCCTTCTGCTGCGTTGATTTATGCTGTTGTCCTGTGGTGAGCTGTGGTTTGTAATTTGAGGACTCTGACTTTACATATCCAGTTACAGTACATGCTTCTTTTATGCGCAACCAAATGTCACACGTAGTTTTTGTGTGGAAGGAAAATGTGTCATTTTAATGATAGTACTCTCTTCCCTCAAATCCCCTTTTGCATATAAAGCCTGAACAGCAACTCAGCAGGAATATAACAGCTAACAGAGGAGGAGAGAGCGGCAGCTCATCCGTTATTGGTATTATCCGCGATATTTATCTTTTTTCTCACAAGATAAAGTATAGATAAATTAAAGCCAACAATGCACAACAAGGGTCATTAATCAGGCTTTTTATCCCTTTGAATTTGTCCTAAATCATGATGATATAAACTGAATCATACAGAGAGTTAAATAGAGAGCAGACATCATTGATCCATGATGACACGAAACACAGACTAACTTCAGAGCTAATGAGCAGCGTCCTACAGCTCCACTGACCTCTGAATCATACTGCTGCTTCCTGACCAGTAACGAAGTGCCAATGAGTGCGTCTGTAATGCATCTGTGAATGCCACCGACATGTCAGCGTGTAAGGTTTGTTAACACTACATTCCCACTCTAAGTCAGAGCCCAAACTGAAAACTGATTTACATTTAACTAGAAGCACTCAGACAGCGCAGACCTCCGCCAAGGCCGCAGCGATCAGGACCATAATCTGGATCACCGGCAAAACGGAATACATTGTTTTTTGTGACAACCTCAACGTTTCCTGAAAATTTCCTCCAAATCTGTTCATTAGTTTTTACCTGATCTTTGCTAACAGACAGACAAACAAACCAACGGACACAACCGGAAACAGAACCTCCTTGGTGGAGGAAACAGAAGGGTCACATGTAGGAGCAGAGAGAAGTTTTTAACAAAGGGGTTACCTGTGACCTTTGACCCCACTGACCTTGAAATCAACAGGCATCATCTTCGACCCACGAGTTGTCCAGCGGTGGCGTTTGACATTCCTGTTATACCGCTGCACCGCTGATCTGTGACCTTGAACTTTGACCAATCATCACCAAATTGTATCACTTGTTCCTTGTACAGTGTTTGACGTTTCCTGAACATTTTATAAAAATCCGTTCATAACTTTTTGTGTAATCTAGTCCACAGACAAACAGACAGACACTACCACTACTTTTCTGATGAGATACTGTAAGTCTGCAACCAATTCACCCAAAACTGTGGTTTTACTACCTAACAACGATTAAAACATAAGGTCAGGGGGTTAAATTTCTATAAATGAACACTGCATTATTATTTCAGATCCTTAAAGTGGACCACAGCAACTTTCTGTTGTGACTCAAGGTTATTGTTAGCTTAACCAAGTCTTTATCTAAAACTGGAACTATTTGCCAAAAGTCAAGCAGACACAAAGTTAACATTGAGTAAATATTCTAACTCAGTTTTTGAAATAAATTTTGCAACATATCGGAGAGTGAAAACTAGCTTTCTAAACTTTGGTCTTAAATTACAGTTTAACTAAGTTTTAACTCACTTCCTTCTAAACATCTCTGAACGGACATGTCCTTTTAGAAGTGGCTAAATATTGAACAGTGTTTCATCGATGCCACACCTAAAAGTAAAAAGAGGAAATAAATGGGTTTTAACAAAACCTTACTGACCAACACTCATATTTCTTTATAGAGTTCACGTCCACCTTCCGTGTTCATGGTCATTTTGGTGTTGCTAAGGTTGACTAGCTGTGGCGGCCATCTTGAAACAGGTCAACTCCATAAGGTAAGGTAAACATATAACCCATGCTTATGTTCTGAGAGTTTCACTAGATTTGTTGCTGTTAGTCGACAAAGTGAACTAACAGTTGATGGCCAAAGTACAACATGGCGAGCACCAGTTTTGCGTTGGCGAATATATCAGTTAGCTATGGTAGACACCTTGAATTGGCTACAAAATTTAACCATTTGTAGATGTGCTTCCAATAATAACTACCTAAGAGTTTCATTGAAATCTGTCTGCTGGTTCATGAGATGTTCCTACCGTCACGTTTATCTTTCCTACCTTCCCTATCGTCGCTGCATATTTCACACTGAGATTAAAACCAAATGTCACTGGCTGTTCATGGCTCCGACTGAGCCAGGGATCAGAAAGTTGGGCACACTTACCGTACTCTCATACCATCAGAGTTTAGGAAAAAAAAAGCTATTTCACCAAGTATTATTGTGCATCGGAGACAGGCAGCGTTTCTTATGAACTTTGTTCACTGCAAGTGAGGAGAACGCTCATTAATAAGGCAAACCCTGGGACTGTAGGGTGGCCAACGATGAAATATGATGTCTATTTCAGGACTTTATTAGGCTCCATGGGTCCAAATGGAGCAACACCATCACTTTTTTAAATCATTGTACCTTCTGCACGTAGATGTCTAAAGAGCTAAATACACATGAGAACGAATGTAGGTGGCACAAATAAGATCAACAGAGAATACGAAGTTTGGGGGTTTGCACTTCCAAACTGCCTCACAAGCACAAAGCTCCATCTTTAATCACCGGCGCAGCTTTTACCAGGATAAAGCACCCCCTGCCGCCCCCGTCACCCATGCAGCAACACAAAGACACGCATCTCAAAGCCGAGGAGCGCCAAGGCCAGCCTCAGCGAGTACGAGGTGGCTGGATCACCTCTATTAGACTGCAGGTTCAAGGCGAGAAAGCCTTTTTGAAAGGCAAGCTGGACGTGTGTGTGTGGGGGGGAGGGTCACCTGCTTGCTGGAGCACATCCTTTAGGTTAGGAACGAAACCTGCTCGAAGCAAGTAGGGGGGGAAAGTTCAAAACTGAAAGTGCAAAAGCCTTTTATGCTGGCAGAATTAAAAACCAGCTTTTTTTTCTCCATGAAGGAAACCGGTGAATTTGATTCATAACAGAAAACAGTGAAAGGACCACAGAATTGGGTCCTTTTTGCAACAAGACTCCATAATTCTAAAGCTAAACTCATGATCCTCCTGAAGCTGGCATAAACCAAACCTAATCTAGACAGTAAATCATCCTGATTGTCTGTAGCATCAGTGGCAATTGCTCTGACTCTTCCTTATTGATTACAGCCCCGTGTGGCTTCCACCAGTCAGCAGCAACAAATCCACTCAGTCCGTTTGTACACAAGGTTTGATTCCTAAACCAAACCGAGTCATTTATGTGCCTGAACTTAGCCAGAAATCGGTTTTCAGAGTAACCATTACGCGCAATCGCAGAGTGAAACCAAAGGAAACGACGCCCGAATAAAAGCCATAGAGCTAAAAACAGAGAGGGAGCGCTCATCACGTGATCGTGTGACTCAGTGGACAATCGCCGCCATTATCAAAACGGGAATCAGTCGTTTTGTTGTGGCAGCCTTACAAAATACAACTTTGTGAAAATTTTTGTCAGTTTATCATGAAAAACTGCCTTCAAAACGTATTGACACAAGGTAAATCTACTATTTTAACACTATATATATATATATATATAGGTCAGCCAATGTTTATAAAACATTGAGCTTAAATTTGGTGTGTTAGTAGCTGAGATGGATCCCCAACGTCTTCTTTGACAGCTACCTAATTCTGCAAGATCAAAACTGAACATTTTGACGATAAAATTAGGTAACAAAAAAACCTTCCTCCTCAATTCCATTTTCTCCTGAGTGTTCCTAATACACCGTTGACTCATTCTCATCTGATAACAATAGTAAACCCTTTCCATGGGAGAAAATTTTACTTTCTTTTTACTGAAGTAGCCTGAAACAGACGAAAAATGTACATTTGTAACTCCTCGCGCAGAGCATCCCTCATGGTTGCGCTGCAGCCCGCGTGCCACGTTTAGACTTTCTCGCCACGCAATGTGATATGGAGTTGTGAACGTGACACCGCCGTGAGAGCTAGCAGGAGACAAAAAAAAAAAATGAGGCTGAGAATGAGAGCGAGAGAGAGCACTCAGCGCCCTTCAGAGATCTATAAATACACTGAAAGCAATAAACCCTAAAAGCATGACAATCACTCTGTCTCCAGGGTACGGAAGCCGTCTGTTTCACAAGACTGAAGCTAGCGCAGGAACGTTGGAGGAGAGAGAAGACCTTGGTCCTAAGCCTGCAGGAGCTTCTCTATCAATCTGTGAGCCAAGTCTGGGATATAAAGCCGCTTATTGATCAGTGGCTGGCTGCAGCTGGTGACAGAGATTGGACTCGCTATTGGAACTCTAAACCGAGTGAGATCTTCCTTAAAGCTCATCTGTGGAGAAATTCAAAGGCTTTGGTTTAGATTTAGGACAGTTCCAAAGCTGCTAATTGATTGTGTGGCTGCGTGAATTGTGTCAGGAGTGGACTACAACTCTCATTTGGTATTTTTAGACTTGTGAAAGGATCCCTGTCGTTATCCCCCAGTGACATGTGAGTGGGTGGTTCCCCTCAGGAACCCAGCCGGAAGATCTCACTTATTAAAGATCCGACAGGCTCTTACGCCTGCTAAGCTGCAGGCGGTAGATTAGAGAGTGAATGGTGTTTGTCTACAGAGCATAAAACCTCCCTGATGAGTGTCCCTCTCTGCACCCCGCCCTCACTCTCTCCTCCATCTTATAAACATTCTCGTCCTCCTACTATCCTCTCTCCAAGTATGTCATATGCATGAACACAGATAAGAGGAGTATGAAAACCTATTCTCATTATTAACATATATAATGTCATTAAAAGCCAAAAAAAATCTAATCAATTAGGGCTGAAAGTGACAGTTCAGATTCTGGGTCTGTATAATGATCTGAACAGTTAATAATGTTGATAACTCTTTAAAGGACCTCAGTTTGGAGAAATAGTTTTACTTCTAACCAAACTAACAAGCTAGTTCAGAAATAGACTGCTGCCACCTCCAAGCTTTCATCACGTTTCATTGGCATCGGCATCCGTTTTGCATTTCACTGTCATTTGTATTGAATTCTGTGGTCAATATCTACAGCAAACAGCAGCAGCAGCTAGCTGTAGCCTGGGGCACTTTCAGCAGGGATATCCTAATATTTCCTGCCAGAAAAAAAATGATGGCATCCACCTCTATGAGACTTTTGAGATCAGAGTTGTTGACCTGTTTTCATATGGGGACATTGGCAGTCCTGCAAGGTTGTCTTGTTTATTTTTATTGTTTTAGGTTTTAAAATTTGGTTTTGAGTCATTTCTTTATTACTGTTGTTTAAAAACAATGTTTGTTTCTTGTGTCTATGAGGTCCTGATAATCCAAACAGCTTCACCCTCTCGGACTTCAGCTATTTCCCCAAACCAAGGTCGTTCAAAGAGCCATCTACAACAGGTAAAATGTTAACTGTTCACACCGTTTCCACGTTACTTCACCTCAGGAGTATCTCTTTAACAAAATGTCATCCACATCACCCAAACTGCCTCTGTGGATTTTCCTGTTAAAAAAGCTTACCTGAAGAATGACGTCCATTTTATTTGAAAACGATCAAAATAATTTCAACATTTCTCAACCCAAAGTCCAAGCTGCCCCTCTTGTTTTTTTTTTTTTTTGTTTGCATACAAGCATTTCATCAAAAACAGGAAATGGGCCATGTTTCAAACTAAGCTAAAAAGCTTCCTGAGCTCTTAGTGGCTGTCGTGCCTACTTTTAACCAAATAGTAAATGAGAATAAAACTGAAAAAAACAAACAAAAAAACAATCAGTGACATCATAAGTTGATGATGTCTTTAATACCTTCAAATGAAGTATTGCTGTTGTAATAATAAAGCCACTTTATATGGATAAATGCATCTAATATAACAAAAAATTAAAAACTTTCTCACTTTCGTTAAGGACAACAAAACCCAGTGATGTCCGGTAAACAGTCTGGAGCTCCGTCTGATTAGAAATCTATATTCTGAATTAAAGAAAAACAAAACAGATCCATGATATTTCTTTAAGCTGGAACCCGACTGATGAGGAACATTGGTTTTCATTCGCGACGTTCACGCCTCAAAGGACTAAAACAGCCAGAGGAGGCGTAACAAAGCCTTCAGTTCACTGTTTTACATTTTTCCCTCCTGACTAATTGCTTCCATTTCTTCTTCCAGTATTTATTAAGTTGTGTTTCACCGAGCTTGAGGGTTCAGTTTGTAAATGAAAGCGTTTTAGATTATACCCGTGTTTATTTGTTTCCCCTACAAAATCAAACTGTGGAATGAACGTCTTCCAAATGTGATGAGTCCAGATTTATATTGCGACAACATAGACAAATATGTGTGTTTCTCTGCCGTTGAAAAGAATCCAATTTACAGAAGCAATGGCCCGGAAACAACTGTGTCTTGAAACCAGGTAATTAAAAAAAAAAAAACATTTGGTGCTTCCATAATACACAGGAATAAATTCAAAATGGTAGCGTTTTAATGATATCACCCGGCCCGTTCCTGTTCGTTTTCAAGATGTTCCCTGCTGTCTCCTGCAGGGGAAAAAAAACATTTTTGAACACAGAGCTCCAGCAAGGCTCGTTTCATTAAAATTAAGTGGAAAATTGAACCAAGTTTTGAACTGTGTAATGCTGCATTAAATGAAATGATTAGGGGGCTCTCTGAGATGATCAAGAAGTCAAGCGCTTTCTTAAAAACACAGAACCGTCACCAGGCGGAGGACGGATTTATTCAGTCTTAAAACGGCAGGAGGCTAGACAAAGTACTCCAGATTCATCAAGGTAAATGACACAAATTCCTAAAAAATGTACTAAATGTAGTCCGTGCATATGTATTCACACAACTGCTTTGAAGCCCCATTTATTACCAGCGAGGGAGAAACATCATGAAGACCAAGGAGCTCTCCACACAGGTCAGAGAGAAAGTTGTGGAGCACAGATCAGGGTTGGGTGGTGTAAAAATATTCCATAAACCTGAACACCTCATGGAGAAACCATTAAACCCATTATCAGGAAATGGAAAGATTTTGCCACCACAGCAAACCACACCAAGAGACGCTCGTCCACCAAAGCTCAGAGAGCGGGTAAGGAGGGCGATAATCAGAGGAAGATAAGCCTGATGCTGCAGCTCCTCTGCAGAGATGAGAGGGTCTGTCCGTAGGAGCACTTTAAAGCTGGGCTTCGTGGAGACGTGGACAGGAAATACGTTGACTAAAGGGAAGAAAATGAAGCAGACTGTTAGGAACGTCTTCCCCAAACAAGTGGAAGAAGATGATGTGGTCAGAGGAGACTCAAACTGAACTTTAAAGCCATCAAAAACAACACCAAGTCTGAACAAACCTAACCACCAGTCAACATGCTGAGAACACCATCCCCACAGTGAAGCATGGTGGCTGCATCATTATGCTGTGGGATATTTTAGTTTTTTTTATGTTTTTTTTTATCATCGAGTACTGGGAAATTGATCAGAGTTATATAAAAGATAAATGTAGCAAACTATAGAGAAAATCTTAACCCTCATGTGGCCTTCGGGTCAAATGGACCCAAAGTTACAGGGGCTTCTCTTTCTCTCTTCTTGTTACGAGGGAAGCTTGTTTGAGTCTTCTAGCAATCTGAGACTGGGACGGAGGTCCACCTTCCAGCAAGACAATAACCCCAAACACACAGATGAAGACACACTCAGTGGTTTAAGGAGAACCAGGTAAATGTCCTGGAATGGTCCGGTCAAAGTCCAGACCTCAGTCCAACCAAGAATCTGTGGTTTGATTTAAAGATTATTGGACCCAAGAAGCACCATCCAACCTGAAGGAGCTGCAGCAGTTTGGTCATGAGGAATGGACAACAATCACAGTGATTAGATGGACCAAGATCATGGAGACTAACCTTATTTCTTGAAGTTTTTTTTTTTAATTTAGATTAATAAATCTGGAGTATTTTGTGTGAATCCATTATTTATAACCAAATCAAAGATCCATTTAAATTCCAGCTTGTAAGGCAACAAAACAGGAATACTTTTGCACCTCGCTGTAGCAGGTTTGTTTTGGTTTCCTCTGATCCCCAGTTGCCAGTTTAACCCACGATTATGAAAGCGGGTAAAACGACGACAACGGGGTCGGATCTGCTTTCCTCACCAGTAATAAACTCGGCACGTTTAAACTGAAAACCCTGCTTCTAACAGAGCTGAGTATGCCTTCCCCATTCCCACTCCTTTTCTTCAGACTCACGGTTTATTCATCCTCTGTGACAATTATAACAAGGGGACCGAAACACTCGTGGAAAAGCAGAAATAAATATTCATAAACGTGCTCTTCTCTCGTAGTCTATAATTGCTGCATCTGGACTAAAAAAGGGGGCCACGTGTAGTTACTTTTCCAGACTAAAGGAACACGTTTAATGCAGGCAGAGCCACAGAAGTGAAGGTAAACCCAAAACTAAGAGCCACAGCCAAAGGTTTACATGAGAGACCTGAACGCAGCAGCGAGCTGATGAGAACGAACTGACTGAAGCAGGCAGGAGCAGAATTGCGGCGTGTTGCTGACAGATGGGCTAATATCTCTGTCTGCTCTTTATGTCTTCCTCAGAGGATCTTGTTGGCTCCCGAACACGAACGAGGAGCTGAATTTGGGAGAAGCACGGCGGACGCAGAGAGTGTGCAAAAGATGAAGAAGAGGAGAAGAAGGAGGGTGGCTAAATATATATAAAGATATATTAAACATTTTTTTTAAAAAGCCCCGAGGAGAGTCAGAGGAGGTAACCCTCTTTGGCTGTCACAGCATTTTACACTCATTAGCGGAGCTCTGCCTTTGAAGCCCTTTATCTCCAGCAGCATGTTTCAGAAAACACACACACACACACTCACTTAGAGGCAGAGACATGCAAATACACCACTTACTCAATACAACTCAGAAAAACACACACAATGAGAGAAAGAAATTACGTAAACCCACTTAGACGCATCAAGTCACAAATCACCCACACGAATCATCATCCTCAAATCTTCGTCTAATTATTATATAAGCAGCGGGGCCCTTATGTAAGGCTCTAACGGCTGAGGATCCATAATGCATGAAGTCTCGTATTTGGTTCATGGTGACACATTCTACCTTCCTTCGCAGCCCTCGCTGTTTCCGGGCAAAAAAAGGACCGGAGAGATGGAGGAGAGCCGACCGGTTCGGACCGATTTAACCCACGGCTCCCAAAGGTTTGCGTCGGTGTTCCATCTATCTGCATGAACACACGAGTCAATAAAAGACGTGGGGAAGTGAAACGGATCAGCAAATGGTGGCTCATGAAGAGCTCTGACAAAGGGAGAAAGAAATGAAAGACAGGTGCTCAGTTTGTGTTAAATTAGGTCACGATCATACATGAGATAGCTCATCGAACAACCTCAGTTTTGGAGAAATGAAGCTTATTTCTGACCAGATAAACAGGCCGATAACTAGTTTTAACATGGCCTAGACTAAAGTGGATTACTGCCATCTTAAACCAGCTCTAACCTTCAAACCTTTACAGCGGTTCATGCAAAACATTAACATTTGATGTCAGGATTTGGGTTTTTTTGTGAGTTATTTTTTGAGTTTCTTTTGTATTGGGTTTATTGTTTCTGTAGTTCTGTGTAAAAAAAAGAGAGAAAGTAACGTCCCAGATCCCAAATTGTTGATGAAACAGATAACTGAGAGTGACTGCGGTTTGTTTTGTCTTTCTTTCCAACATCTGACACCAGAGTGGCTGTAATTTCCCAAACAGACAACTTTGAGGCTAGGGTGTGTAACAGCTGAAATAATCTAAATTCAACCTCTTGTTCTGCTTTTAAAACTTGCAAACCTCTCATCAGTCGTCCCCCCCAGCCCCTCAGATGTGAAACTAAATCTCTAAGGAAGGACGTCGCTGTGCGATTCATTTTATCTTAAGGAAAAGCATCAAGGAGCAAAACAAAACAAACTCATTCAAAAGCTCGTTAGGTGTTGGACACCGATGGTTGTAGAGTTTTTTCTCCTAAGAGACCAGAAAAAAAAACTATTTTAGATCCGAATGCAGTAAGCATCACAGAAACCTCTGGATTTACAAACCGGATGGTTTTTTTTTTTAAACAAGGTACATAATAGCAAATCTATGTTGTTTTAACCAGGCAAAACCTTCAACAAGAAGGTGACATGTTGACTAAAAACAGAGGCTTTTTGGAATAAAGAAAGAAAAGCTGCAGTCTTCCTGATGTGAAAGGCAGTGCGGCACATTGTGGAGATCACAGGATGCTCCTTCACATTACCAGAATCTCATTATCATGTTTCTCTCAGACTTGAGCCCCGGGGTATGTTTGTGCCGGGGAGAGAAGGCAATGAGCCTTTCCACCGCTCATTTCTCCAACCCCGCCCAAAAAAAAGGAAAAATGTATTTAGCAAAACTCTAAAATGATTTGTTTGTTTCGTGGAGATATTAGCGCCAGAGGCACTTCTTTTGTGTCGATTCTGCGGTCCTCTTGGAACAAAAAAAAAAATCTGTTTTTTTTTTATTATCATTCCTGGAACCTTTCAGCAGTGCTGCGATCGGGCTTTGATTCGGACAAGAAAACTGCTAAAAACACAAAAGGAGCTCACCACGGTTTGGGTAATGGGCTGGCTAAGCGGCTGACCGCATCGAGGACGAGCGAACAAGCTGGGCAGAAGAATGAAAGCAGCGAGGCACTGAGAGAAGGAGCTGCTGCGAAATGACTAATGGGGAGCGAGAGCGAGAAAAAAGGCTCTGAGCACTTCACAAAATGATTTAGGATGTTTAGAAAAAAAAAACGATTTGACAGTTCCAGACATTCACAAATGTACTGCTTATCAATTACGCTTTCG
Organism: Kryptolebias marmoratus; assembly: GCF_001649575.2. Taxonomy (NCBI): domain Eukaryota; kingdom Metazoa; phylum Chordata; class Actinopteri; order Cyprinodontiformes; family Rivulidae; genus Kryptolebias; species Kryptolebias marmoratus. The sequence continues at coordinate 18,937,501 of NC_051449.1, read as the reverse complement.
AAAATGTATTTTTCTACCTATTTGTTAGGATTTCATTTATTGATTAGATTATAAAGGAAGTGTGGGGTCCTATCATGAACTGTCAACTTTTTACCTGTCGCAGATAGCTCTCTGAACAACCTTGGTTTGGAGAAATGGCGTTTAATTCGTACTGAAAAGCAGGAAAGTTGGAAAAATTCAACTGCGATTCAACTGGAGCTCCCTGACCAGGGACGAGCTCAAAATTCAAAATGGCCGCTTTGAACATGAAAAGCCATTGTATTTTCTCTCCTGTTGGTTTGTACCTCACTCTTACACATAGTACTGAACTGCCTCTATTGCTGAATGGATAAAATAAACAGAAACGGATCGTTATTAACTTGCATTGCTCATAATAGTTAGCCTGGTCTGTGAACACAACAATTAGCAAATCCTACTGGGTTTCTCCACGTTGTTGTTGCCCACATCGTACCCACCTCAGCCAATGTGACTTATACAGTGACAGGTAGTAACAACGTGAAAATTGGAGGTTTTTGGAGGGGTTTTTTGGAGTATATTTCCTGTTCTAACAACATGTCTGCCATCTCTACCATAGCTGTAGGTTACAATAAATGACATTCAGCCCATCGGTTCACATAAAACACAATAATCTCTAGAATCAAATGTCACAAACAAAGAATTCTGGAGCAAAACTACGCAGAACAGACCTTCATCATCCAGGAGCAGAGACCTGCAATCTTTCAATCATCATCGCTGTGAAAATCATTAAAGGCAGAACACACCAAAACAATTATTAATAAATATAATACAGATTTTGCCAGCTTGTCATTTGACAACAGCATAACAAAAAAAAGAAGTCAATACTCAGCCTAATTCTGCACTCTGTCCAACTGATAAAGTAGAAAAATACACATTTTATAAAAGATATGGAACAAAACAGCTCTGATCAAACTCTAAAAGCTCAAACTTTTAATCCTGACTTTGTCTGACCTTGACAAACGTTTAACATCTAACTCATTTCTACTTTACATTTAATGAAAAGCATTTGCTTATCACCAGCTGCTTCAGATCTTTCACCTTATCTAGACATCAGATTGGAGCTTTAAGACCTTTTCCATGTTACATTTTTTCAGCAAAAATAAAATTATCTGTATGCAAGATGCTACTTAATGCTGCTGCTACTCTGTAAATAAGTGTGTAATGCAAAATGCTGTAAAAATTTAGAAAAAAGTGGGGGTTTTTTAGATTAATTCCCTTTGGTCTTGGCCTGAGTCTAGATATTAGCTTATCAGTCCATTGAAAAAGCTATCTACAACAGGTAAGACGTTAACTGTTCGTAACCTGCCCGCAGAAGCCCACTTCTAAATATCCGAGCTGCCGCTTTCAGGCAGTTTTGGCGTCACTTCCATTTATAGCTGAGATCCTCGCCTCGTGCCGAAGACGGCGGCGAGGTGAGAGCAGCGGCAGAGGGCGCCTTCCGCTGCATCTAACGCATCTACCTGTTTTGTTCGCAACTTGGGCGTTTGTGGCTTTCGTTCGCTTTTATTTACGACGACTGGTTTCGGAGGCAGGCCCGGCCCTTTTTGGGGGATTTGGAGCCTCCAGCACTTCCACGGTGGCTACATTTCAAATGCGTCAACCTGCATTCAACAGGGTTTTGTTTCACACCGGCTCCAGCTCAGGCCCACTCAGAGTTTGGATTGAAAACCGTCCCCATAGGGAGAACCTGAACTCTTTAACAATGTTTAAACACTTGATCGACAGCAGCAGTTCTGATATTTTTGTTTTTTTGCAGACGCATACATTTGAACTCCAGCTGTCTCCTGCTTATCTCTTAGTTTCCCCTTAAGAGCAAAGAGAGAATCCTCTCTGCTTATCAGGCTGGAAAGTTTCCATTTGATGAACAAAGAATCTTCACTTTTTTGTTTCTCTGACCTCCTCTGTCCAAGTGTTTAAATACGATAAAGAGCTGCTATACGTCTCAGTGTGAGCAAAAGAAGTGCGGTGCATTAGTTGATTCCATTCCTCTGAAAGACAAAGCGAATACTGATGAAGTTTTATTTCTCTGCTGAGTTTCAGTACGCCCCTACGTTTCATGTGGCCAAAAACAAACAACACTACTGACTCAAGGAGGCACTGAATCATCGGCCGACTGTTTGTGAAGCGTGACAGAAAAAGGCAGCAAACTGTGCAGTGATCAGCTTCAAGTGACCATTCAGGACGGTAGCTGCCTGGTAACCAGCCGCAGTCGTTAAAGGTGTGTGTGTCTGTTAGCAAAATGTTCTACGAACCAAAGGACAGATTTTAAAGAGACTCGCAGAAAGTAATCGCCGGATGTACGTCTACAACAGAATAACTTTCAGAGCCAACCTGATTTAATATGGCCAACACAAAATGGCTATAATGCCGTCAATTTGAAAGATATTGAGCTAAAATCAGGTGTGGCAGCAGCTGAGCATTGTCCCCAACACATGCTCTGAGTGCTATTAAAATTAAGCAAGATCTTTGTTTCAAACTTTGGCTAGAAAGGCAGCCAACATTCCTTTAAGGAGTGCTACTTTTTAGTGTATTTTACAGCAAATGTTTTCTCCAGGAGAAAAGGACGAACTTGTGCAGAATCCCAGAGGCGACACTTACACACACACACACACACACACACACACACACACACACACACACACACACACACACTGTCTGCACAGGAAAACAAGACTGGAGAGGAGAGCTGTTCATGAAAATTGAACAATACAGAACATGGAGGACCCTCCTCCCGGTGACATACTAAAAGCATGGAGGAGAGGGGGGTGCACAGTCAATTATTCAGCTCATCGCGCTGCAGTTCATTACACTGCATCCATTATACATCCCAACGCCAGCAACATGCCGGGCGAGCCTCAGCCCCTTCTTCGCTGCTGGAGTCCAACAGACTCGCTGCAGAGCATCACATCAAACCAGCGCTTTGGCTGCGACGCCAGCGATGTCACACAGTCAAGCCCACTCTCGCACACACCTCCAACAGACACGGACTGCGCATCTATCTCCGCGCTCTGTCTGTCCTCACGCGCGGTGATAAAACACGCTGTTTGTCTGCTGCTGCTGCTGCTGCTGCTTCCGTCACACTGATAACAGCTCCATTCACACACATCAGCCTGACAGCCCTCATAATTGCAGATAGCAACCCTGCAGGAAGCACCTCTGTCTGTTGTACAGTTGTTGTTTTTCCACAACCAATCGCAGTAAGTCGCAGAAGTGGAGCTGTTTGCGTGATGTGTCACCATTCTTTAGTCTAGATTAATAAATCAAATAGGACTGGACCAGTTACAGTCCAGTATTTCTTCATTTCACTCACTGGATTTAGATGATCAGCAGACTTTTCTCTCAGTGGCATCATGACATTATGCTTAAAATAAACGCAACACAAAGAGAACCTTATAGCAGAGATGTTGGCTCATTTGTGCTTCAACCAAATCCGAACCCCACTCTTTACTCAGGGATTACCGTTTTGCTGGTTGCCATTTTGTATCAGCAGGGGTACGAAATGGTTTTCAATTTGTACCCGTGCAACCCTGCACCCGTATCATCACAAACACCAGCTCCCCGCCACACCAGATGAAGCAGGTATAGAAAACGGATCCACGGATGTGCAGTGACGTGCATTCCCTCGCATGAACGCTTTTTGTTTATCTTAGCTGGCAGCTGAGTAAAGATCCCCCTGCAGCAGGAGGGAAAAACATCTGCAGCTCCTTCCATCACTCTGTCACGGTGCGTAAAATACCGGGCCCAGACTCTGAGCAGCGCTAGCGTTCCGAGGCAGAAGCACAACCTGGCCTGGTTGGGTTTTCAGGTAACTGAGCTTAATCCATGATTTGAACTAAGACGCTTTTTTTGGCATTTCATCTGTCTTTAGATCCTATTCAGAAAACATCTGATGCTACAGCCCTGAATGCCCAGGCCTAACCATATGAGCACTGAGAACAACAACAAAACTGGATCCAAATGGCATACCTTCATTTTCAAAACTCCAGTAGATTAAATCATCAACACTAGGGCAGCTGCTAACGAAGCAGGCTGAAAAGTAAGGGTACGTGGTGACCAAAGCTGAATAGTAGAATATGGCAGGAGTTTGAACAGACCTGAACTCTTTAGCAGACCTTGTGTTTGAGGAGGAAAATTCTCCTTGATTGAGTTGCCGCATGGTGGTTAATCATTAAAATATTTCAGTGGAAGACTCTTTAAAGTCCATGAGCCAGAGGCCAAAATGTCACCATTTGGTTCATCTCAAGGTGACAAAACCATCATTTTTGAAAAGATGCATGTCTGTAGATGATATTTTGGTACGATAGTCCTTCCAAAGTGGTAGCTTAGTCATAGTTATCAGCTCATTAACAAGTTAACAACCCCTTAAGATAAATTCTGTTTTTTGACACTGGTGTATATCTGGTTTAGGCTCACGGTACGGACATTTGTCAAACATCTATAATATAGTGTTTGGTATCATTTTAAAGGGGACCCTCTTGGCTTAAATGAAAGCCAAGAGGGTCCAAGATTTTGCCAAGATTTTTGGGTCTCTCTGACCAACAAAGAGGTCACTAGAGCTCCTTAAACCAGATATAATACACATTTTCTCACAATTCTCACCTAAACTAAATGCTTCCTTTTAGCCCTGTGGCATCCAGGGACATCAGGGACACAGGAGTCAACAATACGCACAGGACGCTAAGGATTCAGGAAATGTTTAATATACCCATACTGTCTGTTCGTAGGAGGTGATTCAGGTCTTCTGGCTCTGGTCTACTCTGCATCCCCAGATCCAGAACCAAACATGGAGAAGCAGCATTCAGCTTCTATGGACCACAAATCTGGAGCAAACGTCTGAGCTGAAACACTGAGTTGCTTCAACTCAAACCCACCTGTTTAGAGTTACTTTTGAGTCATAAGTACTGATATCTCATTTGGTGACTGTATGTTGTTCTTTATGACTTTTTCATTTTGTGTTTTTATGATGTAAAACACTTTGAACTGCCTTGTTGCTGAATTGTGCAATAAAAATAAACTTGACTGGATTGTGACCAAGCTACTACTTTGGAAGGGCTATCATACCAAAATATCAACTACGGACATGTATCTACTAAAAAGTGGTCTGGCCCATGGGTTATTAAAACCTCCACCCTTTGCTTTCAAGCATTTTCTAGATGTTTTATTTTTCTTTTTTTTTTCACTTTAGACAATCAAGTGAGCGCCACATTGAGCCGCTTTCAACAACGGGGGTGAAGTGGTGTCAAGCGGAAAGGCTCCAGTCAGATGCTGTTTGCCAGCTTTCACTGCACCCGTTGGACCTGTCTGAATTACAGCGAATGAGAGGCTTTTAATGGCATCTTAAACAAAAACAGAACGAGCTCGAATGAAAAACAAACGATTGAATGCGATGTCTATTGATCCCAGTTTGTAGAGCAACAGCCGTACGAGAAGGAAAACGCCGGGTTTGCCAATCGTGAAAACCAACCTCCATGCTGGTGAGGTTACAGCGATGGGTCCCAGCAAACCAGCCGCTGTTGGAGCATTGGTCGATGTCCACGTCCTGCAGGTTCACGTCCACCCGAACGACGCCCCTGTCGGAGAGCATGGAGGAAGAAGAAGAGCATGGAAATCGTTAGGGGATTATATTAAAGGCAACTGTATCAGATTTTTAAAAACGAAGTGCAAGAGGTGACAGAGGCAGGTGTTGTAGACGTGAGGAAGGAAGAGGTGCCTACACTGGGTAAATCTCACGAGAGAACAAAAGGCCAGAGGACGACATGGAGACTGAGGAGGACAGAATGAAAGATGGGAGAGTGAACAGGAAGCATGGTCCTCTGGGATGTCAGGTCGAATGTGTTACTGAAGCAGGGGCAGGAAAGGAGGGTTGAAGGAAGAGGTTCAAAATGGGAAAAACATGACTGGCATGGCAATGAAGATGAAGAGAGATGAGAAAAAAAAACAACCCATAAAATCTAAAAACATGCCACTAAAACCGTCCACCATTCGATGTGGTTGCTTTGTTCTTTAATCGAGAAATGTTTAAACGATTCAGAAGTTCCTGTTTTTTGTTAAAGCTGAACTTTTTTTGGTGGACATGAGGTCGTAACTGTATGAAACAGGAGTCGGCAGCCTGGACACTGTTCCCCGCAGTCTCCAGGGTTTCACGCTCACACGTTTTCATCCATCGATCGGATCGGACTCATAACAAGTCACTGAGCTGTTATATTTTCATAAAACGTGACTTGTAACTCGCTGGAAAGAACAGGTATTATTGCCACGCTGCCATAAAAGGTGTGTGCGTGTAGTTGACTTTTAAAGTAAAAGACCAGTGTGTGTTGAATCATAGTGAAAAAAAAAATCACAGAAAGCTACAAGACTTATCCCTAAATGACTGCCTCTGTCATTTTTAAAATGTCTTTTGCTTTATTGTCAAAGCCAGATTTTTTTTTATGTTCTTCATGTTTTTAATGATTTTCTTCAGCCAATATTAATATGAAGATTTGAAGAGATGCTTCACGTGTGTGTGATGTGTCTTGAAGCTCTGATTCACCAAAGGACTGGACAGATTTTGCTCAGGATAATCAGGAGCAGAAAATCTCTCGAGTGGCTCAGGAGGTAAGGGTTCATCCTGTATCTGGAGAGTTGCCGGTTCGAGCCCCTGCTCTGTCAGTCTCAGCCGTTGTGTCCTTGGGCAAGACACTTCACCCGCCTTGCCTGCTGGTGGTGGTCAGAGGGCTCGGTGGCGACCGGTGTGATGTCAGTCTACAATGTAGCTCACCACCATCAGTGTGTGAATGATTGTAGTGTGAAGCGCTTTGGGGTCCTTGTTCTAGATAAAGCGCTATACAAGTGCAAGCCATTTACCGTTTAATTGACAAGGGAGATATGCGCTTCAAACTGCGCCTGGGTTTGGTATAAGTTTAGCTTTTAGGTGTAAACAAAAAAAACATGATAGGAGAAAACATATGATTTCTTTCAGCTGAGACATGAAACAAGAAGGGTTGTATATGGAGACTGTCTGGATTCACAGTGTGACATGAACACGGTTAAACACCTCTATCATACAGCTCCATCAGGCTTTTTAAACCGATGGAGTTTAGCTCACTTCAGCTGCTGCGTTTGGAGGAGGGCCCAGCTTCTATATCTGTTTGTGACTCTCTTTCATCTCACTCACACCTACACACACACACACACACACGATGCGTAATCTCTGATTACCCTTCTCCTGTCTGTTTCTCTAACAAAAGAAAGGCTGCACGATCACAAGCATCTTCTGTCTTCGTTGTGACATGGAGGCCCACACCTGTTACCTCCATCTGCCTGCCTGGGGAGCGAAACAAACAACTACAGAGAAAAGGTTTGCTCATCAAGTAAAACCAAGCCAACAAAGAAAGAGGGATAAAAAACCTCAGCGTGACTAACTGAGGCTTGGCAAACAAAATGCATTATGATATCTGCTCGTGTTTCTTGGCTTCTCTTATTTCTTTCCGCTGTCCATCATTGCCTCCATATAATCTAGATATTGCTTTGTAACTCCCTCAAAAAAAATCTACTCAGCTGTCTTCACAGTGTTGCTGAGATGTGTTTGCTGCATTTTATTGGGCTGTTTTTAGCCGTTTCTTAAAGCTCTCAGACTGTTGCCTGTTGCACGTTTAAAGCCAGACTGAGAGGCTGCACGAGGCAATCGTTTCCAAACTAAGCCGCTCTGCTGAATGTAGAGGAAGCTGTGTGCACCAGCGCCCCGCAGGCGCCCCGCTCCTCTCCCTCGTATTATCTCGCCGTTTTGCTTCCAACCGGAGCATGTCGCTCACATTTCGGATGAGATGTGCAAAACCTTAAGTGTCCTTTGATGTGAGGCGAATGAGGCGCAGGTTGGCGCAAGAGGGAGAAGCCGTGCTTCTCCGTTCACAGGCAAGCGGGTTTCTATTTTTGGAGCTCCGTGCCGGGACTGAGACCGGTGGAAGGAGCAGCAGACCTCACCACGTCACGGAGAGAGTGGGGATCTGGAAGCCGGAGCAAATATTTATCCTGATTTGTACGTTTTCACGTTCCCCGGTCTGACTCGCTCCTTCTGCTCAGATCCAGCAGTACTCAAAGTATGAACAGTGTTTATCTTATTAAACATAAATTGATGTTTAGTACTTAAAAGGGAGAGAGCAGAGCTTTTGAAGTGGGGTTCCATGAGCGATTAATATCTGACCTGTTGTAGATAGCTCTTTGAGCAACCTCAGTCTGAAGGTAGAACAGTTTCCGTTGAGCTAACAGCTAATCCATGCTGGGCCCAGACCAAAGTAGGCCCTTCAAACGATCCCAAAAACTTTGTTTTTTATACATAATTGCATGCTTAATATCGCCCGCTGGTTGATATTTTAAGTGCCTGTGTCTGTGTGTTTGTTTGTCTGTCCATTAGCAAAATATCTCATGAACCATTGGAAGGATTCCATCTTCAACTGATTAACTTTCGGAGTCAACCTGATTCAAGACGGCCGCCACAGCTAATCAACCTTGGCAAACACAAAAATGGCTGTATCTCAGTCGATTTTTTTTTTATAAACATTGAGCTAAAAGTTGGTGTGGTAGTAGCTGAGAGTCATTCCCCAACACATACTAGCACTAACAGAAGATTGCTAAATTGTCTAATGTAAAATGTATGTAATTGTAACAACTTGTTGAATAGTGTCTGCATGAGCCGCTGGAGATTTTTCAGATTGGAGTCATTTTAGGACACCAGCAGTTCACTTTGGTCTTTATCCAAAACAGACCACCATTAGTTTATCAATCTGGTCGGAATTAAACTCTGTTTTGCCAAACTAAGATCATCCAAAGAGCTGTCTACAACAAGTAAGATATTAATTGTTCATATCCCTTCCGCAGAACCGCACTTGAACTACCCCTTTAACCTCTCTTTGTCTTTTTAATCAGCGTTTTCTCGGTTTTCAAGCATGTTTTTACACAGTATAAACTGCGGGACAGTTAGGGGCTGAAACTCCAACAAATTAGGTGAAACTACTATTTAACTACTAATAATCTTCATGATTGCCTTTAGTGAGTCAAAACCTCAATTGAGCATCAATTCTTACATTCAGGAGTGTTGTTGATTTCATGTCTGAGCTCACAACTATGAAGGCATGACTTCTCTACTTCTTAATACCAAAAATCACGTAAATTCGCCATTTAAACTCACACAAACACCCCCAGGCTGAGCTGAACCAGCCGACTGATGTAATTATGAATATATTTAATTAAGCTTAATATCTGCGAATGCCCCAGGAAACTGAAGGAAGCAGGTCTTTTTTTTTTTGTTTAATTTCTCTCAGCTCGTTAAACATTCTCATCGTGTTGATGGCTTCGTTCGGCTAATGTCCCACACAGGCAGCTGATAGTTTGCGTTGATGAACGAGGGTTCGCAGCCACACGCAGCTGCAGCAGTGAAATCGAAACCATGCGCTCAACGAGGGAGAAGCTTAACTTCTGAGTGGCAGCAATAAACACATAAGGGTTTGACAGGCAGCTAGCAACAAGCACCGCGGGAGGGTTTTTGGTTGTCACTTGAATCTGGGTTCAAATCTTTGTAACACCTGTATAATGTGCAGTGATAATGATTTTGTACACTGAATGCATATCGCCCGCCACTTTGCATGCCAACGTTTTAAACAAAGAACTCGTGCAATCTGTTTGCACTCAGGATATTTGTTGGGAATGACTCTCAGCTACTACCACACCAAATTTTAGCTCAATATCTGTAAAGCTGATTGCACTATAGCCATTTTTGTGTTTGCAAAGGTTAAGTAGCTCTGGCGGTCATCTTAAATTGGGTCAACTACGAAAGTTAATCAGCTGTAGACGTACATCCAGTGGTTACTTTCTGTGAGTTTCATTAAACTCCATTCAGTGTTTCACAAGATATTTTGCTAACAGACACGCACGCGCAAACACGATGATCACCTGCCTGTTATGGTGGCAGGCAACAATGAATGAGTCCAGTTAAAGTCAGAACTCACATGGTTATTTTTAGGTCAGTTTGTGTCTGCAAGGCATGAATAAACACTAAATCAGTCATAAATTTCAAACGTCTCAACAGCAGTTATTGGGTGTCGCAGGTCTGCGGTGGTCAGAGCCGGCAAGAAGAAGCACCGGGGTAGAAAGCTGGTGACAAAACGCTGACAAGGCAGCAGGAAGGTCCGGGCTGACCAATTTAACATGGAGAGCGGAGGCTGATCTGTGCTGTTAGCTCAAACCGATGAAACCCGCGTGCATCAGAACATATGGCACTTTAAAGTTTAAAGCCGTGGATCCACCGGGCAGCAGTGTCCACGCCGATTTATGTCTCCCACCAAAGTCGACCTGAATAAACCCAAGACTGATCTGGTGATGACTCATGGAAATGTTCTGTGTGTGCCGTTTACCTGGAGGAATAACTTTTTTTTTTTTATTTCAGCCATTATTTGTTCTTTTAGTTGTTTCGTATTGAATTGTTTCTCTTGTTGCACTTTCACGTTTCGCTTGACTGAACTGTGAAGCACTTGACACCAACACAGGGCAGCGGTCCTGTCGATGTGGACAAGTCTCCCTACACCCCTTCGGGGAAATGCCACCTTCTGATGAGCCTCTCTTGTGCAGCAAAAATGGGTCGGGGCCCAGAAAGTTCTCCAGATCTCAGACGGCAAATCAGACCAGAGGTCTTGCCGTCACAAAGACCACAACATGAAAGAGCCACTACTGATAGGTTGGAGGCAAACATAACAGCAGATCTCCATCCATCCACCAATCTACCCATCCACCCTAAGATATTTGAACTCACTTGAGACAAAGACTGATTCCCAAACTGTTGGGAGTTTAAGGCTGTATTAACACCTGATAGTCCCGTAGACTCGGTTTGATTGGGGACCAAAATGTCAACTTTTGTTCCATTTTCAGCTGCTGTGATTCTCATTCACAGTCAATCGAGCCAAACCCTTCAAGCAACCTGT
>NC_051449.1:18919951-18926498 GCF_001649575.2 Kryptolebias marmoratus | reverse complement strand
TTCAGCTGCTGCGGTTCTCATTCACACTGCACTGAGTCAATCGAGCCAAACCCTTTGAGCGACCTGTTGCCCCCTCAACTGTGGTGGTGCTGCACCAACAACTACTGAAGGAAACGACACGAGAACCTCTGAAGAAGATACTGAGCACAACTTCCTTCTTCTGGAAGAATAAACAACAATGGATTTCTGTTTTGTCTGTGGTACATTTGCCAAATAAACCACGAGCAATTTCTCCCGCTAGTGGTAGAAACGCACGTTTGTTTTGGTTGTATTTACCCAGAAGGCACTGCGCTAAAGTCTGTCTCCTGCTTTTGAAGTGGTCTCCAGTCCGCTTGCGTTCACATATGCATTCGAACCGCGCCAGAGTTCACTTCAACCAAACTGAGACCGAGGTTTTTAGGCGGACCAGAGTTTTCTTTTTTTGGTCTGCATCAGAGTTCAATTGCACGTTCACACCTACCCAAACGAACCAGACTTTCTAGGCAAACGAACTAGAGTTTGATTAAAGCGGACTAAACAGGTCTGGTGTGAAAGCACCCTAAGCCCCACCGTTTTCCAGTTGAAAACCACGACCTCAGACCACATCAGACCTCCGAAGGTCTAACAGGGTTTATGTCTCAAGGGGTCAACGTTCTTTTCGAACCAAGTAGTTTGACCCAGTAGATAATCAGCAGATGGTAGTGTTGTTGATTGTTGTAGTTCAGGTTTAGGCCATCTTAAAAAAAATAAAATAAAAAAGACAGGGCATAAACAAGCTTTTGTCTGTTTTAAACTGAGTCAATAAGTAAAGAACCCACATCTGAATATTTATCAGATGAATTGTTCGACACCAGCAACAATATAATCCTTCTCTGAGTACAGGTTGCAACTTGACAGTGGGTTTGTATTGATGATATTTCATCACTTATTCATGACTGTATTGATTGCTTCAAGACATTCTTGGATTGGAGACTTGAAATATGAGCTCCAGGAGTGTAAGTGCTTTCCCCCCCAACACACGCGCACACACACACACACACACACACACACACACACTCCTTTTAACCACAGCCAGCTTGCACAGATCTCCTCATAAAGATATATGAAGCCTTCAGTTGTCATTAGATTACAGGCAGCAGTAAAGATGCACAGCTGTGCTTTGGCAGGTGTTAAATGAGAAAGGTCGACTTCTGTCTGTGCAGATGCCTTTACTTCATCTGTTTAAGACAGAGCTGAGGTTCTGCAGGACTCATGTTTGCGTGAAAAAATAGATTTACCGTCCATCAGATGCAGTTATTTTCACAGCAGGTTGCTTGAATAACAGTGTATCAGTCACCCATGATCTTACACAGTGTGTCCCTCAGTCTCACCTGAACTCTGGAGCCGAGTCCTCCTTCAGTCCATAAAAGCCTGCAGACAGGGTGAGCAGCCAGTAAGGCACGAAGGTCCCGTGTTCGCACTCCAGGTACGGCGCCGACCATTTGATTTGGTTTTTGTTCAGCAGGTAACCTCCGCCGTTGGAGCCCGAGCCCTCGGGGACTCTCCTGTGCGCGTGCGGTCTCCTCCCGTCCCTGAACTCGTTGAACCAGTCGGACTCCGGGCCCCGGCTCTTCAGGCGGCGGTGCGCCGAGCCGGACAGGTCCTGCAGCACCACCTCCTCCTTCTCGGTCCTGGTCGCCTGGAGGAAGACGTGGGGCCCCGGCGTCGGCGCGTCCGAGTGCAGGGTCACCACCGCCCTGTGGATCTTCGGGTCCCCGTCCAGGATGCTCTGGACCAGCGCGTGGTACCAGTGGACGTCCCTGTGGAGGGTCTGCTCCCGGGACCGGTTGTTGCTCTGCAGGATCATGTTCAGGAAGTTGGTGGCGTGCGCCACCGTGTCCAAGACGCTGTGCAGGGAGTAGTGGGAGGCCACGTGGAGGCCCCCCCGGAGGCTGCTCAGCTCGTACCTCCGGGAGCAGTTGACCTGCCTCAAGGCGGAGGAGTCCCCCGTGTGCAGGAAAGCCGTCACCACCCGCGGCAGGTCCTCCTCGATTTTGTGCGCCACCACGGCGCGCTCCGTGGCCGCTACCTGCGGGTGCACGGTGGGCTGGTTCTGCGTGCTGAGGACCGGGGGTTGCTTCTCGTCTCGGTCATTGTCTGACCACTCCACGTAGCCGTAGTTTGAGCCCAGAACGAGTCCTGTTTGTAGGAGGAGAGGGAGGACGATCAGAGCCATGGCTCCGTTTCACAGACGCGGAGGGGACACAGTGGGCTCCTGGTTCTCCGTGAGAATCATCCCCAGATCCACTCACTGTCTGCTGCTGCTTCTGCTGCTGTGAGCGACTGAAATGTCCTGAATGTTACAACCATCTTCCCGACAGGGACCTTCCACTTCTTATCCGAGGAAGCGCGCGACTTGCAGGCAGCCGCCTCTCATCCAAAATCCGATCCAAGAAAAATAAAACAGCCTCCGAACGAGTTCCTCCAGTCCACAAGCCGCCACACGCAGCGCGGTTCTCCTTATCACTCAGAGAGGAAGAGGAGCGGGATGAAGAGCAAGGGGGAGCGACGTGATTCTTCAAGTTCCGTCCCTCCCAGTGAAAACCTTCAGAGGCGGTGTGAAGAGTAGTTTCTGCAGTGAGGTGGGCGGAGCGTGGAGGACCGATGGGAGCTGTCCGGTGCTGAAAAGACCGCCTGGGTGTAGGTGTGTGCGTGTGGGGGTGTGTATGTGGGTGTGCGTGTGTGGGTGTGTAGGGGGCTAGGTGCTAAGGAATTAAATTAAAAGCATTAAGATGCGCAAGTTGGGACTTAAACTGAAAACAAATACAAATAAAATAAAACACAAAGACTGCAAACCTCTGCCAAGGCCACTGTGTGATTAAAAAATACTGCAAGATCATAAGCTAGATCACCACCAAAACTTAATCCATTGTTTTTCTGACAACCCCAACATCTCCTGAAGATTTCATCCAAATCTGTTCATTAGTTTTTACCTGATCTTTGCTAACAGACAGACAAACAAACCAACGGACACAACTGGAAACAAAACTTCCTTGGTGAACGAAACAAAAGGGCCACAGGAGCAGAGAGAAGTTTTTAAGAAAGAGGTTCCCTGTGACCTTGAACTTTGACCAGATGAGGCGTCGACCTCTACAGTTTGACATTCCTACATTACACTGTTGCTGAGTTAGAGCACTAGGTCAACTGTGATGTTGACCTTTGACCCAGTGACCTTGAAAACCTAAACTGACCTAAATTAAACTGCACAGTTGGACACCGCATAGGGCCAAGAATGATCACCCTTGACCTAAGAGACAAGTTTTTAATAAAGGGGTTACCTGTGATCTTTACCTTTACCTTTATCTTTTTGACCGGATCATCCCCAAAATGTAATCACATTCCTTGTATCATGTTTGACGTTTCCTGAAAATGTTATGAAGATCTGTTCATAACTTTTTGAGTAATCTTGTGCACAGACAGACAGACAGATAGACAGATGCTACTGAAAACATAACCTCCTTGGCAGAGGTCACAAATGTTTAATGGAGGAAGAGGAAAACATCTTCCAGCTACATCTATGCTTTACAACCTTTAGCTGCTCACAGTGTGGCACAAAAAACTGAAATGATGGAATTCAAAGTAAAGGTTATTTTAGCAAACTGCATTTCCTTTGAATCTGAGAGTGGTTGCTGTTGACATATTTTAAATCTTTTTTGTTTCTTCCAAAGGACAGATGGTTATTCACGATGCATGAAGCTTAAGGTGCATCCTGAAAGTATTCACAGCACTTTACCTTCTTTCCACATTTTTTCCAGCTGCTGCCTTATTCAGAATGTAATAAACTCATTTTCCCCCTCCTTTGTTATCTTAGCTGTGTTTTTTGTGTCTTTGTCCTGCTGGAAGATTAACTTTTGTCATAGTTTGAGGTTCACACGGCCTCTAGAGCAAGTTACCATCAGAGATGTCTCTGTTCCTTGCTGCAGTCATCTTTCACATTATTTCATTATTTACATTATTATGAGTTTAATCAATCTTGGAATAAGGCTGTAACATCAAATATGGAAAAAGGTAAAGTGCTGTGAATGCTTTCAGGACACCCTGTAGTTAAAGAAGACATGTGGCTAAGTTCCCTTTTACCAATCTGACTTTGTTTCCTTGTGTCTTGTATTGAAAATTGTATTTAACAGAGTTACAGTATCACATCACCTCCTCTTTGACATGTCTTTAGGCCCCTTTTCTATAAAGCTGATTATCAGGAGAGAAAATGAGACTCTAGATTTTTATCTTTTCCTATGTGGCAGGGCTTTTGGATACACAAACCTACTCATTTATTAAATAAACTTCAAGGTTTTCTTTTTCTGACTCATTAGTGACTTCTGAAAATCAACTGCAAACACTCAAGCACATTTTTTATACCAAAATGACTTTTTTAACAAAAGATATAGGGCTAGGGCTCTACATTCTAGAGGTAAATTATATATATATACTTGGACATTCTGATCAGATATGGGCTACTGGAACAAGACATTCATGGACAAGGGCAGAGAACTCAACACTGTTGCTTAAAGAGAGATGGGGGCTATATGGGAAGGATGTGGGATCTATGGAAACATAGGTACCCATCATCCAAATTGACGACAAAACAACTTTGAACCCAGTGTTCCAACATTTGAGAGCTAAACCTGCTATCACACCTAGAAATTCATGAGATACAGCAACGATGCTACAGCAACCAGGATGACAGGTCGGGGGGAGATACTATCATCATCCCCACCATTCGAGTATGGGTACCAAGCCCCACTGAACCCTGAGGAACTGAATATGAGGGCAGCCGACCTGAGAAGTAAGATTGTGACAAGGCAAAATACCTATGACCTACATCTTTTGCCAAGGCTAAGCAACAAAGTACCCTCTGAAAGTCTGCTAGAAGATGTGAATGCAGCACTGCTAAGTATCCCGACTGACACCATCACAGAGACCAATAAGCTAGTATACACCACAGCAACAGTAATCCTTGGTATGCTTGGCTATAAGATCAAGCCTACAAGCAATAAGGAGCATCGTCCCCCGAGGAGGAGGAGGTTGGAAGCTAAGATCAAGAAAACTTGGAGAGAAATCAGCCAGTTGTCAAAGCAACAGAAAGGTTAACTTATATTAGCTAATTCAGATAATCACATGAAAGTATCAACTCTAAATCCACACATCAAACAACATTGCTGGAACTGGTGAGAATTACGGAGCCAAAAGTGAGTCACAGCCAGAAGACAAAGTGTCAACATCTATTCTCAGCTGTGAAGCTGGAGGCAAACTACGGATGCCCAATAATCCCATTTTTGTGGTTAATTAATACTGTGTGTCACTATATTCCAGATAGTTCTGGTGGATGCAGATACACACGGGAGATCAAGCCTTTTCTATAAAATAAATGAGATTTTCTTTAAATTAGAATCCTTTGGCAAAGCCAAAACTTACGTTTAATTTTAAACAACATATATACTTTATCCTATATTAAACAAGTTTGGACGATCCATGTTTAGGCAAAATCCTAAAATTAGCCACAATCAGCCCAAATGACCATGTCTTGGCATGACAGTAATATTATAAATAAATAAAAAAGTAAACTCATTATAGTGTAAATGTTGAGTCAGGGTTCACGCTGCTGCTTTGCTGCTTTTTAAATTTTCTGTATGTTTTTTTTTTTTTTTCAATCTAACTACTTCTTTAGACTTTGTGTGATTTTAGTCATTCATATAACAAAACGTTCAGCTCATTCAGGAGATGGCTGCTCTGACTTTTGGTTTTTGTAACTTTTATTCCTTTTTTATATTTAACTTTATATACAAATATTTTGCCTGCAAATATACACTGAGATCTCTTCAGTTCCTTCAAAATCTTTTTTTGCTACTTTTAAATTCTAGGCTTTTTTTCCTGGGGCATTTTTTTATTTAATTTCCCTTTTGGATAAATAAAGTATTTTTGAATTGAATTGAAATGAATTGAATTTTGATACTTTTACCTCGTCTTTGGACACCTTTAGCTTTTAGCTTGCCTTTTGCTACATTTAGCTTTTAACAAACCTTTTGATGCTTTTAGCTAGTGTTTGCTCCTTTTAGCTTTTTACCAGTGTTCTCCTTTTTTAACAACCCAGCTTCAACTTCTTCAGAAAATTCAAAAACTCAATCAGCAGTCAGCGTTCTCTCTGCATTTTAGCAGAAGATGTTTTTTTTTTTTTTGTCTCGTATAGACGTAAGCTCCATCTGCTGCGGAGCTAAATTTAGGACCATTATGAGCGCCGCAATCAAATCATGACCATTCTTTATGTCACATAAATTGATGATGGGAATCCTTGTTTGGGCTGTATTTTTCTGTCTGTGCTCCTCATGAGTGCATCTGCCACCGATCTGCCCCGTGTGTTTCTCTGTAAGTGTGTGTGTGTGTGTGTGTGTGCGCGCATGTCCATCTGGCGTTCTCCAGGGCTGATCTGAAGTCAGCTCCTGACTGTAAATGGGTGTTGAAGTGTGCAGCTCGCCCGGGGTGACTTGCAGGCCGTTGCCATGGCGCTGGAAGGTGATGGTGCAGAGATCCCACC
>NC_051449.1:18902762-18919935 GCF_001649575.2 Kryptolebias marmoratus | reverse complement strand
CCCCAATGCCATGTGCTGCAGACGATGGCGAGGATGTTTCTGCCTGTCTGGTCTCGCTAGACCTATATGATACTGCACGGCCATCGTAGCAGTTTACGTGCAAAATGATGTCAAAAGACAGCGCTTCATGAGCACAACACAAACTGAAAACGGAGCAGATCATGCTGATTGGAAAGTATTTTTTAAACCCCAGCGATCTGTGTTAAGGCCCGCACCCAGCAGTCTCCAGACCACTCCAAACGCAGGATGTGTGCTGAAGCCTGCATCCGAGCAGAGGAGATGAGACGTCACACAAAGTGACAGCTCCTGCACCCCATTTCATCTGCTTTTACAAGCTGCTCTGCCTCTCCTTGTCTGATGAATATTTGATGGGCACTTATGTTGCATGCTTTCCAACGTGGGCCCATACGACTGAAACACCCAGTAGCAGCCCCCTTTTTTTCCTCCCTCTGTTCTCCGATAGGTTCAATAATGTTCATCTGTCTGTTTGTTCAGCAAAATATCTCATGGACCACTCGCTGGATTTTAATGAAACTCTCAGAAGGCAGTCACAGATGAACCCAACTCAAGATGGCCTCCAAAGCTAATCAACCTTAGCCAACACAAAAATGACCATAACTCCGATTTTCTTTAGAAGATAATGTAGAAAGAAGAATAAATTGAAAAAAAATCTGCTTGTCTAAGTTAGTCAGCTTTTGGGCAACATTTCAAACAATACGTGTGAATCAGAATAATCTGAACTAAAAGGCAGCTTTAGTTTACAGCCTCTCGCAATTTGAGAGCTCGGTGAGTAAGAAATGGTTTTATTGTTGTTCTGCTGCATTGTACCGGAGATAGAGTAAGCGTGTAGAAAACCATGGTTACCGACTTACTTAGTGCTGAGTTTCATGCAGGGAAAGAAATGGTTTCCTGTAGTCCATTTCTTCTGTTATCAGCCAGAGGACCATCAGAAATGTAAAAGAGAAACATGAAGACAAGGATGAGACTAAAGGGTGAAAATGAAAGATTAAATTGCTTAAAGTACAATATTTGGCTTATTTTGCTAAGTTAACTCAATGACTTAAACGTATGTCAACGTGAAACACTGTTACATGTTTAGTTTGCACTGTTTTGGGGTTTTTTTTACACATATTTTATTGTATTTTTAAGTACAGGAATGTAAACCTAAAATGAAAGGATAAAATAAATAAAGTTACATTTCAACCCAACTGTAAATAAATGTATATGCTCTGTTATTCAACAGACTGTGGATCATTTGCATTTTAAAAGTGCCACGATTTCACTGACATTTCTTTTTAATTTAATAAATTTAGGTTGGCAAATCTCATAATCCCATGTTTTAGTCATTATGTAACATATGAAACATATCAAATGTTAAGTCAAATCAATGTACCACGTTTAGGAACAAATAAGGCCATTTTAAATTTGATGGCAGCAACACATCTCTAAAAAGATGAGACAGGCCCAACAAAAGCCTAAAAAACAAATAAGAAACAGCTGGAGGAGCATTTTTACAACAAACTGGGTTAGTTAGCAACAGATCAGTAAGAGGACTGGGTGTAAAAAGAGCATTTTAGAGAGGCTGAATCTCTCAGAATTAAAGATGGGCAGATTTCACCAGTCTGTGAAAAACTGCGTCTAAAAATAGAACAATCTCAGCATAATGTTCCTCAACAGAAAATTGGAAAGACTTTGAATATCCCATCATCTACAGTTCATAACATCATCAAAAGACTTTAAGAATCTGAGTTTTAACGATGAGGCTGAAAGTCAGTGTTGGATGTCTGTGATCTTTGGGCCCTCGGGGGCCACTGCATTAAAATCAGGTCTGATTCTGTTCTGGACATCACTGCATGGACTCAGGAATACTTCAACACGTCATTGTCTGTAAACACAGTTCACTGTGACATCCACTAATGCTGCTTAAAGCTTTATCATGAAAAGAAGAAGCCAGATGTGAACATCATCAGAAACACTGACATCTTCTTTGAGCCAAAACTCGTTTAAAATGGATCAAGGCAAAGTAGAGAACTGTTCTGTGGTCAGACAAATCAACATTTTTTTTAAGCCATGGACACCAACTCATCCTCTGCACTAAAAAGGAGCAGGACCATCCTGCCTGTTATCAGTGCACAGTTCAAAAGCCTGCCTCTCTGATGGTATGGGGGTGCATTTGCGCCTCTGGGATGGACAGCTTTTACAGAGAAAGTCAATTAAAAGAAATTAGGTGAAAAAGGAATAGTTTTGGTCATTTTGCAAAGATTTGTTTGTTGAGACATATCTTGCTTTACAACAGACCGTTTCTGTTTGTTTCAAATTTATATTTTTGTCAAATAACAATTGGTGTTAGTGAAAGAATTGCCATAAATCCTAAACAAGTTATGGATTATTGACAGCTGGGTTTAGTTTTTTTAAAGTCTTTTTTTTATTTTTTGTAATTTACTGTTGTATTACAATAAATTCTGATTGAGTCTGCAGGTTTTTAGGTGAATTTTACAACAAAAAAAAACAAAAAAAAAATCTGCTATAGTTTTAATACAATTTTTGCTACATTTTTTTTCATTTCAAGTTAACTTTATTTCCATTAAGTAAAAGCTGTCTTCATTAACAGTAAAAAGATGGAAAAACACAAGATCACATATAAAGTTAAAAATTGTTTTTTAATTATGGGAAGCAGTATTTTTCTGACATAATTGTTTTTCATGAATGTATCTTTTTCTGGAGCCACTGCTTTATTTGTTTGTTTATTTTTAAATGGTTGTTTTTAATGTTGCTGGTTTGGTTTGGGTTTTTTTTACAGTGTGGGCTGGAGCCACGTGATGAAGATTAGAAACCTGATAAAAAATTATGCTTTTTAATTCCCATATTGTTTACCATATAATAATATTCAGGGTTGCACATAGCTGATTTTAAAGAGTAAATTCCTGATTGTTAAGTACTTCATCTTGTTTCCAGACTGATGATGTTTTCTTTTGGTTATTAGTTGTTAATAAAGTTTGTCTAACAAGTGCTAAACTGAGAACAAACCAGAGGCATACAGACTTCATCTAACAGTGCAGCAGAAGATAAGATTGAACACATTTGTATCAAAAATTCAATCATAAATCCCTGATTTTCTAATAGTTTGGTTTATATGTTTCTTGTGAGATAAGCAGTGCTGAAGAAGATTTAGAAAGTACATGCAATGTGGTGCCAATAATGAGGCAGAGTAGCAGGAAGGTGAAGGCAAACCTCCGAGTGATTGCAGTTACATGTTTGTGCGTGGGTGTTCGAAAACAGTCACAGGTCTCCATCGAGTTCAAAGTTGGCGTTCTCGCTCTCATTATAACCACCGATGTCTCATCTGAGTTCACACACACACACCTAGTTTGAGTTTTCTTAAAACACCCCCACGCTGTATAAGCCTTCAGAAGTTGCCTTATTCTGTGGAAAACAGGATGACTCCTGAAGGCTTTTATAGTGATAACATAGATCAACAGCATGCTGCAAAATTGCACACTCCTTTCCACTCTCTCACACACACACATCACTCACTCAAGAGGATATTCCCGTTTGTTTACTTTCTGCCTGTCTGCTTTATTACACATGATGGTGATGTGCTGTTTACACCACTGACATGTACAGAACAACGCCACAGCCTAGTCCAATACTAAAATGTTGTGTTTGGTGCCATCTGGAGGTGCAGCTTCATCCACTGCTGAGTGGAAACTACACTGATGCAGATACTGTAATGATTTACACAAATATAGAAACCCCTTAACACATCTATCTATCTATCTATCTATCTATCTATCTATCTATCTATCTATCTATCTATCTATCTATCTATCTATCTATCTATCTATCTATCTATCTATCTATCTATCTATCTATCTATCTATCTATCTATCTATCTATCTATCTATCTATCTATCTATCTATCTATGTATCTATCTATCTATCTATCTATCTATCTATCTATCTATCTATCTATCTATCTATCTATCTATCTATGTACCATATTTCCTACACCACGCAAACGCAGCACGTCTCTAACTGCCGATGACGACACCGGAAGTGCGTCCTACCGTTTTTTCTATGAGCGACGCTTCAGTTTGATTTACGCAGCTTGAAAGAGGTGATATTTTTGATAATTCGTCTTGACAGTCTTTACATTTACCCACCTGTCGTTTGTTACGAAGGGCGTAGCGTCGTGTGTGACAAAAGAGCCGTCAGTTAAGCCGCTGCCTTTCGTTTGGACAAGCTAAGCTAATGCAAACCATTCGCTGCTAACAACGAGCGTTAGTTTGTAACTGAAGAAGGTGAAGTTAGAGCTGATTGTTCTTTAGTTTCCGTAAACTGTTTGGGGACTATATTCCCGTCTGTCCCTGCTGCTTTTGTTTCTAAAATGGTTTTAAGTGGTAAATCAACAAATATAATACTAATAATTTTTCTTGTACTATGGACCTTGTTATGTGTCTGGGATAAAGTGTTTTGATTTGATTAATAATAAAACTTCAAAGATGTGGACTGTTTTGCTAAGCTAGGGAGTTGCTTCCATTTTACATAAGTGGTTCGGTAATATTTCGTAACACTAAATTAAAATCATTGTCATTTTAATAAAGTTGTTTTTTTTTATTTAACCTTGGACAGATGAGTATGTCAAAAAGTGCACATAAAAATGCAACAAACACTAATCAGCCACAAGAAATGACAAACAGTCGAAAAGCGGCAATTAAGCTAATACAGTATTTTACATGAGACATTCAAGCCAAATTGAGAACAAAATGAACATATGAAACACAGACAGTGTTGCATGTGATCACAAACAAATGTAAGAGGACAAAACAAATTATCAAACTAACAGAGAAATTATAAGAAAATGCTAAATAATCCCAGTGTGATGCAGAGATGCACCAAACGGATATAACAACAACAGTTCTGTGTTTTGGTTTTTGGTCCCGTTTCTGGTAACTTGTTAAACCATCCATCCATGCAGTTGACCGCTGCGTTTGCTTGTCCTGACAGAGAAAGAACTTTCCGGCATCGCTTCATGGATTCCCCTCGGCAGGCCAAGAAAGCTAACCTGAGGCGGGATGCCAAACGCAACCAGAACCAGTCGAGCACCCCTTCACAGAAAGATGCCTATGCCAGGCTCCTCAGCCAGCACCGCAGCAGTAAGTTCACTTTGTATCTTGAAGAATATGCAAAGCATTTGTCATCCCAACAAGAGGGAAATGGTTTCAACCCAGTTCTGCAAACCCATAACGATAGGCTCAATATAGCACAACCAAAACGGGACCCAATGCTTATTGATTTTACTGATTCAAGTGACTTCTCCCCGTCCTCTTTGAAAACTAAAGGCGAAGAGAGCTTAGTGTCTTTGTACATGGAGAAATTAAGCGCTCGCGGTGCTCAGCAGGAGTGTGAAAGGAAGCAAGGTGTATCCGAACGACAGCGGCGAGGACAGAGGAGGGACACCGCCACTAGCCAGGACGGCGATATCGAATCCGGCGAGGAGATTGGGCCTTCGAGACTGAGCGGCGCCAAGAGACATCAGAAACAGCAAAGGAAAAAAGAGGACTCCAACAGAAGTGTTGCCTCCAAAGAGGCGGAGGCGTTAGCTGAGTTGTCCCAGTCCCCAGCGAAGGCTGGTGCAAAAGCACAGGAGCAAGATCAGATGAAGAAGTCGAAGAACAAAGCAGAGCACCCTGAAGAGGAGCAAAACAGAGACAGGAAGGTAAAATCAAATGGCGCTGATGCTCAGGCGTCAAGGACTAAACCCCCTCACAATAAAGACAAGAAACTTCAGCCTCCCACAGGTCAGTTACAGGTTACTGGTTTTTTATAAACAAACAAACGATGTATATATATATATATATATATATATATATATATATATATATATCATTAAGCCACTGAATGTTATCTTTTTCAGCTTCAAAAGTCAACTCTCCTGCTGACAAGAATAAAAACAAAGGGGGCAGAAAGCCAAAGAAGCAGGTGTTCGAATCCTACAGGAGTTTTGAGGAGGTTTCTCATGGCCTCAAAAGAGGAGAGCTTCATCAGGTATGAACCGGACACTGAGACAACATCTTTAGGTTTCAGTGAGTGAGTAGTTCACGCATGAATGGGCTTTTTCACTAAACATATTCAATATGTCGGGTCTACATACAAAAAAAACTGCACTGTGAAACCCTCACCATTGCAAAACAATGATAAACAGATGGTTCATCATTGTTGAATTAAGGTTTATAAGTTGATTTATTTTCTTTTTTGTATTTTCTCTGCAGGGACAACTAAGAATCAATCCTAAGAAGTATACTGAAGGTTTCATCCCCTCTCCTGTAAGTTAATATGAAGTAGCTTTGAAGCCTCAGTCTAAAACCAGCCCACTGTTGTTTGTAGTGTCTGTCTTTTTAAAATCCATCTCGATAGATTTATTTAGGACATTGAAGGCCAGCAGAGAACAGGTGTCTTTATTTGTGTTCGCAGGACGACACACGTGATATTTTCCTGGATGGCATTGTTGCCCGCAACAGAGCGCTGAACGGAGACATAGTGGTGGTGCAAATACTCCCTCGGGAGCAGTGGAAGGTAAACGCCTATTTATAGGTGTCGGCGAAAACGTTTGTAGTCTTATTTTATGTCTTTTTAAAAAATACAATAATTTTAATTTTAAGAATCCACACGAAGTAAATGATCTCATTAAACTGCAAGTAATCTCAGCTAATTAGTCAGTCACGCAACTGTTTGAGATTAAAATTTTCCGTCAGGCAGTACAGCAGATTATCTGTGAATGTCCAGATTATGAAGGAAATCTGCGCTCTTCAGGTAGTGAAGTCTGATACTGACTGCGAAGGCGCCAGTGAGTCGGAGACCCAGACGGACCACCTGCAGCAGACGCCCCAGAGGAAGACGACGCGCGCGCCGAGTGCCGGCGTCACTGCGAAGGACCCGTCCGGTGAAGTGGATGAGCTCGTCAGCAAATGTCAGAGCACCTCGATCAGTGACGCAGGTACTGAAAAGGAGCAGCACCGTCATTGTCTGTAGCATGTGTTGTTTTCAAGAAGGTCATGGGTGCACAGGAGTAAACGATTAAAGCAAAAGTTCAACCAACATTTTTTTTTTATTTTCGTGTTTGGAATTAGGGAGACCTCTGGAAGACCCCTCAACATCCCAATCCAATGAAGGAATCCTACAAAAGACTGCTAAGGTGAGCTGAATTTCTTTATCCTCAATCAGCTTCCCAGAAATAACCATTTTTTCGATTCCACATGAAACCATTTCATTCAAGAAGTTTGCTCAAAGGCATCTCTGTTTTTTTTTTTTTGTTTTTTTGTCACTTATTGTATGGCTGATGTGTTATAAAAGAGTCGTCTTATTGCTTGTTCATCAGGTGGTTTACATTGTTGAGAAGAAGCACTCCCGAGCTGTGACTGGCTTCCTGAAGTTCCTACCAGACAAGCCCTTCGCCATGTTCTCCCCTGTAGACCACCGGGTGCCACGCATTAACGTTCCCCTGACCTTCTGTCCCCAAGACTTCAGTTCCCGCCCAGCTGACTACGCCAGCACGCTGTTCATCTGCCAGATCACCGACTGGGCAGCCGACAGCAACTTCGCAGAAGGGTGAGTTGTCCTATTTTGAGTCGTTTGTCGTGGTTCGACAGCTTTCTTCGTCCTTTTAGCGTTTTTTTTTTTTNACCGACTGGGCAGCCGACAGCAACTTCGCAGAAGGGTGAGTTGTCCTATTTTGAGTCGTTTGTCGTGGTTCGACAGCTTTCTTCGTCCTTTTAGCTTTTTTTTTTTTTTTTTTTTTTCAGCCAGCTTGTTAAGTCACTGGGTCAAGCTGGAGAAATCGAGCCGGAGACGGAGGGCATCCTGACGGAGTACGATGTTGATTTTTCCGAGTTCTCAGACGAGGTGTTGGACTGTCTTCCCAAGAACTTACCCTGGACCATCCCACCCGAGGAGATAAGAAAGAGGAGAGACCTTAGGTGGGACTTTAAACCCTCTTTAAATGAGAACATATCGCATTCTGTTTGCATTTTACCCCCCGGTTTTACAGATAATTTCACAGAGTAGTGTTTATGATGTTTAGGGAGGAGTGTATCTTCACCATTGACCCTGCGACTGCCAGAGATCTGGACGACGCCCTGTCCTGTAAACAGCTCCCAGATGGTAAACTGCTTTGCTCCTTTTTTTTTTTTTTTTTAGAATCTTTCTTGTCACATTTTTGATTCTGCAAGTATTCTGTCCTCACGTTTTGTTTTGTTTTTAACCTCAGGCAACTTTGAAGTCGGCGTTCACATCGCTGACGTGAGCTATTTTGTGGAGCAGGACAACACTCTGGACGCTGTCGCCAGCCAAAGAGCAACAAGCGTGTACCTGGTTCAGAAGGTGAGCGAGCGCTAACGCCTGCAGTCAAATCAGTTTTAAGCATCAGTCATCAGCGTGTTTGTCTCTGTCTGACTTTCGATTTGTCTGTAAATGAACCTCTGAGGTATATTAGTTTGGCTATTCATTGCTGTTCTAATTGCTCACTCCTAAGGTGATTCCCATGTTGCCACGGCTGCTGTGTGAGGAGCTGTGCAGTCTGAATCCTCTGTCTGACAGGCTCACCTTCTCTGTCATTTGGAAAATCACACCTGAGGGAAAGGTATGTTCACATAAAAGCATGTGACTGGTACAGCTCGGAGTGAGTGATACGTTCAGATGAAATTCCTCATTTAGTGCGAACACCTGCCGATCTCCCTCGCCTCGCAGCATCTCATTTACCCGTCTGCTTGTTAGATCCTGAGCGAGTGGTTCGGCCGCTCGGTCATTCGCTCCTGTGTGAAGCTGAGCTACGACCACGCTCAGAGCATGATCGAAGCCCCCGAGAAGTTGTTCTCTCCCGACGAGCTCCCGCCCATGGACCCCGTGCACCCCGTCGATGAGATCCACCAAGCTGTGCTCAACCTGCACTCTATCGCCAGGAACCTTCGAGCTCAGCGCTTCTCAGGAGGGGCCCTCAGACTGGACCAGGTCGGTGCTGGTGTCGGGAGCTTTTGTCACGCGGGAGTCACGGTGGCCAAACGTTTTCCATCATTGACCAGTTTTTGTCATTCAAATGTCTCAAAGCTGTAGATCTTTTTGACAGATTAAAACATGGAGTAGAGCTTATATAATTCACAGCAACTGGACCCTACTGTCCAGTTGTGTTCATGTGTGATTTAGTGTTTAGCTTTTGTTTAGACACTTCTTTAATTACTTATCACTTTGCTTCTTCCAGGCTTAAAGCCACGCATTGCAAACCATAAACTAAAACCTAAAATAAATTTATCCTGAACTACATCAGACAGTGCAGTTTGAAAGAGTTTACTCCTGGAGATTTCCAGATATATTGATATGCAATTCTGAAATGCAGGTACGCACTCATTGTAAGCAAAGCCCTCTGCTGATTTCACTGGAAACCAGGCAGAAGCTCGAGTCACATGATTCACCTACATCAGGCTGGCTGTAGTCTGTGGATAGAAACAAATATGGTGGAATCAGACAAGAGTAGAATCTCAGAGAGGACGTTTAGGTGGAAATATGAGCGAATCTGCTGCTAAATGTGAAAGAAAAACGAAAGATTGAGTCAGACACCTATCAAAAACAAATATCATTTTATCTGCATATTTTACTCAACAAATCTGAATGTAAATCCGTACAGAAATATCAAAACTGTCAAACTTGTCAATCCTAAACAGCTCTTTCATGGATGTCACCTCTCTCTATTTTCAGCTGTTTTCATAGGTAAACAGACGCATGTTGTTGGCAGCTAGTTACAAGTTACTAATCCAAGGAAAAACTAACCATCGATATGGTTAATGTAAAAAAAAATGCAAATCTGGGCATTTTTGTGCAGTTTTAATCATTTAGTTGTATTTGTTAAACATTTATCGGAGTGACTTTATCATACAATCATGCAGTTTGCATTATTGATTTATTCTAAAACACTTTAGATCTGGTCTTCTTTTGCGTGTTTAGCAGAACTTTTGCTGTGAAACGTGCAGCAGAAGACCAGATCCAAAGAACCTTCTTTTAATAAAGTCTTCAACATTTGATGTGTGTTGTTAAAGATGAATGTAGGAACTCTACATCCATTTCCACTTCTCTCTGTAATGTCAAGCTAGTAGTTTGGTAGCATGTTCGCTACTTTCTTCAGTCATTTATTGTTAGATTTTTAGGGAGACTGCAGAGGATAAAATAACAACAAAGGCAGAGCTGGCAAAGACTGCATTAAATTCTAGTAGGAATCAAAAACACACTTAAGTCAAAGCTTTTACATCCACTATTGTAGGTTTCTGTTTAATACATTGCATCATAGGAAAGACATCACAACATCACATCATATTAAAATAAGAATTAGAAATAAAGACCTGCACTTTAGGCATTTGATGAAATTCATGTGTCTGTATTTACTTTTGTCAAAAGACCAAAATGTGACAGTGATGCTTTTTTTTTGTACTGAGTTATAAGAAGGAGTCAGACTGTCACCTTCCTGTAAAATGGAAGAGATTTAAAAAGAGAAATTAATGTGGACTATAATTCTTTTCTATCTCCCTCAGTTTCTTGTCGTACTTTGTGTTTGGTAACACAGTATAATTTGTTTGTTTCAGCTCAAACTTTCTTTCACGTTAGACAAAGAGACGATGATGCCCCAAGGCTGCTATATTTACCAGTACAGAGACAGTAACAAGTGAGTCATGTTTCCACTGACACTGTTGGTTTTTTTGTTGTTAAATTTCACCAGCCCTCCTTAATCCAAGTGTCCTCCTGTGTTTCCAAACCTTCCTCTCAGGCTGGTGGAGGAGTTCATGCTGCTGGCTAACATTGCCACGGCGCACCACATCCACCGTAAGTTCCCCGAGCTGGCTCTGCTGCGGCGCCACCCTCCACCCAAAGTCAAGATGCTGGACGAGCTGCAGGAGCTGTGCAGCCAGCTGGGAATCGACGTCGACTTCTCCTCTGCAGGAGCGCTACATGTCAGTACCTGTAATGGTTACATCACTCGAATATCTCGTCCGCTCGATCCGTCTGAAGCCATTTCAGGATCGTAACTGTAATTTGTCTTGTTGAGTTTGAGCCAGAGATGCTGTTTGTGACCTCCAGATGTTTTGCTTGTGATGTCGATTCTATCCATTGGGCAGATCTGCAGCTCAGTTATTAATAAACAGATTCTCGTTTCTACTTTTTTGGCGAGCAGAAGAGTCTCAACACTGTCGTCGGTCACGATGAGTACTCCAGCGCCAGGAAGGAAGTCCTCACCCACATGTGCTCCAGACCCATGCAGGTCAGGAACCAGTCCTTTCAGCTTCATGGTTGTCTGTTTGAACTCTGACCTCTAAACACCTTTGTTCAGAATAAGAAAGACTTCCATTTTTCCGCAGAAACACAAATACAAGGGTTATGGGTTTACGTTATATGGTTTTCTGTGTAAAAGTTCTGAACTATTAACCTTACCTGTTGGAGATGGCTGCTGCTGCTATTTGAGTTGGCAAACAACCAGAGAATTTCATGAGAATAACCAGGTAATGGTTCAGTAAAGTCTTTGTTTTTTGAGTTTTAAAAACAAACTTAATTTTCTAATAATGTGGCAACCAAAGACGGATCAAATGATATAGCTTTACCTCAAGATCTTGTTAAACGTTTGTGTTTCATGGGTACACATTTGTTTCAAACTTACCGGGGTGGCTGGAGCAGTCGTCCTCCAAAAAGGAAGTCGGAGGTTTGATTCCTGGCAGCAGGCACATGTTGACGTGTCCCTGGGTGAGACACTGAACCCCTCACTGCCTCTGATGAGCCCCATCAGTGTGTGAATGTGATCTAAAGCTAACTCTAATTCTGTTTCTCCAATGTGAGGTCATTCAAAAAGCATCTACAACAAGGAAGTTTAAATATCCGTAACCTTTACACAGAACCTTACTCTGGGTTTTAGCTAGCTCCCATAGGGTCAGATCCCAGCTCCCTCTCTTGTTGGCCTCTCTACATTGGCTGCCTGGTAAGTTTGGGGTTACTTTCAAAATTCTACTGACTTCCACAGGTGATCAAACCTCATCGCTCCAGATCACCAATCTCTGCCTCTACGCTCCCAGAATAAAACCCTCAGCCTTTAGCGATCAAGCTCTCGTCCTGTGGAAGCAGCTCCCAGTTTGGGTTCATAAGTCTGTCACCCTCTCAGACTAATCCTCAAACCCAGCTTTTTCACTTATTCTATGTTTTAGCCTCTGTAAAGCTTGAAAAACCCAATGCAAATAAAAGATTGATCGATAACTCCACGATGTTTGAACATAAAATCAGCACGTTAATAATTGGAATATTTTCTCTGGATTTGTTGTGTCTCAGATGGCGTTGTACTTCTGTTCCGGCGTATTGAAGGAGGAAGAGCATTTTAAGCACTACGCCCTGAACGTCCCTCTGTACACACACTTCACATCACCCATCCGACGCTATCCTGACATCATTGTGCACCGGCTGCTGGCGTCTTCGCTCAGTATGTACTGCTTCTACAAAGGCCTCTTTCAGACACACAAAATATGCATTTCAAGCAAGTGACAAGAGTTCTTTTTGTTCCAAAGACTGCTGCTATTGTTTAGTATGAACAAAAAAAAAAAAAACTGTGTCAGACCTTCAGTCTCAGCTGCTGCGTCGATTGTTCCTTTACTGTTCCGGTCGTTTCTGCCTTTTTGTCCCCGCTTTCTTTTCTGCCATGTTGATGTTCCTCCATGCCTGCTGGACGTTTGCACAGAGTGTGGGCCTCATTTAAGCCTGTCAACGGAGGAAGTAGAAAAACTGGCGTCGCACTGTAACAACAAGAAGACCATGTCCAAGAGAGTCCACGAGTTCAGCTCGGACCTTTTCTTTGGAGTGTTTGTAAAGGTGAGAAACTCACAGAGGATCCTTGTTCTCAGGTCGTCCGTGTTTTTGGATCATTTTCTTCATGTCAGATTTGTATTTTCTAAATTCTTTGTTGGTGTGTTTCACAGGAGTGTGGCCCTCTGGATTCCGAGGCCATGGTGATGGGGGTTCTGGATAAGTCCTTCGACGTGCTGGTGCTCCAATACGGCGTGCAGAAACGCATCTACTGCAAGGTCAGCTCCTCATTTATTGCTTTACATTCGCCAGTTTCATAAGTTAATCTGATACTGAAGAGAGGTCCAGTTTGGATTCACAGTTCTTTTGTGGCCGTGGCTGTAAATAACTTTAAACTCAGCCGTCATCTATCCCACGCAAACACAAGAAGCTCACTGAGGAGCTGAAACCCAACATTAAAGCAGTGCTTCACTGATACGTTTTTCTGAGTCACTTTAAAACTTTTTTGCTTCTCCGTTTGTAGCTCCTTGCAGACTTGGTCTCATTCCACCATCATAAGGTGGGGAAGAAAGCTGAGCTCAGGCTGGTCTGGAAGTCAGAAGACCCAGAAAGTCCCCCCGTAGAGCAGGTAAGACCTGAAAACCGAGGTTTTTAAATATCCTAAAAACACCCATAGTACTTAACAGTTTCAGACACTGTTTAACCTGAAGTTATTTCTAGTATTATGTGACTTATAAAGTGTTTTACATAGTTTTGTATATTTAGATTAGTTTCCAAAAACTGATAGAGTTACTGAAGGTATAATTGTCCACACAGAGTAAAGCACCAAAATAATCCGAATGTCTCGTTTCTGTTCCCAGACCATTTCCATCTTCTCGTTGGTGGAGGTGCAGCTCAGAACAGACGCCTCGCCTCTGAAATACAGCGCCGTGCTGAAGAGGCCCGAGAGCGGAGAGTCCTAGAACAAAGAGACGCTTCGACAGAAGCTGGGAGTCGCACATTTCCCCCCCCCCCTGTTGATTGACAGGAATTAAATCTTAACTGGCATGTAGGGTAAGGTCAGATCAGGGACAGGTTTCAGTCAATTCTCACTCTTAAAACGTACACCGCTTTAACCAGCTCACTACAAAAAGTCCAAACGCATCACGCGAAAGCTGTCCAGTTGTCCGAAACTTTAATTTGAAAGCGATTTTCCTTTACATTTGCACCTAAATAGACTTGTTTTAATATTCCTTTTTAGAAAGTTGAATGACACACTTAAGAAACTCAAAGGCTGCAATGTGAAATCTCCTGTAAGCTCGTTAAAAAATGTGCAAAAACTACTTGAATCTTTCTGTAATTAAGGGTGAAATTTGGATTTTGGCTCGGCTCTAAGGCTGAAAGAAGCAGAGCAGGAAGGAGTTTTTATTTTGCCTTAAATTCATTGACCCGGTGAGGTCAGTCCTGATGTGCCATAATTATTATACACAGTCTAATGTGTGGAAACTCATTTTTTTTAAACTTTGTCTTAGTTTGACGCCTGATGTTTGGCTGAGTGTGTAATACGGTCCAGTTTTACCCATTTGGCAGAATCTGGCTGCTGTAGCGTTTTACACTCAAAGTGGGTTAAAAAGTAAAAAAATACATATAACAATAAACAGTAACGATTAAAGTGTCACAACCGTAACCCGAACAGGATGGTGACGTGGATGTTTCACTTTTCCTGACTTGTTTTTTTTTTTTTTTTAACTAAACTTGTGAAACATTTCCAAAGATTGAAAAGCTACTTTTACGTTCAACAGAACTTCACACGGGTACATCCATCTTCACTAAGGAGCTGCAGCAGCCACATCCTGTCACCCTTGGTTTTTATATTCTAAAAGTATGTTTACATCATTTTAAACGGACTTCTTTTAGCTTTCCTCTTCAGTCCTGTGGATGAAGGCACATCTGGACTTCTGCTGCTCACAGGATCTTTCTTCACGGCAGGACCTTCTTAACCTGGTGTTTTGTGGTTTTTTTTGGCTGTCTAAACGAAGCTAAATGTATTCAGTGTAAAAGACAGATTTGTCTGTCAACTTGTTGTTTTTTAATTTAAAACATGTGACTGACTTGAATCTGAAATGCTGCTTAAACTTGTTTGGTGGCTTTAAAATCCAAATGAATTTCACGTTGGAAAATGTGCTCGTGTTCTTCGTTTGTTCTTCTCTTTTTATGTTACGGTGTCCAATTTGTTTGGTACAGCGCTAATTTAAAGTGTTAATTTCAGCCCCACTCACGAGGGCAGCATGTTAATATTGACCTGGCTCTGTTCCCTCCCAGACTGTTTGCTCAGTTTTTTATTGTTTTGTTTTTTTTTAAGCTTGCGCCACTTTTTAAAAACACCATATAATTTTTTATTATTATTTTTGTGATATGGAGTGAAATATTTCACCAATATTAGATCCCAGCACCTAACTGTCGGGGCGTATTTGTTAATTTTTGATTTGGCTTAAAGGGAAACATTAATAATTAACTCAAAAGAGAATAGGCTTTTATTATTATTCTTATTATTTTTCTTAGGTAATCACATGTGTGAGTTTCAGGTTATTAGCTCTGATGTGCTTCATTCACATGGAACGAATACACAAGTGTTTTTTTTAGGATTTAGAAAAATCCAACCCATAATCCAGAACTATTTTATTTCCTGAAAACGCCTTTAGGTGGAGTCGTTGTGGAACAGGAGGGGAACGCGCAGTCTAACCAGTGACGGATCAGAGATAGTTTTGTCACTCAACAACACGTGCATTACTCCGTGTTGATTCAGATAAACAGGCTCAGTTGCCAAGGAGTGTCTTCGATTTATTAGTGATAAATCCTCTATAACAGTATCAACATCGCTGTGCTGCAGTGAATCACAACAATGATAAAATGTTGATGAGACTTCCAGACATGGATAATTCTGAATGACAGCTTTCTAAAAGCATTATTTTTAAATGTGTGTCTTCGTGACTACAATGTCGCGCTAAAATGTCAGAATGATTTAGCTGAAAGTTCTTGTGTAGTTATTGTTATGTTCCTTCTCATAACTTAACAAAATATAATTCAACAGAACCTCAGTGAAACATGACTTAGTTTTTATTAGCCATTTGCCGAAAAACACTGTGAGATCAATGCGCTCATACCACACTTGGTATTCTTCCACATAGAACACAAAATAGTACCATTGAATAATGTATTGTTTTATCACATACATAACAGTTCCTCCCATCCAGCTTTGACGAACCAAGAATATATATGCAGCTGAATGTTGTAACCCAATAAATTTGCTCAAACAGAAACATGACACCTATTTAGATATTTGCAACGCTAAGCAGGTTATTTACTCTTAAACATTTAAACTGCTTCTTTATAAATAAACAGGTAATCTACAAATTCAGTCTCTGAGGTGCTCTGCGATTTCTCTCAGGATAACGTCTGCATGTTTGACCAGAGTCCATGGTACTCTGTGTAGAAGGTTCAGATGTTGGCACACTGGTGGTTTCACATGAATCCTGAACCCCAGAAGATGTAGTAAAGGTAAACTCTTCTGGATCTTGAGATGTAGATGTGTCCTCAGGTTGCTCTAGACTTTTGTGGGTGTCCACATCTAGAATCTGATCAACATGTCTACGCCAGACTGAGTTGTCTCCAACATTTATGTTGTACGTCAGAGGTCCTGTCTGAGACAGAATTGTGCCAGACTGCCATTTCTGACTTGGGCATCTATAGTCTCTGGTGAGAACTTTTTGTCCAATGTCAAAAGATCTGGTTTTATTCCTTCTTGTTTGCATCAAGGAAGGCTGTTTGTCCTCAACATTCTTGCGAATGTCTGGTTTCAACAAATCCAAACGAGATCTCAGATTTCGTCCCATGAAGAGCATGGCTGGTGTTTGTCCGGTTGTTACATGAATGGTGTTTCTGTAAGCCAATAAGAAGTTGTCGATTTTCAATTGCAGAGGTCTCCCTTCTGTCCGACTTGCCTTCATGGATCTCTTGAACGACTGGATGAACCGTTCAGCTTGTCCGTTCGTTGCGGGGTGATAAGGAGCTGAAGTGATATGTCGTACACCGTTGTTCTTAAGAAAACACTGGAACTCCTCTCCAGTAAACTGACGGCCATTATCACTGACGAGCTGTTGAGGCAGGCCTGTGCGGGCAAACAGAGACCGAAGAATGTTGATTGTGCTGGCTGTTGTTGCATGCTTTACAGGAAAAACTTCTGGCCACTTTGAGTGAGCATCAACCACAATCAGGAACATTTGGTCCATAAACGGTCCAGCATAGTCTATATGGATGCATTGCCAAGGGGTGGATGGCCACTCCCACGTGTGTACAGGTGCTGGCTGTGGCTGGC
>NC_051449.1:18831082-18886976 GCF_001649575.2 Kryptolebias marmoratus | reverse complement strand
ATAATAATAATAATAATAATAATAATAATAATAATAATGGAGTTGTTTAAAACCTTAACACAGTACAATACACGTGAAATACTTTTTAACAGGAGGAAATAGGTTTCTGTGAAAATCTATCATTACCTTGATCACCAATCAGGTCGGTGCAGAGCTTTGTTCCGAATGACTTGAGAAGAAACTCTTTCGAAACCTTCCCACCTGTCAGCTGACAAACACCTGTCTTCCTCTTTTAGATTTAGTAGAAGCAACAACCTCAACTGACTTTGCTGCGACTTTTCACCTGCTCTGGAAAGCTTCAAGTATCACCACATACGAGTAAATAATTAGCTAAAGTTTGTTGGTGTTGTGTTACGAAGAACTGCGCATGCTCAGAATCATCCCAACTGATGTTTAGCACACTGACATCATATGTCGGTCGCCACCTACCGACTCGGAGGACTAATGGGAGCATGCGCAGTAAACTATTTTCAGTTTATAGATTTGGTCTTAAATCCGACTGGGGTAGTTCCTTTGTTGCAAAACCGTAAAGCTTTGCTAATCCAGCTGAAAACATGCCAGCATGAGCTGTTTGGTTTAAAGGGAAGCTGGATTTCCTGGAATTTTCTGTAAAAATGCTGAGTTTGCTGCGGTACTTTTCATAATCAAACTCTTTGTTTGTCCACAGAACATATTCAGATGAACATAAAGACAAGAAAGTTATTCCACAAGTGTTTGGTTTAATAAAATACACAGTATATTTTAGTTTCCTGTAATGGTTTTGCACATTGTTCATCGCCTGCATGGACACCTCCTAAGAACAAGGAAGACAGTTCAGTCCTGATCCTGAACCTCAGGGTCTGAATACAGCATTTATGCTGGTGTTACATTTTTCTGACAACACTGTCTTTCTACACAGATATTTTTCAGTATATTGTTACACATAGTACTTTGTGTTTGTTTGATTCAAAATATATTCAATATTATCTTAAATTCAAGTAGGTAAACAATGTCATGGCGTCATTTTAAATCACCCAAATATAAAAATACTTATGATCACCCACAGACTGCTGAAGGATTTTAAAGTGATTTGGCGCCATCGTGTGGCGGAAAATTAGTCCTGCAGGTAGAAACATGCAGGACTAATTTTCTGCTGCACCAACTTTACAAAATCTCTGAATTAAAGTGAATTTGAACTTTACAGTTTTTGTCTTCTCACGTTTAGAACCTGAAAAGGTTATTAAGTGAACTATAATGTAGACATACTTTATCTTCTTTAGACTACAGATGACACCTGAAGCAGAATGGAGGCAAAACCTTTGTGAACCAAGCTGTTGCTGTGGTCCGGGTGGTTTAAATGGTGAAGGATTTCACTGACACACTGCACAGCAAACAAATGCCTTACTTTCGACTGCAAGCAACCCTGTGGTGATTATTTGGCTCTGAGGTTGAATGGATGGTGAAAACTGCAGGAATGGCACTAAAACCTATGGTCATTTCTGTCCGTGTTGACATCTTTTACAAAGAGCTGGCTAAAGTTTTAACTAAAAAGGTCTGATGGTTGTAGATCAGAGAGGTTTCTGTCTCCTTTGGGAATATACTTGCAGATTTTGATGAGGTGAATGCAGGAACTTAATTATATTGTCACAAAAAATATTGGACATAAATGTTTTATTAAATATGCAGACATGTGACAAACATTAGAACAAAAAGTGAAGACAAACATCAAACACAAAAACACTCAAAACAAATAAGCAGGAAGTGCAAATTGTCAGCATAGCGATTTGTAAACTAACTGTCGAAGTTAACAGGGGGGCTCCTGCACGCTGCACGTCAGAGTTTCAGGGCTGCTTGTGTGTTTTTGTCTCCCGATGCACCTCTGAGACAACGGAAAGGACGCTCCGAGCGTCTTAGCTTCAAGACGAAAAGGCTTTCTGTCCACAGCGCCGCTCAGAGGAACCAGGTCTTTCAGCAGAGTGCCTAAAACCTGCGACAGTTCTTCGAGCGTGTGCTGGTCCTCGACGGCATGTAAGCTGTCCATGAGCTGTTTGGTGAGTTTGATGCATTTCTTCCTCAGATCGGACTTTCTTGCTCGCTTGGGTGGAGGCAAACCTGATTCTGAGGTCAGATCAGTCTCTGTGAAGAAAGAAAACAGGCGCCATTATCCTGCTGTGTTTAAAAACACACGCAGATCCTTATTACAGCTGTGCCCTTACCTTTTCTCCCGTTTGCATGTCCTGCATGCTCGCTTGAATGTGTGACAGCGTAGCGCGTTTCCCACACAACTGGATCTCTCTCTAAGGCCATCCTTAGCATCTTAGAGGCCGTCTTCTTACTCCTTTCTGTGTTATCATCCACCTGGAATTTTAGTTTGGTGATTAAAGACAGTCAAAGGCCTATTTTTTTTCAGAAATCGTTAATACTTAACAGATTTACTATTATGTCAAACTAAAAAAATTTAAACATTTCTGTCCCATCACCAACCTTGAATTTAGGGAACGTTGCGATCTTGCTGATGGATATGGCTGCTGGACATCCCACCTTTTTTGTGGTCGCTCGACGAGATTTTTGGCTGCCGAAACTCTGCTCCTCCAGCTTCTCAACCCAGAGGAGAATCAGGACATAATGTAACGTCTCACTTGGGTCAGTATCATCTTTTGTCCAGGAGTGAACTCACCATCTTTCGAGCCTTTTCCTTGAAATACTTCCTCTTCTGAGAAACGGCGAGGTCTTTGCCTTGGTGGCAGACGAGCCTTTTTGATCCCACGAACAGAAACGGGATTCCGGTGAACCCGATGGCCGGCATTCCAGAGCCGCCGGCCCACTGCCAGTGGACCCGATTCCTGGGTAAAGGCTGCCAGTCTGTGAAGCAGATTCAGCATTTCACTTCTGACTCAAAACAAAACTTTATTTAGAAATATTTTCTTTATGGGAACACATTAGGAACGCTTTAATTCCTTCAAAAACATTCTTTTGTTTGAAATCTGGTGTTTTACTACCCGTAACTAGTGTTTTACTTCTTCTAGATTTTAGCCCCCCCCCCTTTTTAGCTTTTAGCCGGTGTTCGGCTTCTTCTAGCTTTAACAACTCAGCTTCAGCAAAATTTCATCCAAGTCATTCAGCATCCACGGCATTTTTGCAGAAAAAAGCAATTAGTCTACTTAAGTTACAGAATGCTTCTGATCTTTATGTGAAGAGATCTGTACTGTCAAAATAAATCAAGAAATAATCGAATTCATCTCATTTACAGTAACTGTTATTCGCCATTAAAGCAGGAATAATCTCAAGTTTTGCAGGTTTTACTATAGATTAAAGAATTTCCTATATACTTACACGTGTGTTTATTATTTTATGAATCTAAAGAAACTGTTTACACCCAGAATAAAGGTTTCATAAAGCCACAAACTAAATCCTTGACCTCACTGAGATGATCACATCTACATGAGAGTTATCTGAGGTTTTCACTTTATTTTCTGGGTGAAATCTCAAGGCAAAAGAAAACAGTAAAACCAGATTTTGGTGTTTTTACCCCAACAACAATAACATTTAGTGCAGGCTAGTTTTAGCCTTTATTTTGATGGTTATTTCCAACATTTACAGGAGTACTCATTTATTTAGGGTCACTATTTTGTAATCTGGAATTAGAGCAATTTATAACGGAATACACTGTAAAACATGAAGTACTAATTTATGTTAAATACCCAAGTTTTTACATCTATAGTGCAGTACTATACAAACATACAGTACCATAGTAGTAATTTTGGCAAACTAACAAGCTAATATGAAATACAAGGACACTATTGCATTAACTTCTTATATACTTTTAATGGACTAAAATTTGATTCAAAGTTGCACCTTTGTCATTATAATGTCGGTCCACAGAAAAGGTGATAAACTTTGTCACCGACTGCTCCTCCAGTCTCTTAATGAAGGCGTCGACGTCCGCTGAGCTTTCGAGCAGGCTCATATTTCAGCGGAAGTAAATTCAGCGAGCAGAGATGAAGATCCGATCAGATCCGATCAGAAAACCCATCAAGATGTTCAATGACAGGACAGCTGCCGTCCCGCTGATCCAATCTACCGCCTGCCTCAGCCATGTTAAAAACGGATCCGAGGTGGAAACAAACAATAGTAACAGGAAGTGAGGAGAACTCCGAGGGGACGTTTGTCTTTGTCGCCCCCTACTGTCTGGGAGGCCACACGGGCGACTTCACAACCGGCGTTTGCCCGCTTTCCTATTGAAATCTAACAAAGTCGTCGGCGTGTGATAGAGGCAAACAAACAACCATAAAAACAAATGATTTGCTGTTTACTTTATGCTAAAATAGTCGATTTTTTTGTACCCCTAAAGCAGGAGTGTTAAACTCCAGGCCTCAAGGGCCACTTGTCCTAGAGGCTTTAGTTGTTTTTCTGCTCTAGCACACCTGATTCAAATGGTTTATTTACCTCCTCACCAAATCACAAAGTTATCCATAAACCAGGTGATTTTAAGCAAGAAAATATATAAACCATGCAGGAGAGTGGTCTCCAATGAACCGACTTTGACACCTGTGCCCTTAACAGTTAATTTTTGCATTATAGTTATGTTTCAGACTAAGTGTTTTTAACCTTAATTAGTGCCTTTAAGTTTTTTCCTCATTTAAAGGGAATAAACATGCATGCTACTGGACAGTTTGGCTTTGTGTGCACCACACTGATCATACACCAGAGAAAGCAAAAACAGCTGTCTGGAGTGCTCAGAAAGAGATATCCACATTTAAGGTAAAGGCAAGACCATCTCCAGCCAGCTTCATGTTTCTGTCACAAAATTTGCAAATATTACTGAAAAGTATAAGGTTCATGGGACTGTAGCCAACCTCCCAGGATGTTGACGCAAGAGGAAATGCAACCCAAGGTTGATCAGATGTGTTGTGGATAGGCGTAGCTTTAGATCACGTGGTGTTGATAGTGATTATAGATCACCTGTTGCTCACCTGGTGTTTTTTCTTCTTAGTGAGTGGGTGATGGGGGAAGTCTACTTTTTGCTGACCGCCTTAAGCTTGTACGTTTTTTGTCTTATGATCACTGTTTGAACCGGCGGATCCGTTTTTAATGCTGCCTTTGGACACGGATTTTTGTTGTCCACTGATGTTCTGCATAAAAATAAACGTTTCAACTGCAGCGTGGATTTGAGTTTTGATCAGCTGGCGCGTCAACGAGGATTCCCCCTATTCAGCTGCTCAGCGACTTTGTTTGACAGTCGCTAATAGTGGCGTTGTCGCCGTTTTGGTCAAACCTTGTGAGTGACGTTACGTGCGAGATGTGTCCGCTCTGAGTGTCGTTGGAGGATGACTCTCAGCTACTACCACGCCAGATTTTAGCTCGATATCTGTAAAATTGGCACATTTGCCACGCGTTTGCTAGGGTTGATGAGTTGTGGCAGCCATCTTGAACTGGGTTGTTTTCTGAGAGTTTCATTAAAATCCAGTCAGTGGTTTGTTAGATATTAATTAATAGCAAAGTTTCCAAAACTGGTATTTCACGATCGTTCGGCTCTTGGAGCGTAAGCTGGAGATGACTCTCAGCTACTACCACACCAGATTTAAGCTCAGTATCTGTAAAAGTGACTGAGTCATTGGCAGTTTTTCTTGTTGAATGGAGCTAACACCAGAAGGAGACGTGCGTCCAGTGATTACCTTCTGGGAGTTTCATTCAAATCCAATGTTTTGCTAACAGACACGGAAAAAAGGAAAAACCCTATCGCCCTTTCACCTCCTGTGGCAGGCAGTAAAGCAGCTTCCCATTGGAACATTACCAGGCATGCAGCTACGTGGATGACGCGTGTTTAGTTTAAAAAAAAAAAATTCTCCTGCCTTTGACTACAAGGGGACTTTCTTATCAGGGCTGAACACACTGACGCCAGAGGATAATCAGCAGAAACTGTCCTGCCCAGCCCGCCCCTCTGTAAAGACTTTAAACCCTCCTCAGTAACTGAATATTACAGGACAGGACAGGACGTTTCCCTCCAGCATCGAGCGTGACAGCTAAAAGTAAACCTCACCAGTCAAGAGTTTATAACTAACTGATCGCAGCGCCACTCCAGTAAATGAAGCCTTGTGTGTGCGCGAGGGGAACCGTTCGTCCTTCGCTCCTGTACTTTATCTTTATTGCAGTAGCGACTGAGATGGTCAGCTGCGTCTCCTCTGATTTACACAAGCAGGGTCCAAAGGCCGCACATAAATTCATTCCAACACCCAGTGAACCCTGGAAAATCCACGCTCTTTATGTAAACTCTTGAATAACGCACACGTTTAAACAGATTTGGGAGTTCATTTGAAACCAGGTTTGTCCCCGAGGCTCGTGGTGCTCGTTTCCCCATGCGTGTTACGGGGTGGGGGGGCATGGGGGTCAGACAAATGGGGGTGTTTCGAATCAAGTTGGGGACAACCGAAAAGGGGCGGTGGGATGAGCGTGGGCACAAGGGCGGCTCGGTGAAGGCAAAGCCAGCTGTTCACCTCTGTACGTCTCACTTCTTTTTCGTCACAGTCGGTCCAAAGTCAAAGCATCATAAAAATCTCCATCAGTCATAGAAGAACAGTGTTTCCTTCTTCCTCATACTGAGTTGGATTCTAAGCCGGATCGGGTCAGGAGGTTTCATTAGGATCGCTAACTGAAGGCTTGTTGGGTAATCTTCTTTATTCTTTAGTTTTTAGCATATTAAATGATTGTTCTACTCATTTCACCCAGAACACATTATTAGACTTTGATAAAACTGACTCCACTAAAAGTGAAACTTCAAATCATTCATTCATTTTTTATTTTTTTTTTAATTAAAACTCATCTGGATTTCTTTCTTTTTTTTTCAGGGAGCAGCAGAGAAATAGACTGTTTTGTGATGCTGAGAAAGGTAAGACAGCAGAGAGTCTTAAAGCTGAAACAGGGAGTTCTGTGGATTTGTTGATAAGAAAACTGCTCGTCACGGTTCCTGCTCGGTGCCTCGTTTATTGAAGCTGGTGCTGTTGAGTGAAAGCTGCTCTCACAGTTTTGATAAGCTCTTTGTTTCTGGATTCCCCGTCCTTAGGGGGAGTGGGTTTGGGTGGAATCGGACATCGGGGTGCCCATCGGAGCCAGGGTCAGAGAAACGCCGACGGGTCAGAAGTTCCTGGTGGACGATGAGGGGAATGTAAACACTCTCTGCTGGTTACCGCAAACAATGGAAATATGTGTCAGTCGTGTCAAGCAGTTGAGTGGATTTTTTTTTTTCCTTTTCCCAGGAGCGCTCCATGGAGGAGGAGCAGGAGGCCTCTCTCAGGATCATGCACCCGACATCTGTGGAGGGGGTGGATGACATGATCAAGCTCGGGGACATGACGGAGGCTGGCCTCCTGAGGAACCTGATGCTCAGACACAAACAAGGCCTCATCTATGTAAGCCTCCATCTCTGAGGAAAACACTCTGCACACTTAGCTTTTATTGAGAAAACAGTCAAAGGATCTTTTCACATCCTTCTCGAGTCAAGTCAGATTTATTTATAGAGCACTTTTCAGCAACAAAGTGCTTCTCCTATTGCATCTCTCATTTGAAAATTAAGACAAACTTTGTTTTACATTTGCTACCGTAATTACAAACTAATGTCGGTGACTCTGAAATTTGTGCTTTAGCTTCAAATAACTTTTTGTCTCCAGGGGGATTTTTTTTCCCTTCGGGCCTAAGTTCAGGGATCAAATCAAATCAGCTTTATTTACAAAGCACGTTTAAAATAATCAAAGTGCTGTACCACGAAGCCCTAAATAACAGCCACAAAGCCGTAAAAATCATTTTAAAAACACTGAACATCCAAAAGGATTAGTCCAGATAATCTAAGGAAATGCTTCCCAGAGCTCCGGCTTTGGGAACCATCACTGTGGGTCAAGAAGCACCAAGTGTGGAGAAGAATTTGATGAATTTTATTTACTTTACACTGACTGTCGTAGACACATTTAGCCTTAACTGTTGCAAATAGTTGGCAGTAATTGGCTTATTATTTGTTTGTGTACGTAACCAGGAGTCACAAGTCTCCACTGCTTTTATTTTGTGTGAGCTGAAAAGTTTGGAAACCATCCATCCATTATTTGGCGCTTGTTCTTGAGTTGGGTCATGGAGGCAGCAGCTTGAACAGGGAAGCCCAGACGTCTCTCTCCACAGACACCTCTTCCAGCTCTTCTGGAAGGATTCAAAGGCGTTCCCAGGCCAGCTGAGAGACATAGTCTCTGCGGTGTGTCCTGGGTCTTCCCCGGGATCTTCTACTGGAACACGTCCCCAAGGGAGGCGTTCAAGGAGGAATCCTTACCAGATGTCTGAACCACCTCAGCTGGCTCCTCTCGATGTGCAGGAGCAATGGCTCTACTCTGAGTCCCTCCCGGATAACTAAACTTCTCACCTTGTCTCTAAGGGAGAGCCCAGCTACCCTGTGGAGAAAACTCATTTCGACCGCCTGGATCCGCAATGTCCTCCTTTTAGCCACTACCCAGGGTAGGAACGTAGACCGACTGATCAACAGAGAGATTCGACTTGCAGCTCAGCTCCCTCTTTACCACAACAGACCGGTACAGAGTACACAGTACTGCGGAGGTCATACCGATCCCCCTGTCGATCTCACGCACCATTCTTCCCTCAAACGTGAACAAGACCCTGAGATACTTAAACTCCTCCACTTGAGCTTGGAAGCCACTGATCTAAAAATAAAGTAGATCAGGGAAAGGCTGGATTTATATGTTCATGGGTTAAACCACACATCGCTTTAGAGACGAGCTGAGTTTTATATTTAATAAAGAAGCCAGTAGAGACACCCTAACACAGGAGGGATGCTGTCACTTTACCTGGTACCAGTTAAATCCAAAAAAAGGTTAAAAACAAAAACAACTGGACTTCTATTCTGTAGCTGAAGATGTTTGGCTTCTCATCCGAGGAGCTTTCTCAATTCAAAAAGCAGAGAATGTGGAGTTTAAGCTTTGAAAGCTGAGATGTTCTGTAAGCTGGATTCACCTGCAGATTAACTCCCTCTCCTCACAATGGAGGCTCATTAGGGTCCTTGTTAGCCTGACTCACTGATGGGCCACTCTGCTCACATGAATACAGGTCCTGATTGGAGTGAAACTGACCGGGTATCAGGCCTAATGCTCCCTTATAGGCTTTTGAAAGCTGAAATCTGAGACCTCCTCCTCTGTGTAATGTTGGTTTCTCTCCTAACTGGTACCAGTTAGAAGTCTGGCTGCAGAAATCAGAACCAGCAGCAGACGGGACAACAGAGACTGCCTGTTGCTTCATTTGGGGGTGCTGTGAGCTCAACCCTAAACACCCCTAAGAAGAAAATCATAATACCAAACATGTGCAGTTAGATGCACACTGCCAGTGCATGTTGTCTTATCTGAATGTGGACATTAAAGACACCATTTATAAAAATACAATCATGACCTGATTCTAATCCCTTCACTTTTTTGTGGGTTTTAAGCAGTTGTACAATTTTGCACACAGATACACAATAACACACCCGAATTACAAAACTCAAAAACCAATGGTTGGAATTAAAACACATGCAGCGCTAACAAAGTCTGCTTTGTTTTGTTTTTTTAATTGAAAAATAAAACATAAAAACTTGCACTCATTTTTAAAGAATTTAACAACCCCTCCCCCCCTTCTTTTTTTTTTCTTGTGGCATCCATCAAGGCGTGCAGCATCGTCTGCACCCCTGCTTCCCGTGGCCTTGGGCTCAGAATGAAGAGCGTTACTAACCTTTAGGTGTTAAATACTGTG
The DNA here is from genome assembly GCF_001649575.2 of Kryptolebias marmoratus. Taxonomy (NCBI): domain Eukaryota; kingdom Metazoa; phylum Chordata; class Actinopteri; order Cyprinodontiformes; family Rivulidae; genus Kryptolebias; species Kryptolebias marmoratus. The sequence goes on along the minus strand of NC_051449.1, from coordinate 18,877,226 downwards.
GCAACTGTCTTCTTGGTATTAAAGGAGATGGATTGAGTGAACGGAAGAAAAAAACATCTCAGACTAAATAACATTTAATTGAAGACCGTCAGAAGCGATCCAACGTTTCACCTCTTTTATACAATTAAATGGATCAAACAGTCCTCAGGGCTTAAAGGGTACCGTCTGCATAACAATGAACTGCAACCTTCTTACAGAAGATATGACCTAAAAGAAGCATGTGCAATGTGAATAAGTGTAAAAAAAAAAAACATGATTTGAACTTTGTTTACTTCGTTATTGTGCTAGGATTCCCCTGATGCATTTTTTTTTATTCTGCAGACCTACATCGGCTCTGTGCTGGTTGCAGTGAATCCATACAAGGAATTTCCAATATATTCAGAGAGTCAGGTAAGTCTCTGTGGAGGTTTTGGGCTCGGATCTGCATCAGTCATAAACTACTGTAGCTTTGGATCCCTATCCCTCGATGAACCAGCGATGTGAGTCACGCACGCACGGCGTTTGTCCTTCAGGTGTGGTTGTATCGCGGCCGAAAGCTCGGAGAGCTGCCCCCGCACATCTACGCCATCGCTGAGAGCTGCTACTTCAACATGACGCGCCACCTCAGAAACCAGTGCTGCATCATCAGGTGAGAGTCTAAAACGGGCTCGCCTTGAATTGCGCTTTTTGCTTTTGGTTCGTGTTTTGGTAACCTGTTGCCCATCTTCGTCTCAGTGGGGAGTCTGGAGCGGGGAAGACGGAGAGCACCAAACTCATCCTTCAGTACTTGGCAGCCGTCAGCGGAGAGCTCTCCCAGCAGCAGATTGAAAAGCAGATCCTGGAGTCCAACCCCGTCCTGGAAGGTACCGAACTCCCCCGCCTCGGGAACTGCAGAACCCATGGGCTTCATTGCGTCCTAAGGGATCAAGATTGAGTATTTCTAACGAAAACAGCTCATTTCGGTGTCTTTTGCAGCGTTCGGTAACGCAAAAACAATCCGCAACGACAACTCCAGCCGCTTCGGGAAGTACCTGGAGATTTTCTTCAACAGAGACGGGGTGATCGAAGGCGCTCGCGTGGAGCAGTACCTGCTGGAGAAGTCCCGCGTGTGCCATCAGGTGAGGCAGCTCTATCCAAACAATGCCTGCTCTTTATCTCTGCACCGTAAACCAATAAAATCCCGGAATCATATCTGCTGCAGGGTTGCTTAATTGAGTGTATTGTTAGTCTTAGAACTTGGGACAATGAAAACACAGAAGCAGTGTGAAAGTTTCATACATCCTTGTTCTGTTTTTTTTCCTTCGTCGCCAGTCTCTAGAGGAGCGAAACTACCACATATTTTACTGCATGTTGGCAGGAATCACACCACAGGAGAGGAAAACTTTGGGCCTTGGTTATGCCAAGGAATACAACTTCCTTACAAAGGTTTTACCGACAAACAAGTACAAGTTATTCTGACGTATTGGTTTAGCTGCAAATGACCCAAATTTCCTCTGTTGTCGTCCCGAAAAGGGGGGCTGCATCGTGTGTGAGGGCCGAAACGACGCGAAGGACTTCGCCTGTATACGTTCGGCCATAAAAACGCTGACGTTCTCTGAAAGCCAGTTCCAGGAAATCCTCAGGCTGCTGGCAGCTATATTACACCTGGGAAACATCCGCTTTGAAGGTGAGCGTGTTTAGATTAGAATCAGGGTGTAATTTAGTTAAGCATTAAATCATTAAATCGGACATCTCAACAACACAAGTGTTGATTTAACAACCGCTCAACAGTCTCTTTCTGTGACGCTGTTTCCAACACAACAGGAGATACGCAACACAAAGGTTAATTGGATGTCAGAATGCACGTCGCCCGCCGATTTGGTCGAACCTCGTATGTTTTGTTGAGCTCTCATGGGGCATTATGAGAACCTGTGAGGGCTGCTAGCACCTGGAGTATGTGTTAGAGGACAACTCTCAGATACTACCATACTGGCTTTTTAGCTCAGTATGTGTTAAATGACTGAGTTTCTGTGCTCAGCTATGGCAGTCATCTTGACTTGGAGCCAATTACAGCCAACGATTACTTTCTGAAAATCTCTCCAGTGGTTCATGGGATACTTTGCTAACACGACAGACAAATGGACATCCACTGACACGTGCAAAAAACATTATCAGTCTTTTGAAAGAATAATAAATCTTTATTTATTTAACAAAAGTCAAGGCAAAAATCAAAAGAAATGAGTGGAAAAAAGAAGAAAAATCAAACTGCTTTCACTGAAAAAGGCTAAATAGCAGCTTTTTTTTTTTTTTTTTTTTTTTACAAAAGCAGAAATTTGAGCAGTTGGCTGCTCTGCGCCGTGTGGTGCTTTCTGTCTTTTTTGGAAAGGGCTTAAAAGGACGTCTGCAGATAGTTTTGGCATGCCTCTCTACAGTTTGCACCAAAGGCTTCGTTTTCACGGAGCCCTGAAGCCAGGAAAGGCATCGCTGGAGAGCTCTGAAAATGGAAACTACGCTTGATCTTAGTCATGTTGGCTCATTTTTGTTGGTCCGGTAAAGACAGATGGCAAACCACCATCACACGAGTCAAAATAAGGATTAATTACAGCCTGGTATTCTTTGAAGGAATGCATATCGCCCACTGTCTTCCAATACCGGCGTTTTAGACCTGTAGCCTGTTGGTCACACTTTGAAAATAACATTGAGGTAGAAATTCAATTGTAGATGTCGACACAAACACACAGATATGTGCAACACATCACTGTCCTCCTCCTCCATTTGGTGGCAGGTGATAAACAGAATGATTATGGACATAAAATGCTCAGAATTTTGATTTCTGTTCAATTTTTCCTCACTGAAAGAAGTCGTGTCTGTTTGTTTTTTGTTCGTTCAAATGTCCCGTGTGACCAAACCAGCCTCCACTAAACACAACCTGGAAACCAGCGACGTGGCCAAATCGGAGCACTTCAACATCGCATCGTCGCTGTTGGAGGTCTGCGTTTAAGAACATTCCCACACCATGTGTATTTCGATTTGAAATAGTTTCTTTTTAAAAAAATAAAAAAATGTGTGTTTGCTGTGCAGGTCCAGAAAACCTCCATGGCGACAAGCTTGACCCATCGCTCCTTCATGACCAACAGAGAGAGGGTGACCAAACCCCTGAGCTCGGACCAGGCGACCGACTGCAGAGACGCCGTCGTTAAGGTAACACGGCCGAGCCACTGGCTGTAAATCGCGTGCTTCCTTATTGGACCCTAACCTGGGTAACGGATCCAAACGGAGGGAATGTCGCATGTTGTATCTTACAAGGAAGTGCCCCATTTAATCCAAGGATCAGATTGTTTGTTTGCTTTTGTTCTAGGAAGATAATTTCCTGGACCGAGCCGGCAGTGTTTATAATTTACTCAGCCGATTCTGTTTTTATGTCCCGCTCCGTTGTTCGAGCGGTTGATGTGCTTGTAAAACTGCATCCGTCTGTGAGCAGGCGATCTACAACAAGCTGTTCATATGGATCGTTGGGAAAATCAACAGCGTCATCTACAAGAAGCTGAGCAGCAAGCCCAGATCCTCCTTCCTGTCCATCGGCCTGCTGGATATATTCGGCTTTGAGAACTTCCAAACAAACAGGTCAGCGGGGGGAGGGAGGGGGGGTCATGTAGCCTGTCTGCGTCGCAGCCAAGTAGCTACGGGACTTCGAACACAGAAGATATGATCTTAACGATATTGTGTTTTTTACAGCTTTGAGCAGCTTTGCATTAATTTTGCGAACGAGAAGCTGCAGCAGTTCTTCGTGGCCCACATCTTCAAGCTGGAGCAGGAAGAGTACCGGAAAGAGGGCGTGGTGTGGGACAACATCAAATTCAGCGACAATCAGAACATCCTCGACCTGCTGGCTGGGACAACCTGCAACCTGCTGGCTCTGATCAATGAAGAGACCCAGTTTCCAAAGGTAAGGCTCGACTGCGAGGGGGCTTCGTAGCTCCTCACGCTCCTGTTGGAACTTCCTGGGCCTCTGGCTTCCGCTCCTCGTGTTCTGCTTCTGATCCGATTTTCATGTTTTGTTGTGTCCAAGGGTTCAGACGTCACTCTGCTGAGCAAAATGAACCAAGAACACAAAGGAAACGAGATCTACATCAACTCTAAAAGCGAACACGAGACATATTTTGGAATTCGGCACTTTGCAGGCGTGGTTTACTACGACACCAACGGTGCGTAAGCCAAACGTGTCGGTTAAAAACCTTATCTGATGCAAGCTGTTCAGGAGAGAAATCAAGTTTCCCGTTTCTTTACGAAGGCTTCCTGGAAAAGAACAGAGATGCCGTCAGCTCGGACATCATCAGGATGATCGATCTGTCCACCAACAAGCTCCTGCGTCAGATTTTTGAGAACGAGCTTTCCACCAACGGGGTGAAGAACAAAAACATCCGGATCATCATGACGCCCATAAGCACTCTGCGGGTATGATAGCTACTCTTCCTCTCCAAATCAGCCGAGGGGAGGTTTTGGTCTTCTGAAAAATCATTATTTTGTTTTTATCCCGGTCAAAATGAGAAACATCGCACTCCTTTCATTTCCTCATGCAGCACCTGGTCTGTAAAATGGACTTTGTAAAACACTTCTTTTTGTTTTATAAGTAAAAATGAACAGATCAGTCAGTTCCTTTAAAACAGCTCCATGTGTTTGTATAATCGCTGCTGTTAGGAAGCAATGTGGAGCAAAGATTCAGCTTTGAGATAAAACAAATGAATTGATTAGGTTTTTTCTTTTTTTTTTGGACATTTGTGAAACTGAAGCATTTTTATTTCCCACTGCCAAAAGGTGAAAGGCGGGCGATAATGATTTGGCCCGTGCTTGCGTGCATTTGTCTTCCGTTTTAACGAAACATCTCCCGAATCACAAGGCGGATTTTAATGAAACGCTCAGAAAGTAATCAGTAGATGTACGTCCACAACTAGTTCACTTTCAGAATCAATCCAGGTCAGAATTGGCCACCATCGCTAACTGATAAGTAGGTAGTTTAGTTTAGCTCAGTCATTTTTCTGTTGTAAAAACAGTTAATTTTAATCAGCTGTCACACAGCAGAGGTTGTCAAAATATACTAATGAAAGCAGCATTCCTTGAAGGAATGCATATCGCCCATCAACTTACGTGCCATCGTTTTCAACAAAGATCTTGCATTATCTGTTAGCCCTCAAATTATGTGTTGGGGATGACTTTCAGCTACTACCACACCAAATTTAAGCTCAATATTTGTAAAATCTACTGAGTTATAGCCATTCGTTTGTTTGCTAAGGTCAGTTAGCCGCTGCTGCCATTTTGGCTCCTAAAGTTAATCGGTTGCAGATTTAGATTGAATGTTTATGTTTTAAGAGCTTTCCTAATATTTGTCCATTGGTTCATGGGATATTTTGCTATCAGATGAACAAACAAACTCACAGAAAAGCTACATGATCACCAGCCTTCACGGCGACAGGCGAAGAGTCGAATCAGATTAGTGTGTTTTATGTGAGTAAAACAGAAACACAAAGTTACCACTAATGATGTACTATCATCAGGCAGGTTTCAGTCCTCTCTTTCCACTCAGGAAACTGTAAAAAGTTTGATAATTTCTGCAAACTATCTGTTTTTATCACACCTGATTCAGTGGTTAAATGACCAATTCATGTTCTGCAGAAGCCTGTTAATCACCCATTGATTCAAATCAGGTGTGTTGGAGCAGAGAAACAAGTAAAACATGCAGAATAGTGACCCTCCAGGACCAGGGTTGGAGACCCCTGGATTAGACTATAGGATGATTTATTCAGGTTAGCTCTGTAGAGATTCAGTGCTGTATGAATGTGTGTGGATGGGTAAATGATGGCACAGATTGTGTTGTAAAGCACTTTGAGTGGTCTAGTTGGCTAGAAAGGTGCTATATAAGTACAGACCATTTACCTGTCTTGATAAATAAATTTGAACTGCTCCAGTAACAGCTTCATGTTTGCACCCTGTACTGCAGTTCTGTCCCACACCTCTCGTGGACGATTTATGATGAGTCGTCTCTTCTCTGTGTCACCTCTGCAGGCTCAGGCTGACAACCGTAAACAAGTGCCGACGCTGACCGCTCAGTTCCGTCTGTCTCTGGATTCCCTCATGAAGGCTCTCTCCGCCTGCCAGCCTTTCTTCATCCGCTGCTTCAAACCCAACAACGAAAAGCAGTCCGAGGTGAGCGAGACGGCCCGCAGGCGTAGACGCTTCCTTTAAGCCCCGCTGTGAAGAACAAAATAATCAGGATGTGGCTGGGAGACTACCTCCCCGCTCTGCATTTGCTGCTTCCTCCTGTGGAGGACGAGGGGAATTTCTTTTCCCTCACTTCAGCATCACTTTTCACAATAGATAAATAATGACCTCTTCCTCCTATGAACAAAGGGACGAGTAACCTGGAAAACTGACACAGTACAGTAAAACCGTTCTCTTTTAATATCCACAGCAGCACACACACTATAGGAGAGGTAGTGACTCATCCACCTTCCTCCATATATCTATAAACACCTTAATGATACCATGATGAAGCAAACGTTTAGAACAAAACCCTTAATCTCCTTGTGAAATAGCCTTCGACTGAAGCACCACAAGGGGCTCACAGTTTTCACTTAGCCTTTGAAATATCCAAGTGGGATTCACAAAGATTTTTATTTAAACATTCCCGACCTCTTTGACTACATCCTGATGGTGCCCCTCGTTAATTGTAGTGAAAAATTACTCAGATTCATCTTAAATTTAACAAAAAGCTTAACAAAGAAAAGAAAGAAATATTGAAATGTCCATCAGCCGTATCTGCTTTTTGTGTCTCAAACTGCCTAATTTCTACCAGCAAGTATTGCTGCTGTGAGTATTGTGTACAAGTATGTCATTCTGACCTTACTGGGCGCCGTGAGCGATTCTCCCTGCCTTTAAAAATAACCTAAGCCACTATAATTTGGTCTCCTGTAGGCGTTTGACAGAGAGCTGTGCATGCGGCAGCTGAGATACTCCGGGATGATGGACACCATCCGTATCAGGAAGCTGGGATATCCTGTGCGACACACCTTCGAGGACTTCCTGACACGTTACAGAGTGTTCCTGAAGACGAACATCTGTGACCCCAGAACCGTTAAGTCATGATTTCTTTGTCGTTGTTTGTTTCTTTTGGTTTATGCTTGTGAAACATGGGAAATGGGGATATTTTGGATCTCTCTTAAAGTGGTAGTACACATATTTTGAAGTGCAATTCCTTGTCAAATTTATTAACATTTAATATCTTACCTGTTACAGATAGCTCTTTGATTGACAACAGTTTGAAGAAATAGTTTATTGTGACTGGATTGATGTCTCCAGTCTCAAAAGTTTCAGAATGATTCACGCGATTTTATAAATCTTTACAACCTCTGTAAATGCAGCTATCTGTAGCACTTCCTGTAGGAATATCTTCATTTATCTGCTGGAATAACTGTGTAATGCAAACCATTGGGTTTTATCTGCAACTAGTAGGATATAAATTGTTCCAAACCTTTCCAGAGAAGCCCACTTCCAAAGGTCTGAGCTTGAACTGAACATGTGAATGCTTTACGGTCCCCACAGAGTGAAGCTGGAGCCTGTTGTGAGGCCATCTGCAAGGCTGTGATTAAAGGACGAGACCAGTGGAAAATAGGCAGGTCCCAAATTTTTCTCAAGGTATGAAAAAAACAAACAAAACCCATGACATTCAAAGATACAGTCACAGATTTTTAACAACAAACATCATCGACCAGAACGAGCAACCTGACTCATTTTAGGGAATTGGGCATCATTTTTATTTTTATTTTATTGTAGTTTATTAAAAATGTCAAATAAAATGAGCGTTTTTGCCATTTTTAACCAGGATGTCCATGATGCGGCACTGGAGCGGCTGAGGGAAGAGGAGCTGAGCAGGGTTGCCGTGGTGATCCAGAGGGTCATGCTGGGCCTGAAAGACAGGTGCGGTTCCTGCGGTCCGAAACGTAACTTGGAAATAAGAGATCTCTAACTGAGATTTGAACAGGCGCCTCCTAATGTCCCTCAGCTTTATCTTTTCCTGCAATAACAGATATCCAAATCACTGCACCACATCTACAGATAGTGCTTTTATTGTGACAACTTGCATCTCCAGGGAGTGCGGCGTTGCGCAAGAAGACACAAAAAGATAAAGATTGGGGCTATTGCTTATTAGTTGAACTGAATTGTTTTTCAGGAGGTCTTTCCTGAGGAAGCGAAGTGCAGCCGTGGTGTTGCAGAAAAACTGGAGGGCCTACAAAGCGAGGGAAAATCTGAGAAAGGTGCGACGCTTTCTGACTTCCTGTAGGATCCAGAGCTTGCGGCTGACAAAATGATCGCACCTTTGACGGTTTTGGGAAGCTAATTTCAGGCGCTTTTCTCTGCTTCCACTAGCTTCAGCGAAACTTTGCACGGCTGGTGGCGAAAATCCGAAGTCGGAGGCTTCGGTTTCAGTACCAGAGACAGCGACAAGCAGCGATCACCATGCAGAAACAGGCAAGTCCCAAATACTGAACGCAACTACTTAAACAACTACAGCAAACAAATGGTCTGATGGGTTATCATTAGTTATCAGATTTAATAGATTTTCAGAAATATTTTACATTTGTTCATATTTTTACTTTTTTTTTTGTCGTTTGTTTTCAATTTTTCTGACGAACTGGATGTAGGTTCGGGGCTATTTGGTAAGGACAGACTACAAGCAAAAGAGACGACAAATTGCAGAGCAGAAACGTCTCGAAGAACAGATGGCTGCAGAGCAGATGGCTGCAGAACTTCAGCAGCGGCTGCAGCAAGTTATTGCCGATAAAGTCGCGGACGAAGAACCCGAGTCGAGCGATGAACTTGATTTAGAGCTAAAAAATGAACTGGACTCTGTTCAAAGCATGTATGAAGAGCTGATTTTCCCTGAGGCCAGGGAGGAAGAAAAACCAGAAGAGAAGCCATCAAAGTTCCAGGTTAGGTGATGATTTTTTTTTTTTTTCGACAGCGTTCAAACTGCCAACAGTGTCTCGTATTACTTCTGTTTCCCCCTTCATAGGTCATTGAAGAGCCAGAGGAGCAAGCCCCGAAGAACTCCGCGAACGACATGGCAATCATCATTACTCCCGCTTCTCCAACAACCACCCCGACGCCTTCACTGGAGGAGGAGGATGAGGAGGAAGTCTACGACGGGTTTGACGACGAGAGTGACTTGTTCTCCTTCTATAACTTCAGCAGGCAGCACTTCCAGAACAACACTAGCCACAAGCACACCTCGCAGAGGCTGAAGGAGCCCCTCCTGCACCACGAGGACGAAGGGGACGCACTGGTGAGAGGAGACGGAGACAATAGAAATCTCCTCCTTTGAGAGTAGAAACACATTACACACACACACACACACACACACACTGTAGTTGCTGTAGTGTGCGCTTCCTTCAAGGAAACTGGCAGTAACTTGTTTGTAATTATTCAGCCTTCTACAGCCTCACAGTCAGCGTCCGCTTTCCCTTTTCCAGGCAAGCCTGACGGTGTCGTGGATTATTTTGCGTTTCATGGGGGACCTGCCGGAACCGAAATCGGCTGACTCTATATCCCAGGTCTCGAGCACCATTTCCCAGGGCACCGTCTCCAAATTCCTGCCTCACAAGCAGGGCCGGAAGCTGAGCAACCTGGTGGGACTGGACCAGGTATGCTCGGTTCGAGGTTCCAGAAACAAGTGTGTTGCAGTAGCAGTCACTGCCTGACATCTAACTACCACGTATTTGTGTTTACAGAAAATACTGCGGAGGAAGAAAAAGCACAGTGGCGCAAACAGAAAAGCTTCAGCTATTGCCGAAGAGGTGGTTACAATATTTAACATTCAGCCTAATAACTCTGCTTTGACTCATATTATGTGAAGGGTGATGATTGTTTTTATTGTCGTCGTCCTAAACAGCCAGAGAACTTCACAGACAGCGAGGACCTTCTGATTGGAGAGGGGCCGACGCTGCATCGACCGCTTACACCCCTGGAAAAATTGCACGTTATTGTTGGACATGCTTTGTCGAGACAAGGCATACGGTAAAAATTTGCCGAAGAGGCTTTAGTTTGGCAATAGTCACGATTGATTTGCAAACGAGGAGGTAACGCTTGTTTTATTCCACTTTTCGATTCCGGATGTGCAGGGATGAGATCTACTGTCAGATCTGTAAGCAGCTGGTGAACAACAGGAACAAGAGGAGCTCCATGCAAGGCTGGACTCTCCTCTCCATCTGTCTCGGGATCTTCCCTCCGACAGACCTCTTCAAGGAGGTCCGTTTTAGTTTTACGTCTTTCACCAACACCAGTGGTTCCCAAACCCTGGTCCTCGAGGAACACCATCCTGCACGCTTGAGTTGTTTCCCTGCTTTGACACACCTAGTTTGAATGACTGAGTGATCAAAAGGCTTCCGCAGAACTTGAAGACCTGCTGAAGAGCAGGGAAACAATGAAAACATGCAGGACAGTGTTCCTCCAGGACCAGGGCTGGGCACCACTGATTTAACCTACCTGCTTTTATCATGCACGGCTACTCGCCTGATCTGACAATATGGCCAAAATAAAATTAGGATGACATCATGAGATGAGTGCTGTGAAAGGCCGTGGAAGAGAATGGGCATAAACTAGTTTATGCAGTTTATCCTCAGGGGCAAAGTTCAGGTGCAAGAAAAGGAAAGTACGTGATGATGACGATGTCAGTCAATCAGTTAAACTTTATTTTCCAAAGCTCTTTTCATACAGCAAAGTGCTTTCTGTTATATTTAATAATAGAAATAAACTGAGAGCACTGAACCCAGTATACAACAAACTGCAGAATGGGTAAGTCCAGTCTTTTATGCATTAATCAAATAATAGTTGAATAGTTGAAATTCCTCGGTTGCTCTGATTGGTCAGTTTCTCTTATCTTAGCAGGAACTGTCTGCCTTCTAAAATGACGTCTGTGCAGAAAATTAAAGTTCAGATTAGCATTTTATTGTCTGGGGTAAATATAGTTTTTACAGACTGAAACTTCTGTCCGCTCTGACCTCTTGTAAAGTAAGGCTAAAAATAGACTTTATAATGTTTATATTGTTTATATTCTGTGCGTCAGTCGTATATTCTTTTATTTAAACCACATGCAATTGTGTAGTTGCTGTTTGAAAAAACATCTTGTTGTTTTAAAAATCCTAAAACCCTAAAATATTACTTTTTCTTTAAAAAAGACTGTTTTGTGACGCTTTTAAATCAGCTATTGTTGGCAGTAACACAGTCAAACACGTAAAGATAATCAGTCTTCAGTCAGTATGATTTAGTAAAATCAAATAACAGATTTTAACCACAATGCTTTGTTTTAAAGGATCGTGTTATTACAGTTTCAGGAATATTTATCCATTCTTCATCTCATCAAAACCGATGTTTTAACATTTTCAGCAAGCCAGAGCCGCACCAGTAGTTGGTGTTCACTCTGCTAAAGGAAATTTGATATCATCTCGTTTTCTTTTCCTCTCTCTTCAGTATTTGGAGAATTTTCTTCAACGAGGCCCTCGAGGTTACAATGAATATTGCATTAAGCGCCTGCGTCGCATAATCGCTAACGGAGAGAGAAAAGAGCTGCCCTGTTGGATCGAGCTGCAGGTAAAAAAAAAAACACTCACCGACATGATGTTTATCTCCGTCTGCAACGGATCTGCTCCGCAGCAACTTTACTTTTTTAAGATACTGGTTAAAAAAAACAAACATCTGTTTTCTGCTCTTGATGAAAACCTTTGACCCTCGCTGACCCTTACAGGCCGCCAGCACAAAGAAGCCCATCGAAGTGTCTGTGGAGCTAATGAACAACGAGTCTGTCAGAGTTCACTTAGATTCAGCCTCCACCTCCGCTGAGATCTGCCAGGCTGTGGCGGACAAGATCCGACTGAAAGACACCTACGGGTTCTCCCTGTACATCAGATTCTTCGAGAAGGTGAGGGGACGGATCTCTCGGGACGGATCAGGCCGCGCTGCCTTCGCTGGCGTTATTGCTTACCGAAACTCCGCCGGTCGCTCTGTTTCCAGCTGTGGTCCCTGAGCAGCTGTGGGAAGCACGTGCTAGACGCAGTGTCTCAGTGCGAGCAGGAGTCCAGGAGGCAGGACATAGAGGAGAAGGACGCCCTCTGGAGCCTCTCCCTCCGCAAGGAAGTGTTCAAGCCGTGGCACGACTGCTCGCTGGACCCCGTCAGCACAGACCTCATCTACAGGCAGCTCATCAAGGGAATCAAGAATGGAGAGTACACCAGTGAGAAGGTGAGGCTCCGGAGAAACACGCCGCTGTTCCATTCTTCACTTTCACATTGTTCCTAAAATCAAATGTTACAGAAAACAGACTTTAGTGGAGGATTTCTTGCTGCAGTTGTTTTACACTTGTCTAACTTTGTAAACAGTGTCTCTATTGGTTCTAGTTTTTAGAGTTTCTTTATGATGCAGGTTCTGCTTCAAAGCTGGCCCTGCTGTGTTTGTGTATTTTCCATTGTTCACTTTCTTACACAGCCTGTTCAGTAATATAAAAGCATCCAGTCTAAACCAAGCAAAGAAAAAAAATATTCAAAATTTAACTTGTGGGCGTTCCACAAGGTTCTGCTTTAGCACCATTTCTTTTTTGTTGATATATTAATGATTCACAAGTTGTCAAGATGCTCAAACGTATGCAGATGATGTTATTAGTTTAAGTTTTTTTTGTCTAATTTGGATCTTAGTTTAGGCTCATATTAGGAAAGTGATTAAAAACATCAAAACAAGTTTATTTATTTTTTGTCTTATAAGACAAGTGAAGTGTGTCCAGTTGTGTTTGCATGTTGTGATTCTGTCACACCCGTTGTGTAACTGTTTGGCGCCGAGCTGCTCAATCTGCTTTATGACCTGTGATGTCTTCGAACAAACAAGCTCTGAAAATATCGTTTCCAAAACCGAAGACGTGCAAAGCGAAGGTTGCGTTCTTTTAACGTGTAACATTTCTTTTTCGTGACTTACAGAAGTTTAGACAAAGAAATCAAAATCCAATAAAACCATTTACTAATAACACCGATCTGCGTCTGTCAGGAGGATGAATACGTCCAGATCGCTGCGATGCATTATTACGTCCAGTTTGGCTCGGAGATCCGCGACAGCGACGTGCAGCAGGCGGTTCAGGATTGCATCACCACCACACGCATCGAGAACATATCCTTGACCAAATGGATGCAACTCACCACCTCAGCTCTGTCCCAGGTAGGGCCATAAACGTTATGTTGTACTTTAAAGAATGCCCTGCAGTGAGCATGTTTAATCGAATCTACAGATCTAGTTTTTATATTTTTTTATGTAACAATTCAAGCTGAAGGACTTGTTCTTGCAGAAGTTGTACATCAACGGGAAACCAAAAGCAGAGCAGGTTAAAGGAGAGCTGGTGGACTTCGCTCGGCAGAAATGGGCCCTGGACTTTTCAAAGTTTTATGAAGTTACAATGATGTCAGGTCAGTCGGCATGTGGCTGTTTTCACGTTTGGTGTTTAGTTTTTCTCATCACAAAAGAATTGTGACGTTCATTCATCCAGAGCTTTTCAATCCACTTAGAACTGCTTAAAAAAGTACTTTTAATGTTTTTTTGTTTGTCTACAGGACCTCCCTTGCCGAAAAGCAGGTTTGTTGTGGCTGTAAACGGCACCGGCATCGTCTTCATGGAGAGAAGAGAGAAGAAACTCCTTGACATTCCTTACGTCGAGGTGAAGAAAGTCAACAAGATGAGGTACGGGCGCTTCGTTTCTCATCTGCACCCTTCTAAAGCATTTCAACTGCGCTCGTAAAAAGACGTAAACCTCGGCTGTCTGGTTCAGTGACAGCCACCAGTCCATGAGTTTGGCCACAATCAGGGGAGACTACGTGCTGAAGTGTGTGGAGGCTGACGACATGACCGAGAAGATGGAGTACAACGTGGAGGGGCTCCGACAGCGCTCGGAGTACGCCGTGGTTCAGCAGGACGTCAGCAAACAAGGTAAACGTCTGCAGTGTGGACAGGCAGCCGCAGGTGAACGCCTTTACACACGTTTAACCGTCCGCCTCCGTCTGCTCCGACAGACGACCCCATGTTCCTGATTTGTAAACGGGGCGACCTGCTGACGGTGGACAAAGACAAACAGGAGTCACCCGATGAGAAATGGATCAGAGCAACCAACCAGCGTACCAACAGCAGCGGTGCAGTCTATAAGGCTAATGTGCAGTTTCTACCAACTCTTACCAAGCCCTCTGACGACATGATGGTAGAGTTTGATTTATATTTCATGCAAAATTATTGTTTATTAACCTACACCATAAAGTCTGTCTGAAACAGGATAGATGTTAACATTTAATGAGAATGAAGCCTTTCAAACAGAAAATGGGTGCTGTAACAAACTTTTTCAGTGTGATGTCATTCCTGTGCAATGCTGTTCCTGGCCCTTGAATGTAAGTGTTTTTAAAAAACCTCAGCCAGAGTGAAGATTTTCTCCTAAACTTTGAGAGTTATGTGTTGTAGTAGCAGCAGATGCGCTCCACCATCATGTCACATGATCTGCCTTGTTCCTGACAGCGGTGTGTTCGTGTGTTTTTGAAACAATTCTGCATGTAACACTTCTTTTTTTTTTTTTGAGGAAATGAGCAAAACCCTTTTTTATAATGATCTCCCATTTACAGTATTGAGTAAAAGAAAACCCACCTTTTTTTCGTGTCAGGACATCATTTAAAAAAATGTGGTTTGTACCGGATTCTCAAATTCTTCAAACACCAAACACAGCTTATCAGCACAAACACCTCCTACCAGCTGTCAGCACGGTGGTGGAGGGCTGATGGTTTGGGCTCCTTGCAGTCGTTGAGTCGACCCTGAACTCCTCTGTGGACCAAAGGACTCTGGAGTCAAATGTGAGACCATCTGTCTGACAGCTGAAGCTTGGATCAAAATGGGTCATGATTCAACAGAACAATGATCCCAAACACAGCAGCTGATCTACAACAGAATGGCTCAGAAAGAAAAGAATCAAGGAGTTGTAATGGTCCAGTTAAAGTCCAGAACCTCAACTTGATTGAAATGCTGTGACGGGACCTCAAGAGAGCTGAGCAGAAACAAATGTCTGCAAACCTCAGTGAGCTGAAGCAAAAAGCTGTAAAATGGAGTGGGCCAAGACTACTCCACAGCCATAGGAGAGACTGAAGGTGGTTCTAGAAGATACTGAATCATGGGATGTTTTTGTTTTTAATAAATTATGACATGGTGGAATCTGTTGAACCCGGCAAAGACCAGATGGTTTTATGTCCTGATGCAGAAAAAACCCCAGGACTGAAAAGGCTGGACCCACTTACTGCTCTTTGTCCCACAACTCTTAACCGTGTGCAGCTCACTGAAGGCTGCAAATATGAGCGAACGTGAAGCCGCTGCAGCGTGAGCCTTCAGCCCTACGTGCTGCCTGCGTGTTTAACAGAGTTGCTCCTCTCACCCGCAGCAACTGATATATCCGAAGCAGAGGAAAGCCTCAGTCGCCCCGATCATCCCTCAGGCAGGGGAAACGGTGGCTCCCATTTCTTTGAAAGAGTTCGCGCTCGAGAATTTCAGGTGACGAAGCTGCTTTCGAATCCTTTGACAAAGCAAAGAACCAAACAATCGGTTGTTTTAAGGGTTTTAAACTGCGCTTGGCTTCGTGTCTCGTAGGCAGGGCACGAAAGACGGTCGCCAATCCAAGAGAGTCAACAGAGAGAAGCTGTGGGCTTTTTCCAAAGAGCCTCTCAAACAGCCGCTCTTGAAAACTTTGGTTCGCAACTCTGAACTCAGCAGCCTAGCCTGCAGTGCCTTCATTGATATCCTTTGGAGAGAAAAAACAAAAAGAAATACATACTGCCTTTTTGCACACGAGTGTAATTTTAGTGTTTCTTTCAGAAATACTTGTTTTACTTACAGAATGAAACCACGGTTTCGTACGTTGCTTCAAAGTGAGACGCACTTTGGAGAATATTACAACTTGATCTGAATTTCGATATGTTTGGTGTGAGTCCTTGACAGTGATTTCCACCTATGCTGAAGTACATGGGCGACTACCCCATCAAACAGGCTCGCAGTCCGCTCGAGCTGACGGACCAGATCTTTGGCCCGGCCATGCGGCACGAGATGCTGCAGGATGAAATCTACTGCCAGATCATGAGACAGATGACCAGTAACGGCAACAGGTGCTCCTCAGCTTTTTGTGGCACAGCGCTGAATGAAACAAGAGCTCTGAGCCAGTGGCGGACGCATTTAACAACCCCCTCTCTTTCGGACCCCTCAGGATGAGCATAGAGCGGGGATGGCAGCTGATGTGGCTGTGTACGGGCCTGTTCCCACCCAGCCTGAATCTGAAAATGCACCTGCAAAACTTCCTGGAGTCGCGGCCCAGAGACCAGCTGGCTGCCATCTGCCTACAGAGGCTGCAGACGATCCTCAGGTAAGATCAAATAATAAAAAGTCACTTTTATTCAGTTTTCCCAGCTGTCAGCAGACTCGCACAAAGACTGAAAGAGTGGTCAAGACTAATAGTTTGGCTTTAGTTCTTTGTACGTACATGCTAGATGGATACATGTAATAATGCATAAAACTAAATAAAAAGTCTAAGGTGTTCCCCACCCTACCAGTCTGGTGGTTTCTGTGCTATCTCACTGGGCTGCAACTGTTAAAGAGTAGCTAGAGACACAAAATCTGCAAGAAAAATGCGCCCGGTTTTCACCGGACGACACAGCTCTGTCGCTCTAGTATTACAGAAACTAAACGGAGCCGGATCTGACACGGGACCGGCGAAGACTCTGCGACTGTTTCTTTAAACGTGTTCAGAATCCAATCGGCACAAGAGCGAGTACGAAATTAAGAATCCCCGCAAACATTTTGAGACGTTTTGGGAGCTCCCTCCCTCTGTGGTCCGCAGTTCGTCTCCAGCAGCTGCGGCCCGGTGGAATCCTGGCGTAACTCTCTGGGGTCAGACGCCACAGGACTCCCTCAGAGGTCCTCCTCAGTCTTTCTGGAGGTCATGAGGTCACGGCTGATCGTGTGCTTCCTAATGCACAACACATTGGTGGATAAAATGGTTGAAACACCTCCCTGATATCTTAAATGTTATTTTCTGATACATGTGCGGTTTTTACCTCAAAATGTAATTTTTTTTTTTTAACCATGGATTTAATGTGAGTGTATTGGCCCTGCAGCAAGGAGCCCAGGAAGCTGCCCCCCCATCCGGCGGAAGTGGAGGCCATCCAGCAGGACAGCACCGAGATCTTCTACAAAATCCACTTCCCTAATGACACAAACACTGTAAGACACATCCTGAAGAAAACCCAACAAGCTGTTAGCCGGATAGCTCAAACCTATCCTTGTTTCTCTCCTCTCTGCGTGTCTGTTTTTGACATTCGAGCTTGTATTTTTTATGCACTCTGTTGTTCTTGATATCATCTTGAAACACATGGAAACAAAATTTAGCCTACAGGTCTTTAGGTCCAATTAAAGGGCGAAAAAAAAAAATGGATTCGCCCGTTCATTCACCCACTGATGGCAGTGAGCTACATTGTAGCCACAGCTGCCCTGGGGCAGGCTGACAGAAGTGAGGCTGCCACTGAGCCCTCTGACCACCACCAGTAGGCAAGGCAGGTGAAGTGTCTTGCCCAAGGACACAACAGCGGAGACGGTCGGCGTTGGGGTTCGAACCGGCAACCCTTCGGTTACCGGACCAACCTCTACCTCCTGAGCCACTGTCGCCCTGAAACAATGTCGTTAACATAGTTTGCACAAAAAATCACGAGTTTGTTTTCTTTTCTTACATTAAATTTAAGAGTAAGAGTACTTTTATCAAATACTAATAGTTAATAATGCAGTTATTATTAGGCTGTGATGGCCTAATAAGCCACCAATAAGCAGTTTACAGTGCATTAAATAAAACACCAGTGCTGACTTGTATCTTGCCTGATAGCGAACCTGTTTTATAACCGCTTCTTATTTCTTTACAAAGTGTTTACAAACTCAGGAATGCCTTTCCTAAAAGCAGAGGAGTAAGTCCCTCCCAAAGCGCGACTGAAGTTTTATGAAGCAGTGTGTTTTCGCAGCTCATACAGGTGTCCTCAACAATCACGATCAGAGAGCTGCGCTTCAACATCGCCTCCCACCTCAAGCTGGCCTCAGCCAACGGATACGGCCTGTTCATGAAAAGGTCCCAAAAGGTGACTTCTCCCCACTTTGTCCTGTCTTTATCCAGTCCTTCCACCAGCTGCTCAATTGTTCAGGGAAAAAGTATTCCTCTGGGATGCTCATGGACATAAAAATGCAACTTTTGCTTCTGTCCTCTTTTGCGTTCTAGATGACCAGCCTCGACGAGGACAAATATTTCTTTGACAATCTACAGCAGCCGGCAGAGCTTCCTAAAAAAGTTAAAAAAGGGAAAGAAGGTAATATATTGTGCTGACAGTCTTAACTTTTACACATCAGTGCTCTACGCCACTATAATTATCACCTAAATATCAAAGGCTAATACAAAGGATAATGTTTTTGCCCATACGTGTCTGTTAGCAAAATATCTCACGAACCACTGGACAAATTTTAATGAAATGTTCAGAAAGTAATCATTGGTCGTACATCACCAACTGGTTAACTTTTGATGTCAACTCAATTCAAGATGGCCACCACAGACAACTCACCTTAAAAAACACAAAAATGGCTGTAACTTAGTCAACTTTACAAATATTGAGCTAAAATTTGGTGTGGTCGTAGCTGAGACTTATCCTCAACACATATTTTAAGCACTGACAGATTGCACAAGGTCTCTGATTAGGGCAAAAAGTTTAACTATTTGCATTTAGCCATTTCTGTCTGTTGGCAAATATCTCATGAACCACTGCACGGATTTTAATGAAACTTGCAGAAAGTGAGGAATGGACATACGTCTACAACTGATAAACTTTTGGAGTCAACTCGATTCAAGATGGCCGCCACAGCTAATTAACATTAGTCAACCCAAAGTTGGCCGTAACTCGGTCAGGTTTACAGATATTGAGCTAAAATTTGGTGTCGAAGTAGCTGAGAGTCATCCACCAACATGCATTCTAAGCAATGCTTATTGTGATGTGGCATAAGATCGTGCACAACATTATTTTCAAGGAAAACTGATGAAAGACAGCGGGTGATATGCAATCCTTCAAGCGGTGCTAGGCCTTTAATTTAAACCTGTGTTTCTCAGCCGTTCTGACCAACGTGCCGTGTCTGGTGTTCTTCAAGAGGAAGCTGTGGTTCAACGTGATCCCCGGCAAAGACAAGGTCGCAGATCTCACCTTCCACTTCCCACAGGTAAGCCAGGAACACGGCCTTTACTGTGCCAGGCTTTCACTCTCGCTGAACGATGGTGACGCGGCTGGTTTGCTTCCACGCAGGAGATGCGCAGGTACCTGGCCGGGTACCACAGCTGCAGCAGGGAGGACATGATCAACCTGGGCGGCCTGCTGTTCCGAGTGGCTGTGGACTCGGACAGGTCGCAGTTTGTCATGATCCCCAGAATGCTGAACGCGCTCATCCCCGCAGACCAGATTACGCTCGTGTCTCCTGAGGAGTGGAAGAAGGTGACATTTAGAAGAAAAAAAAAAGAAGAGCAAAAGTGTGATTCATTTATTTAAAAAAAAAAAAAGAGCAGGAATTGTAGAAAAGCGTGAGCATTCATTGAGCCTCCTGTCTGCCTGCAGAACATCATCTCGTCGTACAACAGGCAGAGCGGCATCACGGTGGACGAGGCCAAAGTCGCCTTCCTGAGAACCATTTCCAGCTGGCCCACCTTCGGCTCCGCTTTCTTCGAAGTTAAAGTAAGTGGCCGAGGTGCAGCGGGCGGGCTGCACAGACGAACGTATTAATCCTTGTCGTTTTAAATTTGCAGCAAACGTGCGAACCCGACTACCCGAACCCCCTTTGGATCGTCATCAACAAAAAAGGCGTGAGCTACATACACCCCAAAACAAAGGTAATCAATAAATACCCTGAACTCTCAATGGAATTTAATCGGGTTTGTTGTTAGTGGCAGCCTTTATCACCTTTTGTTATATTACGCTTGTGCTGCAAACTGTTTAGGGGCTGCTGGTGATGCGGCAATTCAGCGACCTGCTGGAGTACAGCAGTAAGGGCAACATTTTCCAGATGACCATCCGAACCCTGGTGGGGGGCATCAGCTTCGTCTGTGAAAGCCCAAAGGTGAACAGCTGCTCTTCGCATAAAATCCACTTCCCATCGCTCTGTTCATCTCCCTTGACCCATCTGAGAGAATTGATTTGCAGGTGAATCCTGTTGACCATTTTGCTCCGTTGCAGGCTTATGCCATGGAGGACCTCATCAGGTCGTACGTGAGGATGTACGAGGAGGAGCTTCAAGTGACTCGACCGAGGAACAACATGTTTTTCTGAGTCTTCGGCGGAGAAGGGCTGACCGAGCCGTAGGATTTCTAAGTGTCCTGCCTTTACTCGTTCTTTTGTTTTTGCATTTGTAAAAATTAAACAAAACTGTACCTTCAACATTGCTTTATTAAAAGAACAGTGATATCCAAATGCTTATTCAATTCAATTAAAAAATGCTTTATTAATCCCATAGGGAAATTAAATAATATGTGTGATATTTATATTTTTAGTGACTACTTCTGCCATTTATCATTGATCTGTAATAAGAGCTGACTATTGTTGTCATGAAACATTGATTTTATATCCCTGCTTTTGTTTCTGATAACTAACATCAACTCTTGATAGATATATATATATATATATATATATATCTTAGTATTTTCTATATTTTCACATTTATACCCATATAAATGTACACTGAAGCTACATAACCTTACCACAAATAACTTCACAGAATTTGTTGTGGACAATATTTTACACTGTGCACGTTAAAAACAAACCCATTTTAGCTGATATATTTTATTTCAATAAAGACGCTTACACTGGATGGCATCAGCTTGGCCTTCAGCACTGACTCGGGGAACTTTATCGTTATATTGGATCAGGATTTGTCTTTTAATCCCCCCACATTAAAAGAACTACCAGAACCGCTTTGTTCCACCTGCTTCATATCACTAAAATTAGGAGCATCCTGTCTCAAATATAATGCAGAGAAACTGGCCTATGTATTCGTCACCTGTGAGGTGGATGGATTATCTCGGTGAAAGGAGAAGTGCTCACGATTGGATCTACGCAAATTTGTGAACAATATTTAAGAGGGAAAAGTCTTAGACCTTTGAGTTCAGCTCATGAAGAACTGGAGGCAAAACAAAAGTGTCGCGTTTATAGTTTTGTTTAGTGTATAAAGAAACGAGGGATAACTTTGCGCTGTCATATATATATATATTTTTGCATTGTTAGGTACCTTATGAACACGTTGCGACTGGTAAGCTGTGAGTTACCCTAACCCTAAAGCCTGTGCTGCTTTTTGGGTTTAATTCTCTGAATCGGAGCACAGTTTCACAAACTCGACCTCATGTTGAAGAGCTTATTTATGACCCATAAACTCTGCGAGCTTCTATTTCTGACAGAAGCGTCATTTCCTGCTCCCCGTCTGTACACAGGCCGTAAATGTTTTTATGGGTGAAGAAACTCTAAAGTGTCGTCAAGTAAGCAGCTGGATGTGAGTCTTTCATTTTTCCAAATCTTGAGAAAAACAGAGAAATGTTGACTTCCTTCAGTACATTAAATAAAATGAAATATTTGAATATATTTCAGTTTCCCTTTTGTATTAGGCGTTGGAGGAGTGTACTGTTATGGACTGAAATGGCCTTAAAGCTTGCAACCGGTGTGCAGCCGAGTCTTAAATATTTTATTATTGCATAGGGGCTCGTCGGGGTTGTTGACTGTGCGTCTTAGCTGGGGGAAGTTTTCAGTCAGCGCTCCCAGATTACCCATCATCCCCCCTTTTTTTTCTTTTATTGTCACGGCACAACTCCACGTTCACATGTGAAGTCTCACACCACCAGCTCGGGGTGAGTGTGCGTGTGTGCCTGAGTGTGCGTGTGGTGTCATACTTGTACAATCTTCTTCATAGCCTGTCAAGCCTATTGCTCTGTTACCATGGAAACCCTGCCACAAGAAAAAAAAAAAAAGAAAAGAAAATCAGGTTATCATGGGCAGGTGCACTTAGGTCTGTTTCCTTGGTGTAACCTGGAAAAAAAAACAGCCCTTTTTGTTTGTGTTTGTTTCCACTATCTGAGCTGGCGTTCTGTTGTGATGTTAGATATTATTATCACAGTCTGGAGGAAGGTTGAAATGGAACGGGGAAAAGGAAAGCAAGAGAGATATGTAGGCCATGTCAAGAATGTTGAAAGCGAGGAAGTGACTCCTGTGTTTGCTGCCCCACAAGGTGGCGAAGACATTTTGATGCACTGCACCAAATTTGGAACAAAAGACCTTATAGCAGCACAGACCACATCACTATCCTCCCACCTGCACCCTCCTCCTCCTCATCCTCCCTGCAACTTATATTTCAAGACTGAAGAACAGCACATCAAGACCACAGCCCAACCCAACGGAGGGGGAGAGGGAGGCACGCGCACGCGCTCACTCTCTACTGTTAAACTTCAAACAGCCCTGCACTGTAACTCATTGTAGCACACTGTACCACACTGTAGGACACTGTGACACACTGTGACACACTGTAACACACTGTACCACACTGTAGGACACTGTGACACACTGTAACACATTGTAGGACACTGTAGGACACTGTGACACACTGTAACACACGGTGACATACTGTGACACACTGTAATACACTGTAACACACTGTAGGACACTGTGACACACTGTTAATACAGTGTAGCACACTGTGACACACTGTAAGACACTGTAGAACACTGTAATACACTGTAACACAGTGTAACACTGTAGGACACTGTGACACACTGTAATACACTGTAACACACTGTAATACACTGTAACAAACTGTTAATACAGTGTAGCACACTGTGACACACTGTGACACACTGTTAACACACTGTAGCACATTGTGACACTCTTAACACACAGTGATACAGTGTATCACTCTGTAACACACTGTACAGCAGATAGTGGAGCTGTCAATATTCCTTCAAATGTGTGTATTTATATTTGTGTGTTTTAGAGCGTGTCATTTAAATCTAAGCGTGCACACATTCCGTCCCTCTCCTCGTGCAGACAACAACTTTCAGCCATTTTTTTTTTTCGTGTGTGTTCGTTGTTTCCAGCGGGCTGTTCTCAGGTCGAGGCAGAGCGGTGTCTTCCGGTGAACTGCAGCGGGTTTGGAGGGGAGTGAAAATGATCCCAGATCAGTGTCTGTTTCAGCGTGAACCCGCTCCTGCCCTCCCCTCGTGCTGCTTACACGCGCGCGCGCGCCAGCCTCGCGATAACAACCTCCTCTACTACCAGAATCAAAGCTCCGCTCGCGAACTGGATGCTGACAGGCGCGCGGTGCGGTCATCATGCGAAGGTTACGCTGGGTCCGTTTCAAGAAGCCGCTCCTCCGCAGCAGGACCCGCCACGGGTGACAACATGCGAGACATCTAGGCGGACCGAAAGGAAAAAAAACAACAACAATAAAAACAAACAACAACAAAAACCCTCCTCGGTTCCGAGCCTGTTTGGCCACAGCAGATTGCCGAACGATGGGCGCGAGTTGTGGTTTCCCGCAGACGGCAGCAGTGGCTCCTCTCGGCGGTAAAGTGGCTTCATGAGTGTCCAAAGTAACAGTGGAAGTGGTGGTGGAAGTTTGGAGGCGACGCCATCTTGGTCGCAGCTCTCCTCGTCCCCGGCGGTTTCTCAACAACACGCAGCGGCGGCCGCGAAGAGCAAGGAAGGTACGGCAGCTCGAGGCGCTCCGGTTCTGCTTAAAAAAACAAAACAGAAAACTGTCCCCCCCTCTATTTTATTTGTTGTTTTTAAACGAGAGGAACCGGAGCCTGTTTCTGCCGAGCCGACGTTTTTCCTGTCGAAGTGAAAACGGAGGTGAAGTTGCCTCTGATGCCGCGGATCGGGAGCCGACCGTCAGCTGTCAGCTCGGCTCGGGGCGCCTCTCGGTGATACAAAAGGCTGGTGTTAGCTCGTTGTTCGCCTGAGCGACTGCCATGTTGCAAAGGGCTTCTTCTTGGAAACAGGACGGTGTTTTTGTTGCACTTAACTCGCCTCCTGTCACCTCGCAGATAAACAGCTTGGCCCCACACTGCATCCATTAATGCACCTAGCAGTGCTCTCCCTGCTAGTTTTTNTGGGCGCGAGTTGTGGTTTCCCGCAGACGGCAGCAGTGGCTCCTCTCGGCGGTAAAGTGGCTTCATGAGTGTCCAAAGTAACAGTGGAAGTGGTGGTGGAAGTTTGGAGGCGACGCCATCTTGGTCGCAGCTCTCCTCGTCCCCGGCGGTTTCTCAACAACACGCAGCGGCGGCCGCGAAGAGCAAGGAAGGTACGGCAGCTCGAGGCGCTCCGGTTCTGCTTAAAAAAACAAAACAGAAAACTGTCCCCCCCTCTATTTTATTTGTTGTTTTTAAACGAGAGGAACCGGAGCCTGTTTCTGCCGAGCCGACGTTTTTCCTGTCGAAGTGAAAACGGAGGTGAAGTTGCCTCTGATGCCGCGGATCGGGAGCCGACCGTCAGCTGTCAGCTCGGCTCGGGGCGCCTCTCGGTGATACAAAAGGCTGGTGTTAGCTCGTTGTTCGCCTGAGCGACTGCCATGTTGCAAAGGGCTTCTTCTTGGAAACAGGACGGTGTTTTT
The DNA here is from genome assembly GCF_001649575.2 of Kryptolebias marmoratus. NCBI lineage: Eukaryota > Metazoa > Chordata > Actinopteri > Cyprinodontiformes > Rivulidae > Kryptolebias > Kryptolebias marmoratus. The sequence continues at coordinate 18,852,512 of NC_051449.1, read as the reverse complement.
GTTGCACTTAACTCGCCTCCTGTCACCTCGCAGATAAACAGCTTGGCCCCACACTGCATCCATTAATGCACCTAGCAGTGCTCTCCCTGCTAATTTCCTCTTTTTTTTTTTTTTTTTTTTTTACTTTTTAACTACTTTACTTTGCACGCGTTTCCTCCTTATTTCTTGCTGTCTACACGCTGACATGACATCGTTCACATGCCTGATAGATGTCAACAGCTGGCTGCAGTGAGTGTTTTAGTTAAATCCACACTGATGACAAGTTGTTTCCAACCAAAATCTGCCACCACGAGTTAAAAATATCACTGTGTGATGCTCTGGCTGCAGATGTATTAATTCCCCTCCTCCTCCTCCAAAATCAAATCTGTTAATTTGTCCTGCAATAACCCCTGTAGGTGCTCACTGTTCCTGCTCCAGGGTTTCATAATCTCCATTATGCCTTTTAAGGCCTGCCCCAGTGCCAGAAGCTGTGTAAAGATGACAGCCAGGAAATGTCCAATAAGGAAACACTTGCAGCAGGAAGCAGAGGACCGGCGTTGGCTCTCGCTCGCTCTCTCCCTGCTTGTGTTAGAGCACAGACTGCACACATGTGTGATCCTCCACGTATGTCGGCTAAAACGGTCCAGGCTCGTGGGATATGTTGATGATGGCGTTGAAAGGTAAAAAACAAAACCAAAAAAAACGAGCTTTTTCTTCATCTGAATGCCCTGCTTCAGTAGGACCACCAAGTGCGCATGCGTCGCTCTACATTAGTTGGGGGCTGTCTCTGAAAAGGCCAGAATCTTTTTGACTTCGCTGTACGCTGCAAAAATCATCTCAGCTTGGGCGAAACTTCAAGCGTCACTCCAGCGGTGTCGCCGTCTACCTGTCCCTCGAGGGTTACTTGAGCGTCACGTCACAAAATGGAGACTTGCGTGTCATGCTAAGAGCTACCGCGGCGGCCTAAGAAAAAGCGTGATGTAGGTTAGTTTGGTGTGGACAAACAGGTGGTCCGTTTACGGTGTTCTTGTTGTGGTAGCAGTGGTGATGGCTTGAGTGTCTTGCGTAACGACGCCCGTGTCTTCGTGCCACAGGCCCCATGGAGGAGCTGCACAGCCTCGACCCCAGGAGACAGGAGCTGCTGGAGGCCAGGTTTACAGGAGCTGTCAGCGGCAACACGGGAGGCAGCACCGGGAGCACCAGCGGAGGTGCCAAGGTAACGGCGGCGCACGGAAACACAGACACACACACACACACGTTTCTCGTGGATTTTAAAGAAGTTGTTCTCACAGCCTGAGCGACTACATGGTGTCTGTTTCCATGAGGTTAAAATCCTGATTAGCATTAAGACCAGAAACAAGCGAGTGCTTGCTTGTTGCTGGTCTTGAAGCAGTGCCGGTAAGAAAGTCTCTACGTCACAAACCTTAAGGTGACATAATAAAAAGCAAGCCCTGGTTCCCATGGTGGAAAAGCAGGTTAAAAGTTCCTGTTTTCTTTGAAAAAGGACGCTTGGTTCTTGGAAAGGCTCTGAAGTTTGGACAAAGGCCAAGTGACACACCTAAGAACTATGAATCTGCATTCCTGTCAGGCGTGGTAGTCAGGAGGCCCCGTGCTGGTTCATCCGAGTAAATTTCCTAAAGCCGGGGACGTTACACAACACACCTGAGCTGTCTGTTCTCCTGCTGCATTTGTCCATTTGTGGGTCTGAGCGTCTCTGTCTGTGCAGGGTCTGGCCAATGAATCCTCAAACCACAGCTATGGAAGTCTGGGATCATCGAGCGACAAAGAGTCGGAGGTAACACCCACGCGGAGGCGTTCATTTAAGTCTCAGTTACGTAACAGGGAGACATTTAGGCTGAGTGTTTTATAACGCATGTGTGTACGGTAAAGTATTGAAATGCACAACCCACTCTTGGTTCTGTCTGTCCCACCACCTACACCTTTTTCCTCTCCTCTCCTCTCCTCCTAGAACTCTGATTTGAAAAGAGGGAGCTCCCCTGCCTACTCTGTATGTACTCTTTCTTCCTCCTGCTCTTTTCCTGCTCAACACCCAGCGCTGGTTTTCTGCTTTGTTAGCTAAAACACAGGGGATATATGCACACCTTTTTTTTTTTCTCTCCGTCTCTCTCCCCTCCTTCTTTCATTCCATATCGATTCACAGACCCCAGAGAAGAAGCACTCTGAATCGTCCAGGGGTAGGAAAAGGAAAGCCGATACCTATTCTGAGAGCAGTCAAGGTATGTTGACCGTGGAGTTCAGGCTAACGCTGCATCCTGCCGGCTTTCCCTTACATGTAATCATATTTTGTGCAGGGAAGACGTCCACCCGCGGGCCCAAGATCAGTGACTATTTTGATGTGAGTAACGCAGTTTCTCCGGTTTGTCCGAAACCTGATCGTTTCAACCAGACTCTTACGTTGAGCTTCTTTGCAAAGTTCCAGGGTGGAAACGGTTCCAGTCCGGTTCGAGGCCTCCCGTCAGCTCGCCGCTCTCCACAGAGCTCGCACTCTGCTCCGGGCTCCATTGTGAGGATTTCTCTGAGTTGTATTTTTGTCTCTGTACATTGTTAAATTTTATTTGACCTTTTTTTGTGTGTGTGTGTCTGTAGATCCGTCAGAATAGCTCCTCACCCACCAGTCTGTGCTTTGGGGAGCACAGTCTCAAAGCTTCTTTAAGCAAATGCGTCCAGGTATAACAACACACAAAGAAAACACACACACACGGGGCTAATTTTTCACCATTCGAGTGACGTGCTTTGCATATTGGTCAGTACGTGAGTTTGTTTTATTTTTTTTCTCTCTCCTAGACAGAGCTGACGGGCCTGAAACTTGCTGCTCTGGAGAGCAACAAGAGTCTGGACCTGGAAAAGAAAGAGGGCCGAATAGATGACCTGCTAAGAGTGAGTTCTGTCTTCGTTTAGTCTTTTCTTCACTCTTTTTTTTCAGTCAGGAAATACCTGGTTTCATGCTGTGCTCCTTTCACCAGGCTAATTGTGACCTACGGAGACAGATTGACGAACAGCAAAAACTCCTGGAGAAATACAAGGAGAGGCTCAACAAGTGCATCACCATGAGCAAGAAGCTGCTCATGGAGAAGGTATGTGTTGTTGGACTGAGCCGGAGTGACGGTAAAGAGAAAGTAAACCTTCAAGCCTGAGGGGTTTTGAACACCAAGCTGATGATCAGGTCGGCGTGTGAGATGTCTGGCACTCAGAAGGATGTCTGTTTTCTTCTCGGTCTGAAACGCCAGCAAGTCTGTTGGATCCTGACCACAGACTTGTTGTTGATTTGGCTTCAAGTCAGCCGCTGGGCGATGATCCGGGTCGAAGTGACCACGAGCAGGAAGGGGGAAGCCTCCTCTTAAATGTATAAAGAAAGCCGACGGGATGAGGACGACCTATCAGTGCTGTCGAAGTTTATGATGTCATTTAACAGCTGACAACATAAATGTGCGACGGAGACAAAAAATACCTGAAATTAAGACGACACCTGGAATTTGTCATTTTTAGTAATCGGCTTTATTCATCACATTTGGATCTTGGCAGCGAAACAACTTCGTTTTTGCTAAACCACATGACTGATGTTAATCAGCCCACCCGGCTCACCGCTTTGTGACCCAGGCTGCAAATGGTGTGCAGTAATCACCTAAACATACAAAATGATATGAGTCTTTTTTTGTTTTGTTTTGTTCAAAACACACAAGACAATAATTTGAACTATCACAGTGACACATTATAAATACTATATACTTTATAGCGTATACATATAAACTGACAACGACCCAAATTTCTCCTAACGTTACTTTGTTTACATGTTTACCTCACTGAATGATTTATAGCGCACAGCTTCAGTCTGACTTGCCAGTTCTATCCTCCTCTGGAGCTGTAATCCTGTGACTTCATGTCAGAAAGCTGGTTCACTTCATACCTGGGTCTGTCACCATGGCAACAGATGCTGGAAACCTTACTTGCTTAAGAGCAGGTAAGGTTTCCAGCATAAATTTCCAAATGAGAGATTCTACATGTCAACGCGCTGGCTCTCAACCAACGAGTGTATTTAAAAATGAAGAAAAAGCCACGGGGGTGTGTGTGTGTGTTTGATTTTGTAGATATCTCACAGGAACTTTCACAAAGAACTGAATACCTGTGTGAAACAGAAGATGACCACCTTAAAGTTTTAGACTGGGAATTAACGTTATTGAAAATATATATTTTTTTAAAACGTAAATGAAAACAAAACAAAAGAGAGCATCTGATCACATCATGTTCAAAGTGCCTGTCTGTAGGTTTGTTTAGTTCCACAGAGATGTTATAAAATGTTTGAAAGAATGATTAAAATCACTTTTAATGCAACATTACAGAGGCTGGTTTATTTAAAAGAAGGCCACCGACTTATCTGTGTTCCTCATTTGGAGCAAAAGTTATTGCCGTGTTTCACTTCAGCTCCACTCGTTTTCCATGAATTCCTACAGATCAGGAGTCAAAAACTTTGGGTTAAGTGACAGAGCTAACCAGCCTCTTCATTGTCAGGATTAGATGAGCCGGATCTCTTAAAGAAAACCTGGATCTGTTGAACTTGCTTCATAGTACAAGATGATGTTTTTAATTGTCGATTTCCTGACACATAAATCTTATATTCTGTTTCAGCTCCTTGGCATCCATCATGCAGCTTACGTATTTCAACTTGATACAAAAAAAACCCAAAACAGAACAGCGTAATAGAAACATGTCTCTGTTTTTTTTTTTAAAAGTGGTCCTCAGACTTTGAGCTCTGTTGCGGTACAGCTCCTAAGGGAACAAAATCCTGTTCTGGTTGTTTTTGTTTTGTTTTTATTTGCCTCAGGTCTCCTTTCTTTTAAACTGGGATTATTGTTTGTGTTGAGGCTTGCTGTAAATCAGATCTAATTACAGAGTTATTTGATTTATTTGTATACAAACTTGTTTTCTTGATTTTATCCAAGGGGTCTTTTTTAAAATTTATTTTCCTCTTTAGGTCGGTGCTCATCACGTTGGGCTCTTAGATTTTCTTCCAGCTGAAAAGCGACGCTTCCTCCGATGTGAACCCGCTCCGTCTTTCTTCCGCAGAGCACCCAGGAGAAGCAGTCGTGTCGCGAGAAGAGCATGCGAGATCGCCTCCGCCTCGGCCACTTCACCACCGTCCGACACGGCGCCTCCTACACGGAGCAGTGGACCGACGGATATGCATTTCAAAATCTGATCAAGTGAGCTTGTGCAGCTTGTTTTGCAGCGAAATGCTTTGAGACTTCAGACGTTTTCGGAGCTCATTTAATCTTGTTCTGTCTGAACTTATCTTTCTCCTTCCCACTTTGCAGGCAGCAGGAGAGCATCAACCAGCAGAGGGAAGACATCGAGCGACAGAGGAAGCTGCTTGCCAAAAGGAAACCCCCCAACCCGGCGTCTCCGTCCCTCTCCGTGGCCTCCACATCTGAACCCAAGCAGCGCAAAACTAAGGTGGTCAACGGCAACGACTCCGACCCCTTCCTCAAGCCCTCCCTGCCTCAGCTGTGAGTAAACAAAAATAACCACATGTTGAAACTGGAAGATGCTGGACTGTGAAGAATGTGATGGTTGGTTGTCACCTATTTACAGAGTCAAAGTCGTTCACACTTAATTATATCCACCGAGGACCGTTACAGTAGAACTGCAGACTGATTAGTATCTAAAATTAATCTTCTCTGAAGTGTGTTTTCAGTTTTTAAACCCTAAGAAGACTCTGATCTCCATATTTCTTTTTTGCAGCCTGACACTCGCTGAGTACCATGAGCAGGAAGAAATCTTCAAGCTTCGCCTTGGACACCTGAAGAAGGTGAGTGTCCTTTTAAAAAGAACTGAATGTGACATTAAAGGTTAACTAGTTCTGCTGTCAGAGAGCTTACGCGTACTGCTGCTCGTCTCATCCGACGCCCGAGTTCCCACAGGAAGTCCTCAGCTGATAGTGACTCTTGTCTTCGTTTGATCCCATGTGTGTCCAGGAGGAGGCTGAGATCCAAGCGGAGCTGGAGAGGCTGGAGCGAGTGAGGAACCTTCACATCAGAGAGCTGAAGAGGATAAACAACGAGGACAGCTCGGCGTGAGTGCCCCGAACGGAACCCGCTGATGAGTGCTGCCTTGTGATACGGCCGTCTCTGTAGGGCGCCGTGATGTAAAACACGGAATGTTGCGGAATCTATGTGGATGTGATCGAACAAATCTGGATTTTATTAAAGATCGGCTGTGTTTTTATACGCCCCTCATAAGATGGGTCGCACTGCTGGGATGTCAAACTGCACAGCTGGACACCTTATGTGCCATGGATGATCCCTATTGATTTTAAGGTCATGAGGTCAAAGGTCAAGGTCCTTTGTGAAAACCTTGTCTGTGCTCCAGCTCTCGACACATGTGTTCAGGATTGTTGTGTGAGGGGATTCATGCCTTGGAGTTTGATTACATTAGTTTTCCGGCAGGCGTATATGTACCGTTGGAGGTAGTCTTGTTCACAAAAAACGAGACTATTCTGGCCTCCGCAGGCTCCTGTCTGTGTGATGTGACGTAAAGAGGGAATGAATGGAGGGGACGGGTTATAGAGTTGAAACAGAGCCGCAGCCTTGAGGCTGACAGAAATTCTGGCATTTAACCCAAAACACACAGATTATAGCAGAACATTATCTAAACGGTGTCTGTTAACAACTTTAGGGGAGTTTTGTCAGCGCACGGTTGACTAAAACTACAAGAAAATGTGACGACCCGAGCACTAAAAGCTAACAGTGACTGTCAGCTTACTCGTCTGCGTGAAAACATATCAGCTAAAGTGAGCCGTGAGTTTCATAGTTTGTAGCTGTACGTGAAAAATAAGAAAATCTTTACAAAGAATACTGAAACTACTCCTGCTTTATGTGAAGCAGAGGTAGTGCTGTTCAGCAAAACTTCTGGTGGAAACAAATATGTCCACAAATACAGTAAGAAGTAAACTGATATTAAGTTTTTATTGTATGTCAAACATTTTTATTTTACAAAAAGGACTGTGTCTTTGATTTCACATGCAACAGACGAGGTGCTTTATTTTCAACAAACACAAAATGTTTATTTATAAACATGATTTACAGTTTTAAGCACCTTTAGAAAGCATCAACTTTTGTTCAAATTTGTTAAAATTAATAAAAAGTTTGATATTTTACTATTGAATTGTTTATTAACCTACCATATAATACATCGTTTTAGGTGTAAAATGCGGTTACATCATCAAATAGGGAATCTGAATAATTCAAATGGAAAACATTCAATAAAAAAAAAAAAAAAATCTGCCAGAAATGCAACAAAACACTCCTTTCAGAGCTCGAGGAATGTAGCTGGAGAGTCCAGTTTTCATTCGTGGTGACAGAGATGCAAGTTTGATGCAAATCTTTGTAATAGTTTCAGATGAAGTGGCCCAAAGCTGATGTCTTATTGTCGTCACACAAAAAGGACATGTAGGGGACGGTTGGAGTGCCGACAGTAAGCAGCAGTCAGAGCGATCCCAGTTCTGAGAATCAGGGAGGAAATCGCTGAATAGAACTGTAAAGCTTTGGTAGAAGTTTGAGCAAACGCGACATTGAGTGTTTTTACAACTCGCCACCTTAGGACAGTTTTTATCACTTAATGTCATTTAATTAAAAATCTGTGTTGCATCCATCCCTGTCTGCGGTTTGCCATCCTTTTCACCTAATGACAACTACGAGGCAGGACAGGATGTGTCAGATTACACAGAGGCAGAACATCTGTCTGACTGAGCAGATCAGCTGGAGTCGTCAGACATAGAGTGACACGTAGCACCGCTGATATCGTTCAGCTGAGAAAACGGAGACAAAGTAAACAACTGTCCTTAAAAATTAAATGTAGTTCGTTTGACCGGCGGTTTGTTCTCCTTGCAGTTTCAAAGACCACCCGACTCTGAATGAGAGGTACCTGCTGCTGCACCTGCTGGGCAGAGGCGGCTTCAGTGAAGTCTACAAGGTATCGTCTGCTGGACCCTTTCTTCTTCTTCACTTCCTGTCTGTAGAGAAGAGCGTTTTGAAGACGAGGTGTCTGCTTTCTGTTTCAGGCTTTTGACCTGTTCGAGCAGCGCTACGCAGCTGTTAAAATCCACCAGCTCAACAAGAACTGGAGAGAGGAGAAGAAGGAAAACTACCACAAGTAGGTCTCACCTGCACACCGAGAGACGCACAATATTTGGCCCTTTTCCCAGCGGATGTTAAGGTTGTGCTGAACTTTTCTTTTGGACTTTCTTTTTTTTTTAAATTGGATATAATGAAGCTGTAGGGCAGGAGCAAAAGATTTGAAGTAATTATCAAAAATACGGTTACAAACTGGCGCATTTCCAGCTTTTTACTTGTGATCAGGTCACCACAGACGCATGTAAATGTCAGGTCTGAGCCTGTCAGAAAGACAAACGCTGCCCCTGTCGGCGCACACTCTGACTCCTCTTCCTTTCCAGGCATGCGTGCAGGGAATACCGGATACACAAGCAGCTGGACCATCCCAGAATAGTCAAACTGTACGACTATTTCTCCCTGGATACTGACACGTGAGTGACCTCTGACCTCTGCTAGCTGCAGCCCTGCTCTGCTCACACATCCTAAGATGGCTGATGTGAAACTCCGAGGACGTCGGTTTAAACGGCTCCGCACGGAGTGGATAATAAAAACCGTCGAGCAGAAGTGCGGCTGGTTGAGTCTCGGCATGTCCTGATATTGGAAGTTGTTTTTGGGAGATTAACTTGTCTTTTGTTGCTCGCTCAGAGCCAAAACAGGAGCTGGCAGCTAATTTTACTTTACCCGGTCTGAAAACGTGTTGGTAAACTATATTCCTGTGTTCACGAGTGAAGGTCAAGCTGAGCAGCTGATATTACAGAGGAGGAGCAGAAAGTCCTGACTTCTGACCTACATATGTGGGGAGGGGAAGTTAAGTACCTACAGAGGTCATGTACCCATGGGATCCCCCCCCCACCTCACCCTCCCCTTACCTGGATGTAGGAACATTCAGCATGGCTGCTTCCACTAGCTACTAATAAGAATATCATCATAAATTAAAGGTTGGCCTCAACACGGATACTTGCTACCTACCAAGGAATACTTGGACTAAAGATGTTAAAATCAGACATTTGTAAAGATGCCAAATGGTCTATTTAGCCTGTTTGTCATAATATACTTCAACACTTATGTTGATGTTACAAGAATGCTTTGCAAATACTCTTTTTTTCATGGCACGTCTCCCCCTGTCTGAAAACGCGTCTCTCTTTATCAGATTCTGCACAGTCCTCGAGTTCTGTGAAGGAAACGACCTGGACTTCTACCTGAAGCAAAACAAGCTGATGTCCGAGAAGGAGGCCCGCTCCATCGTCATGCAGATCGTCAGCGCCCTGCGTTACCTCAACGAAATCAAGCCCCCCATCATCCACTACGACCTCAAACCAGGTTCGCGACCATCAGGAAGCCGGCGCCGCCTTGGGTTGGTCTCCCTGTCAAACGCCGAGTCTTACTGTCCCATGTTCTGCACAGGCAACATCTTATTGGTCGACGGTACGGCATGTGGCGAAATCAAAATCACAGACTTCGGTCTGTCCAAGATAATGGATGATGACAACTACGGCGTGGATGGGATGGACCTGACGTCACAGGGGGCAGGCACCTACTGGTGAGACTCAGAAATCATCTTTTACTCAGTTTGTTAGCATTACATGACCTGGACTGAAGAAAACCAGTTAAATTTATTCTATATTTGGAACATTATTCATAAATATGAACACTTTAGTTGCTCGTGTAACAAATGTGATTCTGTGTGTGTGTCTGCTCAGGTACCTCCCGCCGGAGTGTTTTGTCGTGGGGAAGGAACCGCCTAAAATCTCTAACAAGGTGGACGTCTGGTCTGTGGGAGTGATCTTCTTCCAGTGTCTGTACGGACGCAAGGTACGCCATCAGCGCCGCACGCACTCTGGAGGGGGAGGGAGGGGCGGTTGTGTTTAAAGCAGGTGTTGATTAAAGATGATGCTCTCTGGTGTTTTCACAGCCATTTGGCCACAATCAGTCGCAGCAGGACATCCTTCAGGAAAACACCATCCTCAAAGCCACAGAGGTCCAGTTCCCGGCTAAACCCCAGGCCAGCACAGAGGCCAAGGTGACACCGCTCTCAGAACGTGACCACTCAGTCCAGTTTAAGATGGCCGCATAAATCATTATAATTCAGCATGTTTTCAAACTGTTGAGCTCAAGTTTGATGTGGTAGGAGCTGAGAGTCATTCACAGCACATACTTTGAGCTTGAGGTCGTGACCAATATGGCTCCAGCTTTATTTCTCAACATAAGACGATCATTTGGTGACAGGTGGTGGGCGATTTCTCTAAGGAATGCTAGGCCTTTAATTTGTAATGGTTTTGATTGGTGTTTTTTTGTTTCGGAAGAAGTCTGAGGTTGTTCCATCTCTTGTACAATCCACCAGTTCCCCTGGCAATAACCACAGCATGAAGCTACCACCACCGTGCCTCACACTTGGAATTGTTAATCGTGTTAAATCCTCACCTTTACTAGTCTAAACAAATCTCTGGTTATTGGGACCAAAGGGAACAATATTTCTCTGGTCTCACCATAAAATTCTCCCACCTCTTTTCCTTGTGCTCAGTTCCAAACATTAGTTTAGCTTGTTATAGTTATAGTTATCTTTCTTTGGTCTTGTCCAACATGGTTGAACATCATAGGCCATCATGTTTGACCGTCCAGGTTGGTGCATCAGCATGTTTTTGACATGTGATCATGGTTGAAGTTAGAAAATGTTCGGTGCCACTTAGATGCTCGGTCAAAATGAACCGCTCTGTGTTTCAAACATTCAGCCATCCTGCCTCACAAAAACAATCATTCAGACCATGCCGATATTCATTGACCTTCATCAGGGTTTGTAAAGGTCACGTTCAGACTTTATCCTCGATATGAAAAACTTAACAAAATGACGTGAAGTTGGCATTTTTTGTTGTCTTGTAGCATCCTTTTTTTTTTTCCTTCCTCAAAAGGTAGACAGCTAAATGTGGTAGATTTTTGACTCTGTGTAGCACCACACCCATGTTTCAGAGTTGAAACGTCTCTCCTGTGTTGGGCTCTCATACAACATGTCCTGTTCTGCAGGCGTTCATCCGCCGCTGCCTGGCCTATCGCAAGGAGGACCGCTTCGACGTCCACCAGCTGTGCTCGGACTCCTACCTTCTCCCTCACATGAGACGCTCCAACTCGTCCGGCTCCCTGCAGCCCTCCGCCTCATCTCTCCCCGCCTACTGACTCATCTCACCTTCAGGTCGATGTCGAGGCGTGACGGTCGCAGTCGGAGAATTTTAGACGTGGATTTCTTTTATTTTTCTTTTCTTTTTTTTTTTTTTCTCCCCGAGCTGTTCCTGTTCATCTGACAGAACTGAAAAAAAACAAAAAAACAAAGTGGAAACTCCGAACAAGAAGAGGAGAAAGACTGTCGCGCTTGAACTCGACTGTGTGTGAGAGAGAAGGAAATTAAAGACTGACGCGAAGGAGAACGAAGAGAGGTGTTTCAAAGCAAGAAACAAAAGAGAAGCGAGACTGAATTAACACGTTAGGATTTCTAGGACCTCCTAGAAACCTCGTAGCTCCACATTCTCCCCCCGCCTACTCACGGCAGGATGTGGGTCAACATAAACCTTCTGTAGTCGGCAGTGGTTCAGATATTAACTACTTGCAGTTCAGTTTCATCAAATTTTAGTCTGGCAAAGATCACGCCACCGTGGCAGGACTTGGTTAGATTTGCACTTCGGCTCCAGGTCCCGCTCAGATTTGGTTTGAAGCACCACAGCGAGGCCTAGTTCTTTACAAATCAAACTCATCTCCACCCAGCGGAAAGTGGATTCTATTTTTTTTTTTTTTTCTTTTGGTTCGTTTTGGTTATCAGTCTTAATGCTTGTTTGTTCAGGTAAGAGAACGTCCGAGGGAAGTAATGTTGCAACACCGTGTCGATGTGGATGTCTCCATGTGTCTAAAGACTGCACCTGAACCCCCCCCCCCCCCGGAGCCAGCGGGAGGGAGGCAAATAACTGTACATTTCACGTTCGGGAGACGGCGCTCACTAACATGATATATTATAACGAAGCTCCTCCTCGCTTCTTAGTTTCTCAGTTCGTTTCCTCCGAAGAGCTGTTCTCAGTTTGCTGCTATAAATGTTGCTTTTAGTTACCATGTGAATGATTCCCACCTGGCATCTGTGCATACTTGAACTGCGTTTTTAAAGGACATTTCCAGAGCCCGTCGCCGTTCGAAGGGACGCTCCTCTGCAGCTGACACCAAACGCCTGCTTGGATTCATTTTTGGTTCGTTTTTTTTTCTTTTAATTTTAGGTTTTTTTGGGTTTGTTTTGTTCCATTTACCTAAGTGTAAAAGTCCGACAAACATCATGTAGAGCGAACACCCAGTATGCTGTGTTGTGTTCACGCCAGAGGAAGAGAGCACGCTCCGGTTCGGCTCAGCTACCGCATCATTAACTTCATCTGGAAATTAAATTGATATATCAACATGTGGTTGTGTAAATAAAACACTTACCTGAACGACGCTGTGAGACTCCATGCTTGGAGGGGGGCAGAAAACACCTAGGAGGTCGATGACGACGGCAGGCCAATTATGCACAGAGTAGCAAAAGTATTGACCCCTTTTAAGAGTCATTATTTTGTCTCAAAAGCTGGAATTTAAATGCATCTTTTTTTGAACAGGAAATAATAGACCTACACAAAATACTGCAGATTAATGAAGGTGAATGGGTGAAAAACGTGGTGCATGTATATGTATTCAACCCCTCTCATGGAGCTGATAATGCCTCAGTGGAGCATGGTGGTGGCAGCATGGTGCTAAGGGAACGGGTGTTGAGTTTTGCCATTTCTTTCCTTGTGTATGTTTGAGAAGAAAACAAATCTTCCAGATTCCCCCTATTATTAATTGCTACAAACATATAATTTGGTTAACAACGCACATTACATAAAAGTAGTAGATATGTGTTTAAAACTTATTTATTCCTTCATTTATTGTTTCAATTCTTTATTATTGGCACATTATTTCTTGTCGTCCACTAGTGGTGCTGTAGCACCCCCAGTTCCCACGGCCTGGCTCCATGGCCATTAAAGAACGTCGGCCTCCCGTCTCTACAGAGCCCCTCCTACCTCATGTTCGAACTCTCCAGTGACGCTAACGTTACGAGTTTCACCCGCTGCGGTGCCTCGTATTCCTGAGGAGGGTTAGGCAGCGTTGCTGTAACAAGATGAAGCTGGCCTGTGTGTGTGGAAACTCGGCTCCAGGTGAGAGTTGTATCCTCGGCATAACAACAAGATCTCACTTTACTGTCGGCTCAACGTCCTGCTAAAGAGGGGGGGTTTTTTGTGTTTAAGTACATTTCTGAGTCATGAAAGTAAGAGAAGCAGCAGTTCGATCAGTTTTATTTTCAGGTGAAAGAATAAAATCAAACCTCTGAGCTGTTGGTAAACACAGCTCACCATCATCCGTGGTCAACAATTAAAAGAAAAAAATGTTCTCAGTTTGAATTCATACAGCACAGCGCTGACAGACTGGAGGCTTTTCTTGTTTAAACCCATATTTTCTACTTTGAATCTGAAGACGCCGGTGGGGACATGGCGGTACGGTCGGGACCGACCTGAGCTACAGCCGAGCCAGACGCTGAAGGTAAGACAGCGGTGAAATTGTGAAGCCGTGAATCTACAGAAGACCTGCTGGAGGCTTGCTCCCAGTTAATTAGCTGCTTCTAAAAAAACAAAAGTGTTTTGATTTTTTTTTTTATTAGGGCTTCCCCATCCGATCTGAAGATGTATAGCAGGTCGAGCTATAAGGCCAGGCTGAAGCCCCCATGAGGGCTATGATGTTCGCAGGGGACACTGATCTGCAGTGAGAGTAGGGAGCAGGTGGAGGTGTGTGTTCACACGTGAATGAGACGGAGGCAGGTGGATCGGTGAAGCCATGAGGAGGAGAGGCACTGGGGGACGAAGCGACAAGCGGCGCACAGAGAGTGAGAAGGACGCTGCGAGACGGTAGTGGGACCTGCCATGATGTCTGGTTTGAAGACGGAGACGCTAACAGAAACACAGGAGCAGCTGGAGGAGGAATAACTGGAGCAAGGACTTGTTCAGCCAATTTAAAGACCGCGATGATTCAAGTTTAAGACCTACAGGAATTACGAAAAAATATTTAAAAAGAATACAACAAACCATACCGAGGAGCAGAGAACAAACGGATCCTTTCGCATAGACAGCCGAATGTCCGTCAAATCCGGACATATTGAAAGCTTTTTAAGGAAAGTCTTTTTAAAAGGCCTGCAGAAACCCTGTGAAGACGTTCAGGTTTTCTAAATGGAGAGGATTAGAAACACATATCAGAGGGACGGCTCAGGCGGGGCTGTTTGAGGACAGAGCCAGAGGCTGAGATGGTTTGGACACGTGGAGAGGACAGTTAGTGGACATATTGGACAAAGGGTGTTGGTTATGGAGCTGCATGGGAGGAGGAAACAAGGATGACCACAGAGAAGGTTGGTAGATGGAGGCAGACGGTCCTGTGGCGACCCCATGAGGGACCAAAAGAAGACGGAGACCGAACAGGACTTTTCTTTATCCTTTCAAGTCCAGTTGGACAGCTCGTCCAATTCGTTTTTTTCTAAAAACGGGGTCTTCAAATCAACAGAGGCCATAAATGAGAAGCAACAACTTGACACGGCGCGTAAAAGTCATTTGGCTTTTATTGCTCGCGCTGTGCGGCCAGCTTTGTTTTCTTACAGAGACACCTCGTGGCTTTACTGCAACACAGCCAACCAATCAGCTTTGACCTTTCCGAGGCGGAGGAGGGGAGGGGACTCCCGTTAAATAATGGGTGCGAGCCCGGCGTCCGCTGAGGAGCTCCACGTCGGGCGTGGCCTCCAGCCTGTTACTGACTGCAGCAACAGGAGGATGTGTGCACATACATGGAGAAAGTGGTGCAAAACAACGCAGTCATTCACTGAAACTGGAACAAAAACAAAAAATAAAAGGGAATTATGCATTCATTTAATCAGTCTACTGATCGGAGGGGTAATGACTAATAAAAAGGTTACACTTTGGAGCTGGACAATAGGACAAAATTTACATGTTTACAGTTACATATATTTTTTTTTTTTTACTACAGCAGTGCAGATTCTTTCATAAGCCCACTTATTCAGGAAAAATCTGTTCATCATCTAGCTCCATTATCATACAACGGTTATATGTGTATAAAAAAAAAAAAAAAAAAGAGAAGGGCCCGGTTGGAAAGGGGAAATTCTTAAGAAAGCTCTGCCTCGCTGTGAAACAAACAGACCGAAGACTAGACCTCGTCTTCTGTCCTACAGTAGCTTCGACGAGCTGCGGCGCTACCAAGTGCTTCTGCTAACACGGACACAGCAGACAGACCGATCCAGAACCGTCGTCCTCTTTTCATGTGTCCCCCCCCCCGATGACCTGTCAGAGCGTCTGAATCGGTGCATCTGTCCGCCTGCTCTCTCCTGGCCAAATAAATAGAGAAAAAAAAAACATTGAAAGACGGGAGAAAAGAGAGAAACCGGGGTTGGTTATGGTTTGACTGTAGGTGGGATGGGGGGGTGAGGGGGTGTCTTCCTCCTGGTTACGACGACATTAATGTTTCCGTGGGAGCGGGCGATTCTGTGGCCTTCCTGGAGTCTGCGTCTGTGGGGGGTACAGCGTCCGCGGCTGGGTTGGTCGCCGCCGTGACTGTGAGCGGGGCTAGGGCCGGGGGCAGGCCGGAGCCGGGCGCGAGGGGGGCCACGCCGTGAGAGAGCAGCGGAGGCAGCTGGGAGGGCAGCATGGTGGTCAGAGGGGGGAACGGGGCGAGGCCCGGGATGTTCAGGGCGGGCAGGGCGGGCAGGGCGGGCAGCGAGGCCAGCGGCGAGACTGCAGAGAAAAACGGTTTCTCAGTTACTCAAGATTTATTCACAAATCTCATCTCTGAATCATTTAAAAAAACAACAAAAAGAAAGCAGACGTGTTTTTAGACCCCAGTTTAACCTCCAAAAACAAGCAGTGGGGGGGGAGAGGGGAGCCAGCAGGACGTGAACATCCTGAGGGTTTCCTCACCTGTCGTTCCTGCTGCCGGGGCTGGAACCGAGACGGAGCTGAGGTCCGGGAGAGGCAGGTTCAGGTTGGGGAGGTTAGGGAGAGGAGGCAATCCACCTGAGAGGGGCATCAGTCCTACACGGTTACAACACACACACACACACCCACCCACACCATTACCATTACAAACTAGAAATGACATGCTGTTCTTGTCCTGTCTGGAACCATTTTCCTCAAATTACATTTTTTCACCGTTTTTATCCTTTAAAATTCCATATTTATTATGTAACCACATTTTATTCTACTTAAAAACCAGCCTAATTATAACCTAAATTAATACAATTTATTAATTTAATAGGAAAATGTTAAAAAATGTCTTTAAAATTGGCAAACTTCCAACACAACCCAAACAGTTTCAGTTCAACAGAACATGTAATGTTTCAGGAAAGTCTTCAAAGATGTGCCTATAAGTCATTTATACATAAGAAAACCTTGTTTTTTGTAAAAAAAAAAAAGTACATCACGTGTTTCATATGAAACCAGAATCAGTCCTTCGTTTTAGAAAATAAAATGAACTTAAAAGTCCCACTGAATCTTATAACTATCCGTGTAACTGCCTGTGTTTGTTAACGAAATATCCAGAGGAGCCACTGGATGGAGTTTCACTGAAACTCTCATCACTGGATGAACATCTCTGAGCCGACTCCATTCAAGACAAACACCAAAGCTAACTGACCTCAGCCAACGTAAACAGGCTAAATCTGCTGTCAGTAGCTGAGAGTGCTCCCAATCACAGACTCTGAGCACTAACAGATCGTGAAAGAGCTGAGTTTAAAACTTTGTCCTGCAGGACGGTAAGCGATATGATACTTTTTTATTAGTACATTAAATATATTGTAAAACTACTGTAGTTTAATAGTCTATTCTTGCCTTATTTTTTCACTGCACAGACTAGTATTATTTTCTTATAATACTTCAATAAAAAGGATGCAGCTTTACCTTATTCTTTCAGAGGAATGTCTTATATTGCACAGAGCTACAAGCTATTGTTACGTTTTATGGTTAAATCGTAACAATAAATACAAAAGGTAAAGTCAGCATTTGGCCTGAGAGGATGTAAGTTTAGACGTGAAAACTGAGCAAACGTAAAACATGCAGGAGAACTTTTTAATGTGAGCAAACAAAAAGGACAAGAAAACAAACGGTTGGCTGTAACTTTAGCTGTAATCCAACAGGACGAGAGGTGAGTGTGTACACACTCTGGGACATCTCTTAAAGCTGAGCGGTGTTACATGGAGCTGGCTGAGAAGGTGTGTGTGTGTGTGTTTGTTTTGTAATGAATCGCCCACCTGGTAGTGTTGAGGCCGGGTTGAAGGCGACGGCGGCGGCAGGATTCAGTGGAGTGATGGAGGTGAAGGGTGGGCCGGTGGAGGTGGGGAGGAGAGGGACCGTGGGCAGGCCTGCAGGAGAGGGAAGGAGGGCGTTAGATGTTAGAAAACGAAATGCCCCTGAGCACAGATGGGAGCTCCTGCGACCACGAATCACAGGTTTACATGTTCGGCTACTCAAGTAAGGAAAGCGTCACCTGTCTGCAGCTCGCTGGGCAGGGGGGGCGGGGCCGAGCTGATTGACAGGCCGGACAGGGACTCTTCGAGGCCAGAGGAGACAGCGGGGGCAGGAGGAGGAGGGGCCACGGCTGAAAGCTGGACCTGAAGTGAGAAAAGCATGAGAAAAAAAAAAAAAAAGATTCACACAACCGCAGCTAAAAATGGTGAGTTTTAGAAATTCCCTCCATGTCTGAGCAGCCTGGAGGAGTTCTTTTAGGGTGGATTCAGTAACGTGGGTGCACGCTGCGGGTCTGTCCGAAACCTCAGTGAATCCGTCCTTGATTGGACTGACGGGCTCGCTGGAAGAATTCGCGGGGAAGCTGATCTTCTTCCCCTCCTCGAAAGGCCGGGTGGGAATTCTGTGGAGGTATCCATAGCCGATCCCGCATCCAAGGCTGGGGGAAAAAGGGGCGGAAAAATAACATCAAGCTTACTGGAGACCTTAGCAACAAAGCGCGTTTGCGTTGAATCACCGACGCTGGAGTACGTGCGTTACCTGCCGTCGCCTCCCCAGGCACTGTTGGGCGTGATGACCACCTCTCTGCAGTTATCCGTGTCTGTGTTGTACACGTAGAGCTTCAGGCCCTTTCCCTCGTGGCTCTCTATCAGAGAGAACAGGTCCTCCGACTGAAGAGTCACGGACACGTTAGAGCACGACACGCGAGCGGCTAAAACAGCTGCGTACAGAAACAGAGCAAGAACCAACCTCGTTCATGACAGTGTCAGCGCCGATGATGTAGTCCGTGTGTGGCCGCAGGCCGGCGAGGGCTGCAGGGGAGTTCGGCTCCACTTCCTGTTCCAAAGGGAAGACAAACGTTTGCGTCGCATCGTGAACAGAAACAATAAAATACACACCAGGCCCCCCCTGTGGCTACCTACCAGCACGTGCCAAACATTTTCATTGGCTCCTTCAAAGCTGCAGAAGCGAATGGAGACCCCGAGCAAGCCCTGGCCCCCCCACAAGTTGCTGGGAGTCACCGTGGTCTCACGCAGCTCCAGGGTCTTTGACGAGTAAACCAGCATCTTGACGGGCTTCTCCACGCTGGCTTTGAGCAAGTCCTTCAAGGTGTCGTTGTCCTTGTTCTGCAGACAAAAAAGGAGGAACGAAGAGGAAGAAGAAGCAGAGGGGGTTGGACACGGCTCAAGATCTGGTCCGCACGGCGCCAATGTGTTCGAGGTTCTTACCAGCCTGGTGTGATTGATGGAGACGATGAAGTCAAAGAACGGCTCCAGTCCTGCCCGGTGTCCAGGTGAGTTCTCCTGGACCTGCACCAAAAGAAGAGGGACAAACTGAGAAACCCGTTTTGAATTTTGTCAATAAAACACGCTGACAACCAGAGAAATTAATCACAATGTAAGATATACAAATCTGTGAGGTGGGATTTTAATCAGAGTTACAGACACTTTAACACTCGCATAAATGCATTGTATCAAACAGCTGCAGCATTCAGGACAACTCGAACTGGCTGATTGTTAAAGATTAGCAACTATGTGGTCCAGTAAGACAAACCTCTAATGTTTCATTTAGCAAGAGACTCTAGAAGCAGCAATAAGTTCAGCTGAAAATGTTAATAAAACTTAGCTGAGCCCGGCAGCTGTCATTCAGCAGGCTCCAGTCCCAAACTACTGATGCTTTAGCTTCTGGGGAGGGTACTCCAATGGCTTACAAGCAGACATTCACTTAAAAAAAAAAAACAACTTATGAAACTATATGCGGCACAGACCGCACTCTAAAGCACACGGTGTTGTGTTTAACCACACCGAGGCCGCAGAAGTCGACCCCGGCCTCTCGTCAACACTGATCCCGGGGAGCGTCCGCGTCCCTCCGGATGCTAAGCTAACAGCGGGGCTACAGATGCTTCCCACTCACCCGGAGGACGTGGTAGCCCTCTGAGCCTCCCCCCGGTATCTCCACGCTCTGCGCACCTCCCATGGTTCGGCTGTTCCGGGAGTTTTCAGGGTCTTTTCAGGCGAATTATTCCCCCGGCAGAGGTGAGACACCTGAATACTTTCACACACTGACCGGGTACACGTCGCCAAATGACTGGTTTTGCGGTGCGCATGCGCCGTTACGTGGCAGGAAGTAACGCCTAACCGAAACGTTTAAATTCCTGTCTTTAAGATGTTATTAACGATAAAAAAGTGGAAAATATGAGGTCAGGCAGACCAAAAATGTAGCTAATACTGTGACAAATTAGAATAAAACACACACATAAAATAAGTGACTTGCCCTCGATATTTTTATGTTGAGCAACTTCAGTTGGCTCTATTTTGAATAAACTGTATTAAACTTTATTTCGTTATTTAAAAAAAAAATTTTCTTCTTTAAATTAGCTCTTTTTGCCAAGCTTTTATCAGTTCCAGTTTATCAGTTTTTCCACGCTCTGTCAAAAACAGTGATGTTTTTCTTTTAAGAAAAATCCCAAGTTGGCATCTTCATAATTTCATTGTAAAACTACTGGGTTTGCAAAAGTCATATTTGGTCTCTAAAATTAGCAACACATACTGCATATTTTTAAGCTTTTTGTTGATGCTCAGCTCTCCATAGCCTCTGCCACAGTAATTCTGTTCAATTCAATTAGATTTAGTGCCAGTTCACAACAAAAAGTCAAAATTTTCTGCATTGTTTTGGGCCAAGATGTTCCTAGTTTTAATGGTATCGCACAGGTGGAATAAAGCCGTCCTGGTAACATCTTTAATGTGTGGATTAAACGATTTATACTGAGAAAAAAAACACCAAAGTTCTTTACATTAGAACATATTAAAGGTTGGAAAAAAAATCTAAGATGCTAAGTCCAAAAACCACAACTTTTGTCTTGTCAGAGCTTA
The DNA here is from genome assembly GCF_001649575.2 of Kryptolebias marmoratus. Classification (NCBI taxonomy): domain Eukaryota; kingdom Metazoa; phylum Chordata; class Actinopteri; order Cyprinodontiformes; family Rivulidae; genus Kryptolebias; species Kryptolebias marmoratus. The sequence continues at coordinate 18,831,986 of NC_051449.1, read as the reverse complement.
AAAGCAGACAATTAAGAGTCATCCAGGTTTTTGTGTCTCTAAGACAAGCCTGTAATGTAACTGATTGGATGAATCAGGCTTCATGGATGAATGAACGGAGTATCATCAGCATAACAATAAAACATTTAAAACTCTAACCTAAGGGAAGCATTTAAAAGGTAAAAAGTATTGGTCAAAGCACTGAACCTTGAGGAACTCCACAACTAACGCTTGGTGTGTAAAGATTTATTATTAACATGATTTAAATCCGCTTAATTTAACTTTCACTTGGCAAGTCTTTCAAACAAACATGTTCAGTCTTTTATTCTTAATCTGTGTCTTAGCTGGCCCAAATTCTTCACTCTTCTTCTTTGAGCTTTAAATTTTCTGAGTAATAAAGATGTTTCCCCGGGAAGCTGAATCCCAGAGATATTAGCTTCTCATTTCTGAGCCTGACCGGGGCGAAAGAAAACGTCTTTCAGAACCAGGTTCTTTAGAAAAAGACAGTTTTGATCAATTCAGCATATATTAGTCTTATTAATATCAGTCTTAAATAAACAAGATCACTTTAGGTATCTCATTTACTTGTGTGCTGATCTTCTCGTCCTTTAATCCTCACAAACCAAACATCTTAAAAGTTGCATTTTTCTTGAGCTCTTCCTCTCATATGATCTCTGTGTGACGAACTGATCCCTGTCTGCAGGTCAGATCTAGAAGAAGCCTGCCCCCAGTGTAGGAACTTCTGTTTTAAGATTCAGGAAATCCTCTTGCAGTATGGCGTTACTTTTGTGACACCAAGTTGAGCGCGCGTGCCACCAGGTTGAGCGCGCAGTGACACTGATTTGAGAGTACAGACCGCTCAACTCTGACAAACTGCTCGCGCTCGGCTCTCTCCGTGCGCGCTCGGCTCTCTCTCCGCTCGCTC
>NC_051449.1:18827805-18829937 GCF_001649575.2 Kryptolebias marmoratus | reverse complement strand
ACGAAGAAGAAGACGAAGGAGGCCAGTCTGTGATTGGCTGGTGGCGTGGCTCATTTACATACAACTTTGGGTTGCGAGCGCAGAGAGAGCAGAGCGAGCGGAGAGAGAGCCGAGCGCGCACGGAGAGAGCCGAGCGCGAGCAGTTTGTCAGAGTTGAGCGGTCTGTACTCTCAAATCAGTGTCACTGCGCGCTCAACCTGGTGGCACAAAAGTAACGCCATATTGCAGAGGCTTTTAAAGGGACATCAGAGTCAGGCCCTCTGAATCACCACCAGATGGAGCTGGCAGCTCATCTGAGCACGACTCCCCTTTTTGAAAGAAAATATATTTTAAAATGATACAAGACACTGCTACTAATTTTAGATTTTTTTCAGTAAACACAATGTCTCAATCTGGCTGATTTGTAGTACACTCAAAAGGATAAGTGGAACAGAAATGTGAAATATGGGGGGAAAAAAACAGCTGTTTGGAGCCCTAGATAATGAAACTCAATATTAAGCTTTATACAACTACTATCTATCTAGCTATCTATCTATCTATATATATATATATATATATATATATATATATATATATATATATATAATATGAATAATAAATTGTTGAGTTTTATCAGTATTTTACTTTAAGACATGGAAAAAGAACAAACAAGTGAAGGACAATAAAAAATTTGTCTCCTTTTGAATTGAAACCCTGAACTAAACAAGCCCGAGTGTGAAAAATGAACAAAAGTATCCCACTTTTAAACAATAAAACATATATTTGGCTCCTGATAAATTAGTACAGCGACACCATTTTCTTGGAGATTTATTTGTGACTCCTATAAAAGCAGCGACCTTCATTTACGTCACCTTTTATTTATTTTTATCAACAGTGAGCCTTTAATTCGAATCCTCTTCAGCAGAAAGGCTTGCCTAGTTTCTCCAGAGCGCCTGATTGTGACGGCTTTGCTAAGCCGCCCTTCGTTTCTCCCCTCAGCGTCACGTTGGAAGTGTTTTAAAGATGGCACGCTTTGCTCCAACATTCTGTTACAGAAAGTTTTTTCATTTACTGCAAAAGAAAATGAGACCGGAGAGCTGCCACAACTAGCCTCTCCTCTTGTGGTTATAGATCAAAATCTTCATTTCCATGTTTTGTTTTGTTTTGGTTTTTGTGGTCATAGGACCCAAGAGTGGTCCCAGAGCCACAGTTTGCAGACCTCTAATCCACCAACAGCAGATTATCTCTTTGAGTTCATTTGTTGCGAGTATATAAACAGCTCAGAGACATTTTTTTCCAGTTAATAGACTTTATTTAAGCTTTCTCTCATGATGGTATAATTTTGTTAAAGTGCCTACTGAACCCCTCCCCAGGAAACCTTTTCCTCACAGTCGCCCGCATCAAAACTCAAACTGGTCACATACAAGTAACATACAGTACACACATTAGCTTATATATGATTTACGCAGTTGTGCCATTCACAAATGGTCCCTAATTACCATAAATATTCTCTTAACATCTTAACATTTCTTATATAATACACATCCATTTACAATGGAAGAAAGAAAGGTGAACATTGTGCAAAGACAAACAGGAACCTTTATACAAGATATCCCACTGGGCTCCTGTTACACTGAGAATAGAAGTAAATATGTATTACAGTAAATATACTTCAGTACAGTAAATGCATCAGGGTTCGGACACATCCTTTCTCGCCTGTCTCCAGAGGAGAATACATTCCCCACATCCTTGTGCTTCTCGCTAAAACGCAGGCCGCCACACCGGCCCGAGGACCGTACAGATTCCTTTTTAATCTCGCCGGCCGGCCAAACATTCGGTCGGACTCCACCACGGAGAGAAATAAACTCTAGAAATTGCATCGCGTCTCAAGGTCGGGTTTCGCAAATGCCTAGAATCTAGAAGAGGTTTGACACAAACGGAACAAAAACGGATCGCTCCGATCCCCATTCTCCTTCTTTGGCAGACAGAAGTCACAATAAATAAGCTTTACTTTACTTAAATCTGGAGATGACTTTTACAAATGTATTACCATGTAATACACATAAAGACACATTTACAGTAAAATACCTGAATCTGCAAACAGACTCCTGTTTGTATATCATCAAATATTAAATATACCACCACCTGCGTGG
>NC_051449.1:18822187-18827702 GCF_001649575.2 Kryptolebias marmoratus | reverse complement strand
GCGTGGGACAGACAATGAGCCAGCCGTTTCACAAGACGTTAGAAATGTCGACCTTCTACGGGGAGGAAACGCCGCAGACTGGAGCTCTGTTCCCTCTGAGCCGAGCCTTAAAAAAAAAACCCACGACAGGACGGCGCGCTGCACACACACCCGGCTCCACAGGCTGCTTCATGGAGTTCGACTTCAGAGGAACGGGTCGGCGCGAGCAGAGGACACCTGTCCTGTTTCCGGCCACGCAGAAAACCCAACTGTATGACACTTTCAGTGTCTCCATCTGTGCTTTTTTTTACCCTCTTTCTGTTATTTACCATAACGCTCACTCAGCCACACACATCAAGATAAAAACTAGGGAACACATATGTACACACACGCACGTATTAAAAGACTCCACAGCACACACACACACACACACACACATCGTACCTGCAGAATTCAGGTACAGTTTAAATAATTCTGAACTTTGTGGATCAGTGAGTCTCTTTGCTAATTTGGTTGTAGAAACATTTATAATGCTTCAGGCAAAGAACTACTGGTTAGAAACAACCCCTCCCCCAAAAGAAACAACAAACAAACAAACAAAAACAAAAACATGCCCGCATCGTTTCTCCGTCTGCAGCAGTGTGAATGTTTCGCCTAACTTTGACATACGAGCGCTAACAGACGATGTTTGGTCACTACAGAATGACTTGGGGGGGAGGTGGGGGAGCGGCCGGGGAGCTACAGGTCGTGGCCCAGCCTCTCGATCTCGTCGATGAGGAAGTCGATGTCGGACTGGGTGACGGCGGGATTGGACACAACCATACGGAAAAAGTTGACTTTCTTGCCCTGGGGCTGGTATCCCACCATGGTGGTCCCTGACTCCATCATCATGGCTTTGATCCTTGGAGCCACCTGACCGGGAGGGGGGGGGGGATAAAACAACAAATCAGTTCCATGCAATCCTGAAGGACAGCCTTTAGTGGATAATGATGATCGTATAAAACGAGGAAAGGGACGGGAAGCTCACCCTGTGGAGTTTTTCTTGCCTGTCGGGGCCGTCGGGCATGCCTCTCAGGCTGGGGGGGATGTACCAGAAGCAGACGTTGGTGTGCTGGGGCTGCAGACACAAACACACACCCAGTTGATACCTACGCTTCTTAAAAAGGAGCTTTTAAGTGACTACAAATAGGGAGCGAGGGCGGCTCACCACTCCATCAAACACCATCTGATACCCCTCTCTGTTCTTGATCTTGTTGTAGAGGTACTGAGACAAGTCCAGACACTTGTCAATGTGCTGCTCAAACCCCACCGTGCCCTGCGGGGAAAAGTCAACCCAGGTGATGTTGACGTTTATCACAAACTCAATATAATTTAAAAAAAAAAAAAAAAAAAAGAAAAAGAAGAAGAGAAATCAGGTCTGTTCCTGTTGCCTGGGTGCCGTTCCGCACTCCTCACCTTGGCTTTCCACATGAGCCAGAACTTAAAGATGTCCACGTGCCGGCCGCACTGGATGGCCTTGTCGCCCGTGTCGTAGGTGACGTCGTACTGTTTGTCCGGTTGGAAGAGGTAGCCAGCGCACATGGAGTTACAGCCGGCGAGGATTCCCTACAGACAAAACGAGAGCACGCGTTGCTCTAAAACGTCTTTGCCTCGGGTGCTGAAGCGCCATGCAGATGTTCAGCTGACTGCAGATACTATAAAACCTAACATACTGCATACATGTAATAAGGAGAACATGTGCACAGAAAAGGAGGGGGATTTGACCCTAAAACTACGTTATAAAAACAGTAATTATTGTATATCTGGCATTAGTGATGGTGAGCTTTCAACGAGACGTGCATACAGTCTGGAGCATGGAAACAGTTCCATCCAAAATGGTGACAACATGGATGTTTGTTTGGACCTACAGTGAGGTTGGGTTGCTGCTCCATGTTGAAAAGGGCGAGTAGCGCAAACAGCACTCTGTTAACTACTGACTAGCTGTTATTATCAAAACGGCTCGAGCAAACCCACTTCCAAAGCAGATTTTGCTCTCCAAAAACAGCTCCAATCTTCTAAAACTCAAAAGCCACCCTGAAATCTGGGAGATTGAAGTTGTTTTTAAAGCGGCAGCAATTAGCAATTAGCTCATCAGTCCTATCTGACTTTAACTCTATGTCTCAGGCTGTTCAAGAAGCCAGGTAGGATATTATTTGTTGATAACTTTCCCACAGAATCCCACTTTCTAAAGACTTGAACGATCCCTCTGACGAAGGTAAAGTAAATCTTAAAATCACGGTATGAATCCTGAGTGTATGGGTTAATATTAGGTTAATATCAGTGCCAGCATCCAGGAAGTGTGTCGTCTGTTACCTTCTCTCTGACCAGGATTGCCGAACACTGCAGGGGGACTCCCATCATCTTGTGAGGGTTCCATGTGACAGAGTTGGCCCTGCAAGGTTTAACCCAAATGTTCACACACTGACGCAGAGTCACTTGCAGGACAGCACGACAGGGTTTTGGCGCTCTCTTACCTCTCAACTCCACTAAGCTTATGGCGGTGCTTTCTGGACATCAGCAGTCCGCCGCCCCAGGCGCCCTGAGGAGACAGAGAGACGAGTGCTCTTAAAGAGGACGGCGCAGCGAAAACACACAACGCAGATACGACTCCTCCAACGCAACGGTGGCCGCCGTCGGCAACTCACGTCAACGTGGAGCCACAAGTTGTACTTCTCACAGATGTCGGCGATCTCGTTGATGGGATCGAACGCACCGTACACGGTCGAGCCGGCTGTGGCGTTCACGAACAACGGCACGTAACCCTGCGGAGTCACACACACGGCAAACACAAGACGGGTTGGTCAGAGAGAAAGGTGTACAAAAAAGCTTTGAAAGCAGAAAGAGAGACACCAACCTTCTGTTTGACATCAAGAATTTTAGCCTCTAGATCGGCAGGTATGACTCTCCCTCTGCAAACAAGCAGAACAACAAACTGTCACACTTCTCATTTGGATATTTACATTTCCACACAGACTATAGCTCAATAGTCAGTCCGCTACAAACCGTTCATCTGTGCTCAGCAGGATTACGTTCTCAGTCCCGAAGCCAAGAGCAGCTCCAGCCTTTTTTATAGAGTAGTGGCTCTGCAGGGACACACAATGAACAAGTCTTTACTCCATGACAGAACAGCTGCTTTCTGAAAGGGGGGGATCTGCGAGCTCACTCTTTGATTAGTTTTTCATGGCTCACTGTAAATTTGTCAATTTGTGACTCGTGTGAGATAAAAACACCTTCACAAAGTGAAGAATTCTTATAATTCAGACTTGTGATTTATCACTTCTCAGTAAAACACAGAGTTCATTTAGTTCCTGTAATGTGTGTGTGTGTGTGTGTGTGTGTGTGTGTGTGTGTGCAGTCACATACATGTTCAGATGTGAAAAGAACGAGGCGGGGAGCAGCAGACATGCCCTTGGTCTTGACTTCGGGGAAATACTTGTAGCGAGCGATCATGACGCTGTACATGTTGGAGATGGCGCCCCCTACCGACAAAGCACAAGACACTTCAGCACCAAGCCGTCCTTACCGCCAACTTCGAGGTAAACACAGACTCAAACGCTCTGTTTTACGGCGTGGACGTTAGGTGACCTGGTGAAAAGAGCCCATCTCCCTCTCCGCCCGGCCAGCCGATCATCTCCCTCATCTTCTTCAGAGTCAGCTGCTCCATCAGCACGAACACTGGAGCGATCTCGTAGGTGAACCTGCCAATCACAGCCACCGACACGCTCATTTAATTGTTTCCATTGTTCGCGCTGGCCTTTCTCATTCCGCGCGCGGAGCTTAACGTGGCGCCGACGCCGACCGGGCTAATTAAAAAGCTTCTGATAGGAGCCAACCAGCAAACATTCATATTGAAACCTTCTAGAAAAAAAATCACTGAGTGCTTTAATTAGAGCACACAAAGCACTGATGGCTATCTATCAGCCCCCGTCAGTCTCGGCGGCGGTGCTGAATGTGATGGCTGGGAGGACGTGAATGTGGAGGAGCGTGTCGAATGAGAACCGGAGAGGGGATGTTTGAAAGAGATAACAACCTCTTTTCAGCCTCAAAATAAGGAAAAGCACGTCTGAATCAGGGAATTTCATTATCTTATCTGAAAAGGAGAAATTTTTTATTTCTTTTCCCCCCGGGAGATAAGCACGAGGTTAAAATGCTGGATGAGGAAAATAACTCGTAGTCCCCGAAACAACAAGAGAGTGAAACTCTTTGAGGGACTAAAGTAGGTTAAACATGTCGCAGAGAATCAGGAGCATGAGCTTTCTTCGCTGACGAGTCTTCTACACACACACACACACACACACACACACACCCTCGGGACGGAGCCTTGTTTACTCCAACTCCAACGAGGCCAGTTACACAACGTTTCTCTTCTTCCACCACCGGAGCCACAGCAGCACCTCAACAAAAGGATGCTCTCCTGTCCCTGTTCCTCCCTGCTCTGCAGACAAATAAACACCCAAACGAGGACCGCGGCGCCCTGTGGCGTGGGGAGAAGGGAGGAGAGGTACAGCCTCTGAGGATGGGGGATGAGTAGGGAGACAATGGACCGAAGGACACGATGAAAGAGGACAACAAAATGAGTGGCGGGGGTGATAAAACCCATGAAGCTGCATAAAAATAACACAAAAAATGACTAAAATGGGTACAAAACGCCCTAATTCAGAGCAGACATTTGATTTTTTTGTTCAAAGCTGAAAAATAAAAGGTAATAATTAACAAACTCGATATGTTCAGGGCAAACCTTTTCCTTGATTTGATTAGAAAATTAGCTCCCAGTCAATCCATGAGGCCACATTAAGACTGAGGCTTTAATCTACGACTACAAAATAGGAAAATGTCTCACTTTTCAAGCCTAAATTCTGTATAGAAAAATTGTCTTTGACGTGTTGCTATTATTTTTCACGGACGTCTCACCTCCCTTTTTGTCTGGAAGCTGATCCTAGACGCAACAAAAAGAGGCCTAAACCAGAGCAGCATTTTGTTTTTAAATTCTCCTTCTCCGAGTCATTTCATGCCAAAATGACAATAATGGCGATCATTATCGCAATCAGAGCCAATCATTGGTCTTTTCAGGGCGAAAATTACCCCTCACTCACCTGCCCGTCTCCAGAGACGGCCCCTAAATGCCCTTATTATCATCATCAAGGGCGCACAATATGCGCGGAGGGTGTGTTTGGCTGTGCGTATGTGTGTGTGACTAACCCTCTGACCCTGAACCGCGCTCGGCTCCGAGCCCCTCAAAGGAGCGCCCGAGTCCGCTCGTGTCCGGAGGGACAATAGGACCGGAATGAGGTCTCTGCGGGGAGCTGCGGCAGCCAGTTTCCCTGTGAAACGGGGCTTTTCCGTGCAGCCCCGAGGACATTGTGTGGCGGCGTGGGGGCCCAGCTGGCCTATCTGCTAAGACCAGCTCACAATGAGCCTGAAGTCAATGGACTGGAAAGCCTCGCTGCTGTATCTGGGACAGCCAGGGCTGGTGTGTGTGTGTGTGTGTGTGTGTGTG
>NC_051449.1:18794063-18822160 GCF_001649575.2 Kryptolebias marmoratus | reverse complement strand
GGGGGGGGGGGGGCGTGTCATTATGGAAGAGTGTTCGAGTGTGGGAAGTCAATGGGCCTGTCTCTTGGGGCATTCTTCCAACCAGGAGATGAGATGGGGAAAGTCATCTGATTGGAGGGCAGTTTTCCTGGGCTAATGTTTGAGAAATAAAATGAGCGGAATGTCTGAAGAGTGAAAAATCTTTGCTTTAACTGCCCACACTTCATCCAGCTCCGGTGCTGCAGCAGGATGCTGATGGACGGTAAACCAGTAACAGGGTCCTCCAAGAAGCTTTTTCCCTCATATTCACTCCGCTTGACAGAAGGTACTTAGAAAAATGACAAATCAGACCTGGGACTTGTTGGATAATTGAGTTCATTTTCTTGCCTTAGAACTAATTTGTCCCAAGAATAATTACTCCTGCTGTTTGATGCACTTCCTTCATCTGTGTCCCCAACGTAAAACACATATTTTGACCCATTAATTATTACTTCCAAACAAAGAGTATTTGATAGACTTAGCTTCTGCAAAATGACTAATTTGCTGCATTTCTCTTTTTTTTCTTTTTTTTACCTGATTAGTCTTGCTTTAGGGAAAATATTATGGGAATCATTTTTTGTTTTTTATTTCATAACTCAAAGGATTTCTGGCAATAATCAACCTCTAGCATTAATAAAGGCAGAAAAAAGGAAAATTAATAGAACCAAAATACAAATTGAGGTTGCTAAAGGGCAAAAACATTAGTTTTTAGAAGAAAATACATTGTAGAAAATAAAATTATTACCTTATTTATCTATCCTAAAAGAAATATTTGACTGCTTTAACCCCAAGTAAAAATACATTTCTGCATGTTTGTGAGTTTTTGTGGCTGATTCTGTTGCGGGGATCATTCCATGTGTGTTAGGAGTGTGTGAAGCAAATGTGGTTCGTGTCCTCTACCAGACTGGGCCACCATGTAGGTTTTGACCTGGAATCAATATGCAATCTAACCATCCCTGGGGCTCTGGGGCTGGGCGGCCTGCGATACACACTACAGCGCAGCGGCAGCCCCGCGTCTGTCAATACACGGTCTGCGCAGGACAACCAGAGTGCTTTATATAAGCGGCCCGAGCGGCCGCTGCCACCTGTGGTGGGGCGAGTTCACGGGGAATGGCATAAACGCTTCCGGCACGCTGCAAATTGATCATAGCTGGAGGATATTTCCAGTGGCCTTCAAATAGAACATCTCAGCTGTCCCCAAATGACGTATTGCGTAGATAAAAAAATTAAAACCTGAGCAGAGAGACCCGATCATGGCGTGACTTACATGTTGGTGTTGGCTGTGGAAGTGAGCCACTCCCCTGCCAGGCCGATGATGTCCAGACCTGAAGATAACTGGTTGAAGAATCGTGGGTGACCTAAACAGAAACAGAAACAGAAACAGCATGTGGTGATTCATATACAGAAGGGGTGGGAGGAGTGGGGGGAAGCTCTATAAATGATATAATGACTGCAGTGGCCTGGAGACTAAATCTGACCTCCTCACTGTGATTATGATTTCAGTGTAAAAATCAAAAAAATAAAAGCTCCCTTCATTTCTCTCTTCATACCAGATTCCACTCTTTATTTCCCTGGTCAGCATGACACCCTAGAGATCTGACGTAGCAGGTTTAGTTTGCAGAAATGACAGTGGTTAACAGCTTTCTGACAGCCTTTTAGACACCGAGCTGCTTGCACACAGACGCCCCCCCCACCCCGAGCCTGGAGCCAACATGCAGTCCTGGAGACAAGTGCTCTGTGAATGTTATATTCTGTACCCTCCACAGTGTATAGATGCACTGTAAGCATTAAATAATATACAACAAAGGCAGCAACAAAATCAATTAACGAGCTTCTGCTGAAAAAATAAAAAAAATCTGGCAGAGATTCTAACCGGGGAGAAGGAACAAAAGAGACCTCTGTCTCCTTCAGCACCGCGGACAGCTCCCCGTCGCCTTCTCAAAGTGAAAGTTTAACCTCCTGAATGTTTTTTTAAACGGGAATCAGAACCAAGCCGAGAACTGTGTGATCTGTGAAACCCAAGGGACAGTTTGAGCTTTGTTGTTTGAACAGCTCCTGTTAAAATACCCCCCAGGCCACACTCGCTTTAAAAAGTCCTATGGGGGGAGGACAGAGGGGTCAAATGATTTAATAAATAAGGCAGCCACCATAGGGGGCTGAATGCTGTTAAAAACTGTTTTTACTCCAAATAAAATGTAAAAACACTAATTTATAACGATAAATTAAAATTACAATAACTCCTTATAATAAGTCCTTACAGGCCCAACACAGTCTTAGGCATTATTGCTTGGCTGTTTAAAGCATCAACCCTGTGTGAGCAGATTAATGGAGCAGGCCACACCTGGAAGTCCCCTGTCTCACCTGTCCGTATGCCGTACTTGAGGGTGTCCCTGCAGTCCACCAGGATCTGCTCCAGGGACTCGGGCTGGTCCGACAGCTCCAGATTGAAGCCCTCCATCCCCTCCAGCAGCTGGTGAGGGTGGTGGAAGTCCAGCACCTTGGTGGAGCGGTCGAAAGTCTTCTTGATGTAGTTCGTGAGAATGTCGACCACCTCCAACAAGAACTGGAGGGTGGGTTCCTCTCCATTTTTAGCCGGAAGGAGGTCTAAAAGAGGAGGGGGAAACAGCGGGAATTAGACACATTTTGAATTGGCAATGGTTTAAAAAAATGTCCATTTTAAAAAAAAAATTCTGACCATTTCTCACCAAGCTACTTTTAGCTTATTAGCTAGCCTAATCGCTTCGAATAGCTAAACACCTAAAGCTAAAGCTAGTTTAGCTTGTTTCGTGGCAAATTTTGGCAAATGGGGTTTTCCAAACGCCCCCAAAAAATGAATTAAGTTACTGCTTTAATTTTTAGGACGTTCAATATAAGTCCAATAAAATATTTTTCTTTTCAACTCAGGCATATTAGCAGTTCGTTCCGCAGCGTCACTTTCCGTTTCACCCCAAACTAATTAGCCGTTAGACTCAGCGGTTAGGTGTTGCGTCGAAATCCGTCCCTCGGTGAAACGAGCCTCCCAGCCTGGCTGAGACTTCCAGCCCTGAATGGTGCGTGTCCGCTGCTAAAATGTGCACATTTTGGCATGTAACAATAAAAATCTAAAGATATATGCGTCACAAGAAAACAAGTCAGTTGCGTGCATGGATTTGACAATTGTGTGACAAATCCAAAAAAAGGTTAAAAAAAAAAAATGGTGATTTTATTTTTTTCTCCATAAGGACGTGTTTCCTCTGGACATATAATAAAGGATCCAAAAAAATACTATGGTATATTTTTTCCCTTAAAATACTATTAATTCAAACACAGATAAGATTTATAATAAGAGGTTAAAGGGGAAACGGAGCACGCTGGTGGGGGAAGAGATCTCGACACAACACCGGGTGTGAGAAAATAATTGGCAATTGTGACAAATTGACTGTAACAATAAAAAAACGGCTCTGTTTTTTTATGAAACCAGGTGAAAATCAATGCAGCCCTAATTAATGTAATATTACCATCTGTTTAATGACGGCTATTATCGAACAGAAAGATAAAAACAACAATAAAGATGCCTTTTTAATTATCCGGATGACTTTTCTCGGCTGATAATTCGACTCGAAACGACGTGCTGGCGGTTAAAGTGTCCGCAGCTCGTAACGACGCACAGCCCTGGGAGGAGATCGTTTGTGAAACGAGTCCGGGAGGCCGCTCTCACCTCTGGCGAACAGGTTGGAGAAGTCGGTCTCCGTGCGGCGGAAGCGCGCGTCCCTGCCGTCGCCGTTGTCGCACGCGAGCAGGTTCTTCTGGCCCGCGAGCCTCGCTCTCTCCTCCAGGCTGTTGTTCTTCTGCAGGAACCCTAAGGTGTTACACGGCGAAGAGAAGGAGTTATCCCCGAACACCTCCATCACTTCCACACAGGTAAACAAAAAACACTTAATGAATAAAAAAACTAAAAAAAAAAACTATGGAGAGGCAGTTAAATATCCTGCGTTTAATTCAGTCTGAATTTAAATTAGGCGCGCCACGGGCCTCTAATGGTGTCTGAGAAGTCTAATCTGGAATGCTGGCTGATCTGTGAGGGGGGTCAGACTTCAACGGGACATGCGCCGGCACCGGGAGGGCCCGCCTGTGACATCAGAGTCACGCGCGCCGTCGTGCCCCGCACCCACCCAGCGGACCGTGTAGCTGCTGTCTGCGGGAGGCCTGAGCCCAAACAGAGGAGTCACACTCCTCACCTGGAGGGGGTAATATTACACAACATCCCGCTCGTGGCATTCAAGACCCCCTCCCTGATTCCCGATCTACCTTCTCTATATCTGTCTGAAAAGGCGGGCGACTCTGTTTTTGCCCCTTGTCTGTTAGCAAAATATTTCATGAACCACTGGATGGATTTTAATGAAACTTTCAATAAATAATCACTGAATATACATCTGCAACTAATTAACTTTTGGAGTCAAACCAATCCGATGTGGCCGCCAGAGGCAACTGACATTGAAAAACACAAAAACAGCTGTAATTTGGTCAGTTTTACAGATTATGAGCTAAAAGTCGGCGTGGTTGTAGCTGAGAGTGCTCCTCGACACATATTTTGAGCGCTAATAAAGTGCGCAATAAATGTTTAAATTTTTTGGACATTTATATTTTGGACTCAACTCTGTCTGTCTGTTAGCGAAATATTCCACGAACCACTGGGCGGATTTTAACGAATCTTTCAGGGAGCAATCATTTGGTGCGCATATACAACTGATTCACTTTTGGAGTCAATCCAACGAAAAAACAAGCCAATCAATGCGGGCCATGACAAAAATGGTTCGCAGATATTGCGCTTAAACTTGACGTGGTAGTAGATGAGAGTCGTTCACAGCACACAGTCAGAGCGGGACCACGAGATGAGCCCAGGCCTTTAAATTAAAACATCAACGAGTCAGTTAAGTGTATAAATGTGTTTTCTAAGAGAGGGGAAGCAAAAAAAACCCGCAGACTTCTTGAGCTGATTTGTGGTGAGACAAACAGCTCAATAACCCCCCCTTGTTTGGTAGTGTCTTTATCACATCCATCTCTGCAGAATCCATATCGCCCGGAGGATATTATTCTCTGGATCCAGATAACTGGAACGCGGGTTATCAAAAAGATTGACCGCTGAAAACTATAAAATAAAAAAGGAAAGAAAGGGAAGCGGGCTTGCTGTCGTCTCGTGGGCTCGTTCTGTGTCTGGGGGAGTCTGAAGTGGTGGAGGACGTGTGGTGGGGTCAGGGGGCCAGAGGGGGGGGGGCTCCGGCCTCACAGTTGCGGGCTGATGCGCGCTGACCTTCCGAGGATGGAAACACGCGGTGACAGCAGAGGGTGGGCACTGCTCCGACAGGGAGGGGTCGCTTTCACAAATAGGTCAAACGGTGACATCACCAGTTTAAAGGCCTCAGCGTTCCTGGAGGGGATTGCGTGTCGCCCGCCGCGTCCGCGCGTCGTGTTTGGTTCTGAGCTCATCTTATGTTAATCAAACCTTGAAAGGAAAAGTCACGTGACACCTTAGACCGTGTGGTGGGGATGACTCTCAGCTTCTATCGCATCGGATTTTCAGCTCAGTATTTGTAAGCTTGGCTGAATTGTACCCGTTTTTTTTTGTTTTTTTGTGTGTTTTTCTATTATGTCAGCTGGCTGTGGCGGCCATCTAAAAACTGGGCTGACGCCAAAAGTTAATCAGATGAAATTGCGCGTCCGGTGATCACCTCCTGAGGGTTTCACCCGTCCAGTGGCTCGTGAGATATTTTGCTAACAGACAGACAGTGACAGGCCGAACACATGGATATGCAGTCATAATGACATCTGACAACGTTGACAGTGAGTGACAGGAAGTGGTCATCGTGTCCACGCCCACAGGAACTTACCACAGATCTTCATCCCCAGTTTCCGCGTGCAGCCGTGCATCCACGCATATTCGTAAGCTAAAACAGAACGAACGGGTTGAGTTTGGGATGCAAGGCCGCGGAGCGCGCGCACACACACACACACACACACACACACACACACACACACACACACACACACACACACACACTTAGCAGTTTATGGAAGTGTCATGCGCGCGCCTCTTGGTCAGTTGCGTCTTTCCCCCCACAATCATTCAGAACATCTCGCCATTCTACCCTCATCATCAGGACGTCCCCTATCTGAGCTGAATGAGTTCGGAGCGCGTGGCCCCCTCTCGCTCGGCTTGAGTGCGCCACGCAGCTGAGGGGCGGGGCGGCGGCGGCGGAGGCAACGCGCGTGAAATGAGCTCGCGGAGGAGGACGGGGATTAATTGGGTGAAACCCAGCAGGGCTGAGAGGCTGGAAATGTCTGAGCTGGAAGCGCAAATTTAGTTTCCGCACACACACACACACTAGGCGCGCGCGCACACACAAGACTCGGTCGCGCGCATGCAGAGATGGAGCCTGAAGGCAGAGCGCACCTGATGGGAAACTTCCAAAGCACAAAGGGAAGAAGTAAAAAAAAAGTAAAAAATAAAATAAATACTGAACTCTAGAAGCAGCCTGAGCGGAGCAGCTCGAGGGGCCAGGACATAAACACGTACGCACAGACACGTGCGCGCGCGCGCAGACACAACAAGCCGACAGGCAGGCAGAGGAGATGGAGCGTTTCGGAGAGATAATGGCAACATGCAGCAGCACCAGGAGTCCCACAAAACAAGCACATATCTCCTGTTTCTTTGTTCTTTCAATTTAAAACAGTTTAAAGAACCGAATATTCACCGCCTCCACTTAAAACAAATGACTCCAAATTATGGTAGCCTATTTGATTAAAATAAATAATATTAACAAATCTTTCGAATCGTTTCATTTCTCCGGACTTTCCTGGCTTTACTGGAGCCAGGTGTGTGTGCTGCAAAGGCTGAATATGACTAATTAACCCGGAGGTTAATGTATGGGCTGAGCCACTTAAAAAAATAAACAAATAAATAAACAAATAGGAAGGAAAAGAATTACCCAAGTGGAAATTTATCTGTGGGAAATGCTGAAAAGGACGGATTTAGAGATTTGTTTCGTTTCAAATCCAGATTTAAATAAAAAGGATGTAAGCGGGAGAATAAAAGCAACGAAATGTTTTTTTTTCCCTCTCCCTCTTTTTTTTGTGAAATCCTGATGATTTGTTTGAAATAAAAGCAGGATACTGTTGGTCTCGCGCGCCGCCGCGCTGCCGGACAGCGACAGGCGGCTGATGGCTGATGGCTCTGTTTTTAACCGGGATGATTAACGACGCAGCCCGCGCGGCAAACGGTCCGGGCTGCTTTTATCGGAGGAGGAGGGGGAGGCTAAAACACAGACAGAGAGAGAGAGAGAGAGGGAGAGAGGTGTGGAGGGGGGGAGAGAGGTGTGGAGGGGGAATGGGCTTCAGCCTTTGCGCACAAGTGTCCTATTTTTTATTTTTTATTTATTTTTGGTGAGGTGAGGCATCATGTCAGAAACAGAAACAGAAACAGGGGCTCTCCTGCGCAGCCTTTGAGGACGTCTGCTGGCGCGAGCGTGCGCGAGGACCTTACTTGACGACGGGGGTCTTAGGTTGGCCGAGTTGGGGTCCTGCTCCTCGCCGTTGGCTCTGGGTTCAGACGTGGCCATCGCTCCTCCGCTTCTCTGATCTTCAGCTGGGGTGGGGGTGGCGAGGAAAACAAACAAACAAACAAACAACAAAAATAATGATTCACCCGCAAAACAAAACGAGTCCAGTCAGGAAGAAATACCGGACCGGATCAGAATCAATCGGGAGGCCAGGCGGACCGAGACGCGCAGCTGGTGGAGAAATGCGCACACTTTCTGACATCCTTAAACATGTTTATTTTTAATTATTATTATTGTTTTTATTTTGCATCCAATAATCCATTAAACATAAATGCATTTGTCACCATTTCCCAGAAATAAAAAGGTACGAAATAATATAAGCAAACGATTCTTTTTATGCTTATTCTTCTTATTATTATAATAAATATTTTCAGTGCGTAACGGCGGTGTTTATCCATCCTCAGACAGGCTTTTTAATAAGGAACGTGTCTGCTCCTCTTAGAGGAGATCCAATTTCAAGGAACCGACACAAAAAAAAGAAAAAAAAAAGATTAAAACATATGAAGCAATATGGCCAATTAGATTTAGGACCAACTGAAATGCTAAAATAACAGATTATTTCACCGAACAGGTCCATTTAAAGAAGAAAAAATATATATTTATTTTTCTGTTTTAAATAAAAAACGAACAAATGCTTATAATTGTTGTTTGGTTCCGTTACATTTCCTTTTTAAGAGAGCCTATATTTTGGGACAGAAGCATCTTTTTTTCCCCTTCCCACCTGTCTGCCTGTGAGGACATTAAAAAAAAAAGCAAAACAGAGGCTGAAATGAGCAGAGAGGAAGAATCTTACCGGCTCACAAGTTGTCCAATCCAGAGAATGATTATTATTCTGTTTTTTAAATAATAATTAGCAATAAAAGGCACAAAAAGAGAAGCAGTCCAGTGGAGATGGAGTTGAGCGCGCTGAAAGAAAATCCCATCCAGTGACCCCTTCTTTAGATTTTTATTTTTTCTCTCCTCCCTGAAGAATATCTCCTCTTATTTATACGCGCGGCTCCGGCTGCCCATTGGTCTCCTCGCGCAGGCGGTGAGTCACGGCTCTGCCTCCCTCTGACGACTAATGATACCCGCCTGAAACTCTCTGACAGCAAGGAGACGATCTAAGAAGACTTCAGGGTAGAAAAAAAGGAGAAAAAAAGAAAGAGAGAGAGAGCAGAAAATATAATCAACAGTGACGCAACCACTTGGCGCGCACGTGTGGCGTCTCCAGGTGTTTCGGAAAAGGCAAGAAAGGCAGTCAGTCAGGGTGGGTGGGGATCTGAATGTGAAAAATGTTGGGTTTTTTTTCCTCCTATAAGGAGCTGACCTTGACATGTTGTGGAAAATTACAGCGACCCATCTGATCTCGTTGAGCTTTTGGGGTTTTTGGACGAAAAGAAAAGAAAAGTGCCTCGTTTGGGGGAGAGAGAGAGTGTGCGTGCAGAGATGAGCCACGAAAAGACAAAAAACACGAGGCTTTTCACCTTCAGGAGGTGATCTGATTCAAGCCTCCTGCATGACACGAACAATAAGACTGAGATATCAAAGTGACTCCAGCCTGGTGGGTGTTTGCTCAGCACCCTCCCTGTGCTCACTGAACAGCTCAGCCATTATGTCCATTCAGCTGCATTATCCTCCTCTCTTTGCGCTCTCTTCCACGAAACCTCCTTTTCCCTTTATTTCCTGTCTGTGTTGACTCATTGCCAGCGAGCGCCATTTGCTGTATGACTAATCCGGGCGCACTACAAAGAACAGGTCTCTACTCGCTCTCTTGTTCTCCGGCCAGGTAAACAAGTTGTAGCGCGCCTTTTTTGATAACTTTCCACTGTCTGGTTTGCATCATTTGGTGTTTCGCGAAGGGCCAAACCTCGGAGGCCTGTGGAAAAACACCTCCCGAACCGAACAGCCCTGCTGGCTGTGAGAAGCAAGCGGATGTGGCTCAAAGCGTGGTCCAGATTGGACTCGAAATCTACTGGATTTCACTAAACAAACACAAGAAAAACCAAAAATCGACGATTACTTCCAATAAGTACCGTTAGTGTCTGGACCTATAGCGTGCATTCATCCTAATACGTCTCGTTGGGGGTCTCTTCCATCTACCACCACACAAAAGTGCAGCTCAGCTCCTCGAAAGCTGACTGAGTCACAGCAAGACAGCTGCTGCGGCCATTTTGAATCTTCCAAAACAAGCTTGGATTAGTCAGCAGTCGGAGGACACACGTTGGGGATCGGTGTCAGCCGCCGCCACGCTGAACGGTGGCTTACATCTGACTGAGTCATAGCCGTTTGGAAGGCAACTGTGGCAGCCATTTTGAAATGTCAGCACCCGCACTGCCGCTCCCTGCGCTTCTCTGCGGCAGGCCCCAAAAAATAAAGTTAGGAGACCCGTTTGAAGGCAGTTAGCGCAGCCCCTAGAATTGGGACGTGCTGATTTACCGTCTCGAGGAGGTTTCGTCATCCTCTCCTTTGTTTCAGCTGACTTCCCTGGAGCCATGATATACAACAGTCTGCCGGTGTGCAGATTTTATCTGATGCTGGTGTTCGTTTCAGAGGGAGTCCACATCGTTTTCCTCTGCTCGATGTTTCCTAATGCCCAAAGGTTGGAATTTTGGGAGAAACTACAGTTTTTGTTGCATGTCAGTGATTTATTTATTTATATGTATCCAAAATGAAACAACTGAAAGAACATCCTCCGTTAATGACCATTACGGGTCATTTTCCGCCCCTGAAAAGCGTAGCTGTCGTTTAAAGCTGCAGCAGCCACTCGGCTTAGTGAAGAAAAGAGGAACTTATCGTTCGTGTTTCCCTTCTGGGTATAGTTGAAAACAAAGCTGCCGAGCTCAGTTTCTCACACGACGCGCAACATTTGATGCTGAGAAAGGATTCGCTTTTCCCTCACGTGGTGCAGTGCTCATAGGTCCTTTAAGGCGTCGATGCGGAGGTGTAGATGTTACATAAACGCGCCTAAATCCTCTGTTCTTTTAGGGGCATTCGAGACACAAAGCGCTTTAGTCAGTAAAGTGTGCTCCTCCCGTTGGACTCTCTTGTGTAATTTTGATGAAAGCGTCCAGCGTACGGCAGCTCCCTGACCTCTTCCATTCCACCTGTATCACGCTTTAGACTCTGTGGCACCACCCCGCCAAGACCAAACACCGTAAATCACCATCGGTTACAGGAACCGGCCCATGCCTACAGACGTGCGCGTGGACGAGCTGAGAGACGGCGTGAAAAAGCCTTTATGAATCCTCGAGGACTGTTTGCTGAAGCATCGGGGAGCTGCAAAGCGTGCTAAATCTGTTTGCATATCTAATCTGCCTTCCACCAGCAGCCTCAGGTTCCTTTGATTGTTCTTGCTGTTTTAAATCCTGCCGTTGGACCTGGTCCAAAAAGTCACACCCTCCCTTAGTCAAACGGCATTCCTGCTTTCAGCCCTTCACATCACTTCATCGCCGATGTTCCCCGTCTGTCCCTTCGTCGCGCTCAGCCGTTTGTCCACCACTTTGAGCCTCCTTCCTTGCCGACAGATGTGGCGTCAGCGAGGAAAGACGGCCCCCGTTCCTCGGTTGCTGTTGGAACATTTAGTTGCACGTTGTTAATGCGTCGCTTGCCGTAACTCAAGTTGGGAAACTTGGATCGTCTTTCGAATTTTGGGGTAACTTCTAGGTGACCCGCATTTAACTAAAGCTCTGGAGAGAACTGCTCTCCTGCGGCTGCAGCCGTTTCTGGATGAAAGCAGCGTTTCAGAAACGTGCCCGTCCGGTTTTGAACAACACTGTCGTGCTGAAACAGCTCCTTTTAAAAGCTTTTATCAGCCTGCTTTTGAACAGCATATAAACTCTGCTCAGGTTTGACTCCAGCTGAGCTTGATGCGTACTTTATTTCTTGTACGCCACTTTGGTTCAACTTAAGTGCGCTTTATGAAGAAATCCACATTAAAACTGTGTGAAAGGAAAATTTCAGGATAGTTCTGTATAAATCAACATGTTTGCCTCTAATTTAAAACTTTAGATTGTTCTGATTCCCATAAAAAGATGTCAGCTTTGTCAATAAATTCAGTTTATTTGTTGTTGTTTTTTGCGTTGCAGTTGTGCACATCTGCCTTGTGCATGAAGAGAAACACAACCTTTGAGTCTGTTTACTTATTTGTTCTCATCATCATCGTCATCACGTTCATCTGATGAAGAAGAGGAGGAAGATGACGCGGAGCAGCTGGAGGTGGAAGACGACCTCGCATCACTTTCAGAGTCGTCGTCCTCCTCGTCTTCCTCGTCTTCCTCATCTTCCTCGTCTTCCTCGTCTCGCCCTGAAAGAAAGGGGCCCAAATGTTCACTGCGGTGACCGAGCGGATGCAGCAGCAGACGTGTTTTCGTAAATCGACCGACCGCCACCTTCCAGCAGCTTCGTCTGGATCAGCGGGAGGAACTCGGAGGCCTCGGGATTGTCCGGTTCAAAGATGAGGACTGGAGCCAGGACAGAGGACAGAGGACAGAGGACAGAGGAGGCAGGATTAGCTGAGACCACCCGAGGCTGAGCGCTGCCCGACTCACAAACACAGATACTCACTCATCCGACAGAGTTTATCGGCCAGCTGAAAGTCTTTGTTCTTCAGAGCTCTGAGGAACTGAAAAATTCTCACTTTTAGTCAGATTTTGATCTGTTTCCTCACGCTGACATGAACTGAACCAGACCGTAAAAATGTTCCGGGTATTGGGAAGGTGCACAGAGGTTCTTTTACCTTCAGCTTCAGCTCCAGAGGAGCTTTAAGGTCTTCACCACCCTCCTCCTGCTCCTCGTTGGTCTGCTGTAGTTCCCCGTTGACACGGATGGGATCACCTGCACGCGCCGTTTCTCCTGACATCACAAAGACCACCACCGTCAGCTTCTTTCCGGACGCATTTCTTGCATCACAGTTTTATTCTCCGCAGCTCCACCTGTTACAGTCGACCCCGGGGGCCGGGACTTCCGCTCCTTCATCCTCAGCTCCTCAACAGGACGCGAAGAACTTTGCCTGAAATCACACTTAAAATGAAAAAAAGTGCAAGTTATTGATGTGATCAGTGGCCGTTCTGAGTTCAGACCCTGGTTTCTCGCGTTTGTTCTTGTGTTTTTTTTAATTTACTGTTGTGACAAATTTAATAATCGTGCTGGAGAGCAATCACCATTCCTCCTACTGTTTTCCCTTCATCAGTGAGAACATCCGTGTTATCTCGGCAAAACAATTCAAATGCTGAATATGGCAGGACTGAATGCATCAGCCGGTTGCTCTTCAACTGGCTTTAAGGACGTGAAAGCATCATGACAGCACGCCGCAGTAAAAGAAGACCAACTTCAAACTAACATGGGAAGCTTTTATTGATGTAAAATCAGGCGACTAATCAAGTCATCGATGAGCAGCTAAAGAACCTGCACAAAAAAAAGAAGGTGGCTTCTCGTTTAAGCCCCTCTACGAGAAGCAAAGGACCCTCATTACACGAGGCAGCGAAAGGGACAAGAAAGTCTGCAAATAATCTCCTTTTTCTGGTCAACCCACCCATCTAAGAGACCTTACTTTCAGCTCTTCAGAATCGACGTGCTGCACAGAGTTGAGCGCACATTCTCCAATTTCCCCACTTAAAGGACAACGGTTGCAACATTGGTCTTTCAAAGAAACGCTAAACCGAAATTCACAGAAATCCAGCACAGCTCGTTACAGCAAGTTATTGGTATTTTCTCCGACACTGAGAACGGAACACATGCTGCACATTCTGCCCCCTCAGCCCGTCCTCTCAGTCTGAGGACGAAGAAGACAGTCCTGAAGTTTTAGCAGCGGCTCCACATCCGTTTCCCTGACACTCACCTGAACGGGCCGAGCTGCGGGCCGACAGGAAGAGCTCTACAGGAAGACAACCCAGAGACACAAGAATTACAGGAGGACATGATGGAAACTTATATTTGCGAGATTTCCCGTCAAGGTTTATCTGCCAGTTTTGTCTCTTTTCATCACATCTAGGTCCCTGCTGCCATTACATAAGTAAACAGTGGTTGCCATAGCAACGACCTCCTTCCCGGACAATGAGGCCTTCACTGCTGCCGGAAATTTGGCAATTATCTCTCTTTTTTTTAATCGTTGTGTTTTTTTAAATTTTATTTTATTTCTACTTTCATCTTTTTTTAATTCAACTTTTTATATGCTTTATTTCTTCCTATTTCTTTTTTGCCTGTTTGAAAATGTAGGTGCAGCTCAGTTCAGATGTTTCAGTTTCACCAAGGCCTCCTGATGGTTGCTGTGCTGATGAATGTGATGAAACTAAGAACTAAAGACAAAAAATGTCTTCCACATTTCTGCTTATTTGTTTTAGTTTGTAAGTATACTATATACAGCTCTGTTTAATTTGGGAAAATGCATGTATCAGAACAGTAAGCTCATCAGATCGTTACCACATCTTGGAATTACGTCAATCAGATTGCTTGTGACGCAGAGTCATTATTCATTAACATAAAATACAGGAGTGAAATTCTGAACAGGTTGTTGCTGGCACAAAGAGGGTCAGCTGCATTGATTAACTAATAATCAGCGAGTGTGAACGGCTCTATAGAGGTAGGATTTTTGGCAGCGTGTTGGTCTGGAGCACTCATTGTTCATGGTGTGTTCAACTGGAAAGACAGCAATCATCAGTTCATCTGTAATCCACCATTAAACTACAAGAGAAATGACCCACACTTCATGTCAGAGCCAGAAAGTCAGAAAAATTAGAAAAAACACACACAAGAGATACATTTTAGACTAATAATAAGTTAAGTTTACTTGTTAAATACATCTTATCAGTAAAAGAACACCTCAAACTAACTGTTAAGCACGGTGGTGGAGGGGTAGTTATCTGGGCACCAACTTTTAGTTTAGTCATATTTAGCTACACAAGTCTAGTGTAGTGGGTGAACACATGCTAGGTCCAGGGAATATGTTGAAAACTGGACACAAAGAGGATCAGATTGAGCTAGAAACCTTCTTGGTGTAAGGTGTAACCCATGTCACATTTATAGGTGCAGTTACCTGATTTGCTTTTGATGAAACACCCTGACATAGATGTTTCATATATAGGATTTCACGTCCCTGTTTGTTTGTGACAATGCCACAAAGTTGTCCCGTTTGCTTTAACTGGGGAATAAAACAGCCACCAAATATGCTTTGGAGAGCACGGAAAGTGATGTTCGCAGCCTTTAAGCTCAAATGTCCAACCCATTAAAGGGTTGTTTCTCAGCCTTATCACGGAGCCGTTCCTGTCCACACTCCCTGCCCGCCATATTTCATCCAATAAGTAGCTGTAACTGCTACATTAGCTGCGCAGACATCAGATCAGCTTCCCTCTGTCCTAAATCTGCATGCCGGGAGAGAGAATTCGAGGACGGAGCTTTTGTGTGGGTTTAATGGGTTCAGGTCTCTGCAGCACTTATTATTTCATGGCTGTCTTGTGAGCTCAGGAAGACATAAACTGTCAGGCTGAGGGGCCACACGCTCAGACGGTTCCCAGACCCAACGCTAGCTCAGGGCTGACAGAATTGTTCATTTTCTGCCAGAGTTTGAAGCGTTCCTTGGACTGTTAAATGCACTTTTTTTTTTTCACACACAGGCTCAGACAGAAACCCCCATCAATTAGGCAGCGCAACGAGGTTCCTCAAGCCGTGAACGCTCCCTCGGGGCCCTTCTCAAGCATGCCGACTCACCACTCATGCATGGTTTTAGTGTGCACGCGTTTGAGTTATTTGTGTGTGTGTGTGTTAAAAGTGGAAAAAGAATAACACTTCCTCCTGTTACTGCAGTTTTGGAAGAGCACGGACAAAGAAAGAGGTCAGACAGGATTAGTCCCTAACCAAACAGTAAACAAACCACAGAAACTAACAATTTATAAAGTTTAAAATTTCAAGGTTTTCTATAAACTGTGTCTGCTGTTTCTTCCTACTGTCTCCATTGGGGATGATGTTGCCACAGAGAGAAGTTATTAGATATAAAACAGGTATGATCTTAAGTCCAAAGTATCACATCGGTTTCTTGCTTTATGTGTCGTTTGACAGTCTTCTTCTATGATTCTCTCAAAAACAATCTAATCTGAACAAGTACAGAAGTTGTACTTTCGTACAGTAAAATGGGACACAGGTAAAGGTTTCTTAAAAATGAAGTCTGACAGCACAATGACATTTCCAAGAAAAGTTCAAGACTTACCAGATAGGAGAACTCAGTCTGACAGCACAACCAGTTCTCATCAAATATTCCTTTTTTTACTCGTTGTTTTGTTGAAATAAGTGAGGTTAGGGCGAGGAACCCGACATACTCGGTTAGGTGTAGTAATCCACATTACTTGGTTATATTTAGGAATCCAAATAAATTCGTTAAGTTTAGAAATCCAGTCTGCTTGGTTGGATTATTCTAAACCATTTGGTCATGTTTAGGGTGACAAAATATTTGATTATGTCTAGGAATAGAATTTATATAGTTGTGTTTTGGAATATAAACTACTTAGAGTTAGGAGAAGTGGTCTAGACTAAAACTCATTCTTTTAGAACATCTTTGTTATTTTTTATGATCATAAGACCATATTTACCAAGTTGTTTGTGGTACAAAACCACAAAATGATTTCTTCTCCATTTCTTTCGGTTCAGTCTCACAGAACTGAAACGTTAAAACTGAGTCTACTTGTTTGTGTTTAGATGCGGCCTTTGACACATTATCGTGCTTCACGGCACAGATTAATGTGGTTCCGGTCAGAAGCGCTGACCCATCTGACCTCTTGCTTTGAATCAGCATTTAGAGTTTCAGTCTGTATGTTAGCGGTTCAGTCAAACCTTTAACTGTGTCAGTGTGGTTTGATTTTAGAACAAAACAGTTTGGTCAGGGGAAAAGGTCTTTTCACATATGAAGACATGGCAGAATAAAAAACTACTAACATAAGATCTGGTTTTAGAGCAGTTGTGTTAGTCCTTGATTCAGGCAGCGAAGAGAAAAGCAGGAGTGAAGCAGGTTTTTTTGTTTTAAAGGACAGCTCCTGCCCGGTAACAGACAGAGCGACCCAGTGGATCCATCAAAATGCATTCAGACACAAACCAGCAGCAGCAGCAGCAGCCGCAGCCCATCAGGCTGACACACCTGCCATGGAAGGTTGATGGGAAATTATATTCCTCACAGACCACATGATAACAGAATCATTTCACACTCCACCGACCCTCTGCTCTGTCTCTTTGTTTGGCTCTGTGTGTGTATGTGAGAGTGTGCTCGTCTATTAGAGCGCTGCATGTTCTGCCTGCGCCCTGAGAGACTCAGATTTCCATATGATGGGCTTCTGTGGCGGAGGAGGAGAAGGCGGGCTCAGGAAGACGCGCCGCGTTCCCTCAGGCCACCACGATGTGAAGCAGCGTCTCTGCGTGACGACAGACACGCTGTCCCCGTCGCAGAGTCACTACCAGAGCACGGCAACAGCACGCTCTCACGGCGGCTTCGTGCGCGCCGAGTGCACGCGGGTTCCACTCAGGACCGTGTTATTGTTTCCTCAGGCGCCCGTCTTCATGAAGCATCTGTGCAGGTCCATCAGTGTGATGCGGCGTATGACGAAGCATCCTCACGCCTCACAGCCTCTGGCAGGCTAAAGGCTAATAATAAATGCAAATTACAATCAGAGGAGCCGACCGGAGCTGGAGAGGATAATTGCTCCATTATGATGCTGTGCGCATGGTTGTGCACATCTTGTATAATGAAGAGAGAGAGAGAGACACACACAGACAGGTACTAAATGCCACGCGGCCGTGTCACAAATGGACTACATAACAGCTAAAATATTGATTTGCTTTGTAGGAAAAATTCCATATTTCCAGATGGAGGTGCAGATCACAAACCCAGGTACGTGTTCACTGTGCAGATCAAACGTAGGGGGAAGTCAGCTTCAACGAGCCAAACGAGGCTGGATCAGATCGTGCACACCTCAACCAGCTCTGATTGGTCCAAAGCTTTTTATCGGGGTAGAGGGGTCACATCAAGAGCTAAACCAGGAAATACAAGGCTGGTGTAACAAATTTCACTTACGACTTATTCACATGGCATTGGCCTATTTTAGCTGAAACAGAGGGTGGAAGTTAGAGGGCAAGCAGGAGGAGGCTTCAACCTTGAGGTTCAAAATAAAGCAAATAAATACTCTTCAAAATAAAAGTCTGTCTCTGTCATACTTTGAATCAGTGCTTCCAAAGGATTTTCAGCTCCTGGCGCACAAAATAACAATGGCAGACACATTTAGCCAGTTTATTTATTCAAACTTTGCTGATAATAGTAATAAACCACGCAGTCTTGACGATTATGATGCTATTTTTTATACATTTTTAACAAATGTATTTAACAATTGTAACAATATTAGAGAAAATATCCCATTAAAAAACTTTTTTTTAATTTAATGTGATTTCTGGAGATTATTTCTGTCAGGTTTTGTGTTTCTTTTTGTATTTTTGTGTTTTGATTCTGGTTTCTTTTGGTTTATTGTCTTTTGCTGCCCGTTTATGTCATCATTCACTTCTCCTCAGTCAGCTCTTGGTTACCTGCCACGCCCATCTCCACCTGCCCTCATGGTTTTCACTCACCTGTGCCCGCCTTGTCCTCTGCTGTTTAAAACCCGGTCATCTCCTCCGTTCACTCGCTGGTTCATTGTTCTGTAAGTGTTTGCTCGGTTGTGTCTTAGTTGTCTTGTTCCTACCTTGTTTCTGGATTTTGTTACGTTTAGTTTTTGCTGCCACGTCAGCTTTTGTTTTGATCATCTTTTATTTTAATAAATTAGTTTCCTTTTTGAATGATGAGTCTGCGCTCTGGGTTCGCCTCCGTTTCCCCACACCATGACAATTTCATGACCTTTACTTTTTCGACTTCAACTTTAGGAACACGAAGAGAGTTCATGTCTGTTGAATAGCTGCACCCTTCAGCATTTCTTCAGAAACTGTTTTAAAAGTTCTCACTGCAAAGTCAGAAAGATCGAACAAATCATGAAGTTACAAACAGAATCTGCAGAACATTTTTCTCATACTGGTGGTTAACGTGTCCTAAGATAAAAAAAAATAAACTTGTACTGGTAAGCAAGATCCGTATCAGATGCCAACTCCCACGTGTGTTTTTGTTAAGAAAAGAGCCAAAGTGACTGAAAAGTTAAAACATTAAACTGACCGGCATTATTTCTTTACCTACACAGACTACAGCCAGCCTAACTATTCCTGTGATTAATCCAGCCTCCAGTTTTCCGCACATTCAGCTGAGTGCTTTGTTTACATTGGGTGTGGACCCGGATTGCATATCAATGTATCTGGAAAACTACTGGAGAAAACGCTTTCATTCTTTAGTTTAGGTTAACCATTTTTATGCTCGATTTCATACATTTTCATCCTGAAGGTCCATTCTTAACAGCGTCTTCTCAAGTTTCTTTATATTTCTGTGCACATGAGTATTAAAAGATCAGTTTATAGCTCTATTAAATCACTCTCTTGTTTGGATCATAATAACATGAGCCAAAGGGTCTTCCAGCTAATATTTGCATCATTACAGATGCTTTATATCTAATGTAAAAATCTATTTATGAGGCTGATTCCCGCCTCTGGGTGTTTCACAGCGTGTGAGTCATCATTATCTTTGACTTCCTGTTTCTGTTTCCAGCTCGCTGATGGAGCCGGCCCATCTGTCTCCCCTTCAGCTCATTCATCATTTCCTCACTCTTCGCTCCTGCAGTTTCTTCCTTCTCTGTCCTCTCTCCATCTTGGTCTGCTCCTTCGCACATCCCACATCCTGGCGATGGTTTTCATTCCCCGCTCAGACCTTCCGTCTTCATCCGCCTGGCTCCTCCTCCTCCTCCTCCTCCTCGAGGCCTCCAAACTCAGCTGGCCGCAGGATATATCTCCAGACATCCAGATATTTTAGCAAAGATCCGGCTTATTTAAAGGCCCGCTTTAGCGAAGAAAGTGCCGACGAGAGAGGTTCACAACACGATGCAACAAGGTGCAGATACCCTCAAGATGCTGCGTGAAGCTAAACCTTCAGCAGCTTTAAAAATGACCACATTAAAAAGCTATTAGCCGCACAGGACATACGTAGTCACAGTACGTGAAGGCGGGAACGCTTCATAAAGCAGACCTAATGTTAACGTTACAGAAAGTCTGGTTTATGAAGCATCCGCCAACTTTTTACAGCAGCTTTATTGTTTAACCTTCAGGTGGAAAACCTACAACCCCCCCCCCTTCACAATGCTTAGGGACTCAAATCAGAGGCTGCGGCGTGTTTTTCTCACACTACCCAGCCACTTCTTTTTTAGTCTCCTGCTGCAGCTCCAAACCTGCTTCGCCCCCCACATACCCCTCCAGTAAATTTGCAATAAAATGTGATGTGGTTGCACATAAACATGTTAATCTCTGTCAAAACTGGAATGCTTTTTTTTTTCTCTTTTCAAAAATGTCTGCCTTGTCAGTTTGCTTTCTCATTACAGTTCTTTTTACAGTCAGGGTTTGAGTATTTAGTGTTATTTTCTTGTTTGTTTGATTTGTCATGTGATCCTTTGTGTTCAGTTTGTTCCTTGTTTTCATGTATTATACACTGGACAGCACAAGTGTCAAACTCCGATCCTCGGGGGCCGATCTCCTGCATGTTTTAGATGTGTTCTTGCTCTAAAACGACTGGTTTAAATAGATGACTTGTGGACGTGCTGCTGGAGAACTTGATGATGTGGTGAAGAGGTAGTTAAAGCCATTTGAATCAGTGTGTTGGAGCAGGAAAACCTAAAACTCCCAGGACAGCGGCCCTCCAGGCCTGGAGTCTGACACCCCTGATGTATAGTTTTGCTCCTCGTGTTCCCTGCGCCACTGAGCTCAGTAGTTTTCCAGTCAGCCTGACACGCCCACCTCACCTGTTCCTCATCGTCTCCCAGCTGTAGCTCATCTCCCGCTCACCCACAGTGTCTTTAAACCCACTCGCCGCTGGCTCATTGTAGGAATGTGCTGCCTCCTCATGTTCCTTGTGATCAGTTTGTCTGCTGCCGCGTCAGCTTTTTGTTTGACTTTGTAAATAAATCGGTTCTCGTTCGAGCTCCTCGTGTCCACCTGCAGTCTAGACATTCAGCTTCCTTCATAAGCAAGTTTATCTTATTAAATCTTCTGCCATTTCCTTTCACTTCTCGCCCTTTGGACCACTTTCATGTGGTGATAAAAGTCCGTCCAATCAATTTTCGAAATTTAAAATGCGTTTTTATTGTCCCCCTTTGTGCAGTTCATTTATTGCTCAATTTAGTTTCTGTGTGAAGCTACAGAAAGCCCATAAAACAAATGAAAATACTGTTAATGCTTTCTTTTTTTTTCCTGACATCCCTCCTAATCTGATCTGACAGTATGTTCCCACCAGAGGTGCCTAAAACATTGACATGTACAGACTGTATCAGATCTGAAGTGCTTTAAAAGCTGGCGTGGCAGCAGGGTAAATACATAAATCACGAAACTACGAGGAGCGCGCAGGGATAGGCAGGAGAGCAAACAGCACGACGAGCTGATAGGTGAACGAGAACCGGTAGTTCAAGTAGAATGGGAGGAGCGATAACAAATGGAGACACCCGAGATGCAAGTGGCAAACCAGGCACAGGCAAGTAAAGAGGAAAAGTACTGAGTGAGCTGTGGGGAAACTGGAAACCAACAAGAACACTGGGAACATCAAGAAATCAACAGAGTGTACCACAAGAAAAGAACAAAACAAAAACAGTGCAATAATAAGGTGTCATGCTGCAGGATCATGGCTCAGAGGAATAATAATTTAGAGCCCATAATTAGTTTATATGTCTGTTTTATATCAGTAAACCCAGGATAAAGTCACGTTCAAGCCTCTTTGCTTTTAGCCAAAAGCCAAATGTTTTTTTAACAGAAAAATCTCCTGTACTCAGACGGCTAACCAACACAGACGGAGGAAGTAACTTGGATCTCTGGTCACATCTGTTGTGGTGAAAATTAGGCACCCCATCTTTAGATCTACGGTTTACTGTGTTAAGAAACGAACGACTGTTCGAGTTGGGCAACAGCCACCTCGAATGAAGAAATATTCCTCAAACGGTACAGCAAGAAGCAGAAGAAAAATTTCCATTCTAAGTAGATTTACTTTAGAGTCCTGTGGTCAGCGCTCCACCACCGTGCTGACAGCTGGTAGGAGATGCTTGTGCTGAAAAGCTGTTTCATTTTGGTCAATCGTGGCGCTGTGCATTATGGGTAAACATGTCTCCTTAGGTCTCATCTTTCCAAAGGACATTGATCCAGAAGTGTTGTGCTTCATTACAAACCTAAGTGAGCCGCCACCTTCTTTTTAAAGAGAGGAGGCTGGCAACCCTTCCAAACAAGCCAAACGGTCTTTTTCTGTTTTTTTTTAACCTGCTGAGGCCTGTGGAGCCTTTCCTTTGTTTTGTTTCTTCATGGTTGTTTGACTTTCTGGCAACAGGATGATTTCGTTGGAACATCCACAGCTTGAAACATGAGAACTACTGTGATTTGTTCTCCACTTGTGAATATTTTTTCTTACTGTGGAATGACTTTTAACCTACCCCTGATTGAAGAGCAGCAACAGCTGCTTCTCTAAGGTCATTGCTGATGTCTTTCCGCCTTGACGTTATGTCAACACACACCTGTTTGCTCCAGAGCAGCAAACTGATAAAACTTCTGCTTTTATAGAGGTGATCATACTTTGTTTTGATCAGCAGCACCCAGCTGTTCTTATTCTGGACAATGTAGAGGTGAACTCAGTCTTTAACTCACTGGTTCTGGGTTTTGATGTAGTGTTTGATAATGGCATATATGCTGTGTTGTTGTTGAAGTTGTGTGTGTCTCATTTTAAGACCCAGGTGATAAAAGTTTTCTGTTCTAAGAGCGAAAACCTTAGAAATGAGAGCTAATTTGTTAACTTAGACAGCTAACAGTCCATGTTCTCTGCAGAATCTGAATTTTTATTGTTTAGCAAAGTCCATGAGTGGAGAGCTGATGTTGTGAAAGAATGGATTTAGTTTTTACTGGAGACCAATATTTGACTATAATGACAAAAAGTGAGTCGACCACTTCTTCACTCCTGTGTGTTCCACTGAGTCATATTGGGCTGAAATCGGACTAAAACAGATTAGTTGTAAAAAGATACGTTGCAATAATTCAGTTAAAGTCCAGACGTGAACCGGACTAAAATGCTGTGGTGGGATTGGTGTTTATTAGAGCTGCGGAGAAACAAACTTCAGTGAAGCAAAAACAGGAAAGGGCAGCCCTTCTTCAGAGATGTCAGACACTGAAAAGGTCACACAGAAGAGGATTATTTCAAGTTATTGTTGCTAAACAACTCGGTTTCACAACATATTCAATCACAGTTTGCAGCCACTCAGTTCTTCAAACAGAATCTCTGTGTTTTTGCAATAATTTCTAGTTTAACATGATGCCATACGCCGTCTGTGGCCGTCTCCATCTCACTTTGAGAACCAGATGAGTTTTGTATCCTGATCCTTAAACACCACAACAGCAGGTGTGTTTTGACTGGTGTGATATTTACCAAAGAGCAGGATGAGCTCAAACTACGGGTGCCGAGAGGAGGAAAGCTCCTTCCTCACCGCTTTTCTCTTTTTCACCTTTTTACTCTTGTTTTCCCCCCAACATCGTTCCGTGACGTTTTTTCTTCCTCCAGTTCTTGTTCCTCCTTTTCCAGCTGTACTTCTGCGCTTGCTGGAGTTTCAGCTCTTCTTCCTACTGTTATTGGTTTTGTCTTTTTCTAAATTCTTCTTTCCCTCGTGCAATTTTGAACTCCTGTCCGCAGCTTGTTCTCTTCTTCCACCACATACTTCCCCTTCAGTTCTTGTCGATATGTCTGCCTGCTCTGGCTCTATTGTCCCACTTTTTATCTTTTGGTCTCCAGAAGCTTCCTTTTTCCACCTGCAGGTTTGTATTTTTTATCTCTAAATTCTTCTTTGCCCCCTCTTCTTCTTCATTCTCCCTCTCTAAATCTGTCTTCGACACCTCCAGGGCTTCTTGTCCCTCCTCCAAACCTTTCCTCTTCCGGTTTCCTCTGAACAGGTTTGGTTTGGAACAAGTTCCTTTTCCAGCACCAGACGTTAGAGTTGAAGGCCTCATGATGGACCTGCGATGTGTCCAGGGTGTTCCTCACCCTATAGAAACTTTATTTCTGTAGCACCTTTTACAGACATATAGACCACAAAGTGCTTCACAAAGGCAAGACAATTAAAACATTTGACAAGAATGTATTTAGGAGCCTGGCCGTGGATAGCCTTGAAAGGTTAAACCAAACTTCTAAAATGAATCCTCAAGTGCAGGAAGCCAGCACAGGGAGGCACGAACAGGAGTTATATACGCTCTTCTCAGTTTTAGACAGCAGCCTGCAGCATTCGGTACAGACTAAAGGCGAGCCAGGGAGGTTTTATTACAACAAATAAAAAGACGATTACAATAGTCTAAACGGGAGGAAGTAAAAGCATGAATAACCATCTCTATCTCAGTCTGTGACACAGATGGTCTCAACTTAGAGATGTTCCCTAAATGACAAAAACAGTGACGGACAAGAATTTTACAGTGATTGTCAAAAAACAAGGAACTGTCAAAGATGACAGACCGGTGAGACCAGTGTTCACAGTAAAAGCTAAAGACACGAGATGCTTTTCTTTTCATCAGGGGAAATAATAAGAGTTTCCGTTTTGTTTGCATTTAACTGCAGGAAGTTGTTTCCAGCCATATTTGAATTTCAGGCAGACAATTGTTGAGTTCAGACAGCTCCCCTGAGACCCAGAAAGGAAAAAAAAAAAACGGGTAAGGAAGATTAATGGATGGATGTTTTTCTAACATTTCCAACCAGTCTGACTTCAACAAGCTGCCGCTCACTGGATATTTTCTCTAGAGATAGTTGTGCATGAAAATCCCCACAGGAGCAGCAATTTCTGAAATACTCAAAGCAACAACCAGGCCACGTTCAGAGTCACTTTAATCCTCTTTCTCCACCCGTCCTGATGCCCGGTTTGAGCTGCAACTGAACACGTGCGTCTAATCAGGTGCGTTGACTTCTTAGTTTAGGCAGAAAAGTTGACTTATCTAGCCTTAAAGTAAAAGTTTGCATTTGTGTTTGGGTTTCACTTGAGAAGAAACCATCTAATTTCTACGTCGACCCTCTCTGTCCACGCTGCAGCTCATGCGTCCGTTCACAGCAACACGGCGGGCACAAACGGACCCGAGCAGCGGCAACAGCTCAGACGCCTCCTGGTTGGTCATGCGGCGCCAGCAGATTAGAAAGATTGATTCTCCGGGGCGCTCCGGTGGCACTGGCACGATTATGATACCATAACACAGGGTGCCATAAAGAAAATACTGTCAGCCAAATGAAGAGCAGAGCGCTGAAATGTGCTCACTGTAACCTAATCAATCACTGCTGCCAGGCCTGCTGCTCTCCATCAAGAGAGCTGTCACTGTCAGCTGCTTAGGCCTCCTCTCTGACTTTCTTGCTGTTTTGCACGTTTTCCAATTATCTCTTTGCGCGTGTGTGTGTGCCTCTGTGTGTGTGTAACTGGGTCATTTTGCTTCCCCAGGTGGCCCCTTCGAGTCTCCCACCTTGTGCGAGCTCCGATAAGAGGTGAGAGCTGGGCAAACATGGCGACCACGTGCCGGCTGAGATCACACACACACACACAGGTCTCCCCTGTAATATTTCACGGGGAGGAAGAAAGGGACGCATGAATCATACTGACAGAGGCAGAATGGAGAGAGACATCCCTCCGTTATCTCCGTACACACACACGTACAGTGAGAGATTTATGGTACAAGGCTTTAATGGTGCCCTCACACACACCTCCTCCTCTCCGTATACCTCTCTCCTCTGTCACACACACACACACATCCATCATTCACCTTCACCCTCTTCTGTTTTCCTCCTCCCTCTCCTCCATCTTCCCCTTATCTGCCGTCCATCTCGCATCTCCCCTCAGTGTTTCTCGTTTCTCTCGCCACTTTTCCAATTCCCACCGCCTCCTCCCCTCGGCCCACGACAGCTCATAACTTTTCGGCGCTCGCTTTAATTGAAAGTGCAGTAAAAAATAAAGATGTCAGAGTCCGACTCGGTTCAGAGCGGTAAACGCTTCCAGTACATCATCTTAACAGTGGGGACGACTGCAAGACGCTGTCAGGTGAACAAAGCAAACTCGTGTCGTGTGTGTTTAAACAGCCAAACGTCTAAACATACAGCCTGCTGACAGCCACAGACGACTCCATAATGGGGGGGTTAAACCTTAGACCCAGACCATTTACCCATGTGATTTATAGAAAGCTGCTCCAGCCGTACAAGACAAGGCTGATCAGCTGTTTAAGCACTGTAAAAAGTCCTTGTGAGCATAAACTCTCCATTGTGCGCTCAAGTAGGCCAGTGTTGTCATTTTTCAAGCCAAGACCTAGAGTTGAAAGCACGCGCAAGAATGAAGATTAAAAGGCTTGGCGTTCCTAGGAGGAATGCATATCACCCGCTGCCTGAGTTTTAAACTAAAATCACCTTATAACGAGAAGGGAAGGAGTCAGAGCCTTTTAAAGGATGTTTCACAAGGTCTGTTAGTGCTCAAAGTATGTGTTAAGAATGACTGTCAGCTACTACCACACCAAACTTGAGCCCAGTGTCTGCAAATTTGACTGAGTTATAGCCCCCTGCTTGTTAACTAAGACAGTGGATTGGCTTCAAAAGCTAATTGGTTGTATGTGTACCTTCTGAGAGTTTCATTTTAATTCGTCCAGTGGTTTATGAGATATTTTGCTAAAAGACAAGCACCCACACAACAGCTGGCCATGGGTGATAATAACAGAGGCTCTGATTGACCCACTGATTCACAGTAAACCACACACACACACACATTTGGAGTCTGTGTTTTGATAGTGCAGCATTTAGCAGCAAAAGCACTGATACCAGTGGAACCAGACTGTTCAGGTAGACTGCATATTATACTTAGGGGGATAACAGAGGTAAACACATGTAAGCACATGTCTAAAAAGTGATATTTATTGATGCTTTCTTATCAGTGTGTGTGTGTTTCGGAGGTGGGGGCGTGTGTTGGAGTGTGTCTCACTGGCTGCGATTGGTAAACCACAGTTATG
Organism: Kryptolebias marmoratus; assembly: GCF_001649575.2. Classification (NCBI taxonomy): domain Eukaryota; kingdom Metazoa; phylum Chordata; class Actinopteri; order Cyprinodontiformes; family Rivulidae; genus Kryptolebias; species Kryptolebias marmoratus. The sequence continues at coordinate 18,795,443 of NC_051449.1, read as the reverse complement.
ACAATGCCCTGTTGCAGTTTGCTCCTTTAATACAGGGATAAAAATATCTTTTTTTCAGGAAGCTTTATGCAAAGAAGAAGAGCATCATCTTTGTTTCTGCCCTTCCTCAGTGCATCTAAACAGTTTCCCCCAGTGCTGGAGGTCACTGAGGACACTGTTTTTTTGTCTTTCTTAGCGTCTCCTCTTTCACGTTGTGTTATAAAACATCGATTGTTGCCATGATGTCCTCGTAACCAGAAGCTTTCTCTGCTTCCAGTTACGAGGACAACATGCCAGCAATCACTGACTTTTACAGTCTATTAACTGGAACTGACAACCCTGACTGTGTGTGTGTCTCTTTGTCTTTAGTGTGTGTGTGTGTGTGTGTGTGTGTGTGTGTGCTCTCTGCTTCTGATTGACTAAAACCATACCTGATCATTCATTTCTTTCCTGCTGATTTTTACCTGAACCTCTGTTTTGGTATGCAGGAGGGGTACACACACTCTCCCACAACCACACACAAACACACATATACTTTGCGCTTTCACGTATGCGCACACATCCTCTCGCCTTTCAACACAGCCCTATAATTTGCCAGATGCGGTGAATTGCTGGTTGCTATGGCAACAACGAGGGGGAGACTTTTTCTCAATTTTGGCAACAGGGCTGCACACTGACACGCGCACACACACACAGAGTCACCGTCATGTGATCGTCGCTGCGACTCTGAATGGAGGAAAGAATCAAAAAGGCACCTCTGCATCCCCAGCCAGCAGATCCTGACCTTAGATGATGGCGACAGCCGGGATTGGTCGTGTGAAATCACCCTATAATTAAGTGACGGGTGTTCATTTTCAAGTGCAGCTGGACTGTTGGGACTTGAATGGACACGCTCACACACACACACACACACACACACACAGATACATCATGCAAGGCATCACAACTATAGATGTGGAAAGCAAAATCTGTGAAGAAGCTAAACTGATGCTAATGTTCTCAGACAGGCTCAATGAGTCACCTGATACAACACACACACACGCACACACACTGCTGCTTGATGGATGCAAATACAATCTGATTACCCGGCAGTTAATGGATTTTCTGAAATGCCACTCTAAGATGCTCCGCGTTGTAATTACCGTTGTGCCATTTAAAAGACACAACCTTTAAAAAGCCAAATGAAACTTGCTCTTCCTGAAATAAAATCCAGAGTCATCACCTACACGTATGAAGGGTTAGCGCTCAGCCAATCAGAGGCAGGGGATTATCCTCTCTCTCGCACCCACACACGAGGCTGCATCTGGTTGGAGCTGATAAGAGGACTTTTCCTCACCATGGGGAATCAAGCTAAAAGGAAAACACGACGGAAGGGAGGAAGAGGAGAAGTGTGAGGGGCGA
>NC_051449.1:18764271-18793964 GCF_001649575.2 Kryptolebias marmoratus | reverse complement strand
GGGGGGGGGTGGGGGGCAGTGGGTGGGTGACAGCTGAAAGTTGTACGTCAGCGAGCCCTGCAGTCCCGAACTGTAGCACTGGGTCAAACATGGTGATTTGTTTGCAGCCTGTGTGTGTGTGACTTGCTCAAGGGAGCTTCAGTGTTTTACAGGCCGGTTTAGGGAAATGGCAGCTAATCAATAAACAGCATGTAGACACACACATTCCTGCATCCTTCAGCTGATCCAGTCACCGAGAGGCTCCCTCACTACTGTGAGCTCATGTTAGAAAATACGTGACAGTTTTAGAAAAGCTTGAGGGACGTCAGAAGCACTTATGAGGTTACATTTTACTCTAAAAGCTTCACTTCAAAAAAGATTTTAAACTATTTCTTTGCATTTTGTGGCCCAAAATGTAAAAAAAACTAAGGTTTCATGTGATTATGCCTTCAGAAATCTATGGCGTGGCATGGCTGGTTTGTAAATACTTTCTTTTTTTTAAAGAACCAATATTTCTTGAAAGGATGCATATTGCCTGCTGCTTCGAGTGTCAAAATTTAAACAAAAATCTCATGGATCTGTTAGTGTATATGTTGCTACTACCACACTCAATATCTGTACAATTGATCGAGTTATAGACATTTTGGTGTTTGCTGAGAGTAGCTGTGGTGGCTATGTTGATCAGTTAGATATATATCCAATGACTTACTGAGAGTTTCAATAAAATCAAGATGTTCATGAGATATTTTACTAACAGATAAGCAAGCGCCCACAGGTGCATGATTGCCTGCCTTTCACGTAGTTGAAGAGCTGCTCGTGGGCGTGCTTCCTGCGTATGTCTGACGACTTCCATCCTCACCACGTCAGCCCACAGAAAAACCCTTCCTCCCTCTCCCCCCCCCTCCCCCCTCCTTCCCTTCACGTCAAGCTGAATAAATCCAGCTCTCAACTCTTGAGTCTGCCTTGCAGGGGCGTGAAGCTGCGGCCAATCAGAGGCTTAACGCTGTGGCAGGAATTTGCATAAATCTGCATGGTTAATGTGGAAGCTGAAGGAGTGACGTCACCTTTTCCTCGGTCACGATAAAACACAACGACTGACCTCGGAGTCGGAAAGTAACAGCCTGGTAAATCCATTCATTTGCCCACTGTGGCCAGACACGGTGGAAAACAAACTGCATTTGTTTGTGTAATTGTCCATGAGCAGAAGAGGTGAAAAGTGTGTGTGTGTGTGTGTGTGTGTGTGTGTGTGTGTGTGTGTGTGTGTGTGTGTGTGTGTGTAAAACTAGTGAATAAACAGAGGAGATGGATGAGTCTATTAAAGGAGCAGCTAATCCAAGCTATTAAGAAGCAGAATGAAGGAGTGTGGGAGAGGGGGCTACATACGGTGGGTTAATGGCTCTAAATACAGCCTTAAACAGACCCACAGATTATTATAAATGCACCCTGGGGCGTCACTAGGCATTATGGAAAGGACTAAGGTTCGACCTCCATGCTCCTCTTTGTTAGAAATGTTCATATGCGACAAACGTCTTCATCAGTCGACTCAAACGGAGCTTTTCCTGTTTGGATAAAAAGCACTGACAGCACAAATCTGCTGCTGTAACTTTGCCTGCCTCTGCATGTCTGTTTGTCGGTGCGGTTAGAAAAATATCTCATGAAACAGTAGATGGATTTCAACGAGTATCGCACTTCTACAACTGATCAACTTCTGGAGGCAAGCCAATTCAGGATGGCTGCCACAGTCAACTGACCATAAAAAGCACAAAAATGGATAACAGTCAGGGAATTTTACAGATACTGAGCTAAAGTTTGGCGAAATCGTAGCTAAGAGTCATCATTAACATATACTCAGAGCGTTGTGCAATATCTATCCATCCATCCAGTATCTGCTGCTTGTTCCAGAGTCGGGTCGTGGGGGCAACAGTTTGAGCAGGGAAGCTCAGACATCTCTGTCCACTGTGAACCACTCCAGTGAAAGCTGGAGATCACAGCACGATGACGCCTGAAGGACCTCATCATCTGCAAATTGCAGAAATAGAATCCTGAGACCACCGAACCGGACCGCCTCCACCCCCCTGGCTGCACCAAGAAATCCATAAAAGTTATGAACAGAATCAGTGACAACGAGCAGCTCTGGACCTCAATGCAACCCAGACTCTCGCACCGTTTGTATAAGGACTAAATGGCCCTTGACAACAGACCCCCAGTCTCATACTCACGGAGCACCTCCCCACCGGGTACCACAGGGAACACGGTTGAATGCCTTAATCAACTCCACAAAACACATCTAGATTGGTTGGGCAAACTCCCATGGCCCCTCGAAGTCCCTAGCGAAGATAAAGAGCTGATCCAGTGGACAGAATGTCTATTGTTCCTCCTGAATCTGAGGTTTGTGTTTCGACCATACGCTCTTCTTTGGCACCCCCGAATAGACCCTACCAGAGAGGCTGGGGAGTGTGATTCCCCTGTAATTGGAAAACACTGTCTGATCCCCTTCTTAAAAAAGGAAACCACCACCCCAGGCTACCAATCCAATGGCACTGCCCTCGATGTCCACATGATGTTGCAAAGGCGTGTCAACCAACACAGCCCAGGGAGGAACTCATGGCGGATCTCGTCCACCCCTGGAGCCCGGCTGCCGCGGAGTTCCTCAACTAATTTGGTGTTATGTACGGACCCATCCCAAAGTCCCCAGACTTAGTTTAGTTTAGTTTTAGTTTAGTTTAGTTTAGTTTAGTTTATTCATTTCATTAAAAAACAACAAATTTTATATACATGGAAAAAAAAAAAAAAAAAAAAAAAAAAAAANGCTTTATTCCTTGAACTAAAGTACACCGTTCCTTCAGACTAGTTCTGAATTTAGGTTTTACAAATATATCTGTCCCTTTAAGGTTATAACAGCACTTTCTCTTTACAAAATTTACTTGGATGTTTAATGGTAATATGTTTTTATGTGCCTTATACATAATCAACAGAATATTATAATCAACCAAATCTAAGAACTTCAATATTTTCAATTTATGAAATAATAAATTTGAAGGGTGACGACAATGTTTTCCAGTAATAATTCTTACAGCTCTTTTTTGTAATAAAAAAACAGGATTTGTAATTGTCTTACATGCCTTCCCCCAGACTTCAATACAATAAACCAAGTGTGGAACTATTATTGCATTATACAACATATACATTGCTTTATCATTAAACAACTCCCTTACTTTGTACAGAACACCAATAGATTTAGCCAACTTTGTTCTTAAATATTTTATGTGAGGTCTCCATGTCAGCCCCTCGTCAATCACTACACCCAAAAACTTCACCTCACTGACTCTACAAATCTCAACCCCATTTACCCTAAATGGAACATCAATAGTTTTCTTTTTATTATTAAATACCATGTAATTAGTTTTCTCCAAATTCACTGATAGTTTATTAAGGCTAAACCAAGTTTGTATTTTAACAAATTCCGTTTTCATCGTTTCCAACATTTGTTTCATATCTTTACCTGAACAAAAAAATGTAGTATCATCTGCAAATAAAACACATTTGAAAAGGTCTGACACATTTACCAGATCATTCACATACAGTATAAACAACTTTGGTCCAAGCACAGAACCCTGAGGAACTCCACATGTTACATTACAAAGTTCAGATCTTACTCCATTTATTTCTACAAACTGTTTCCTATCTTTCAAATAGCTCGATATCCACTGTAATGCCGGTCCTCTAATGCCATATTTATTCAGCTTTTCGAGGAGAATACTATGGTCAATAGTGTCAAATGCTTTTTTTAAATCGACAAAAATGCTTGCACCATACTGCTTTTGGTCAACAGCGGTTGTTGTTTGTTCAATTAAATCCATAAGAGCCATTGCTGTGGAGTTTTTTGCTCTGAATCCGTATTGACTACTACTTAAAATATTATGTTTGCTGATGAATTGATCCAATCTTGTCACAAATAATTTCTCTAAAATCTTTGAAAACTGTGGCAGCAATGATATTGGTCTGTAATTGCTAAACACACATTTTTCTCCATTTTTATATATAGGAATTACCTTAGCTATTTTCATATGATCTGGAAAAATTCCTGTTAAAAATGACAAATTGCATATATATGTAAATGGCTCAATAACACAACCAATTATCTCCTTCACTACCATCATATCCATATTACTCCAATCTTTTGACCTTTTATCTGCAAATTCTTTTACGATACTCAATATTTCTTCTTCATCAATTTCTCCAAGAAAGATGCTGTTGACACAACCCCTGACTGTATGACTCACGTCACTGTCAACCTTTGGTATTTTTGCTGCAAGATTTGGACCAACATTTACATAATAATGATTAAATTCATTTGTTATTTCACTTTGATCATGAATTTCCTTGTTATCCTTTATAAAATATTGTGAAATACCTGATTTCATTTTATGATTATTTAAAACACTATTCATTATTCGCCATGTTTCTTTCGTATCACCGTTACTCTTATTTAATAAATCACTGTAATATTCCTTCTTATGTTTTCTTATAATCCATACCAACTTATTTTTGTATGTCTTGTATCTGTTTTCTGCTTCTTTTGTTCTTAATTTCAAGAAGCATGAATACAAATGATTCTTTTTTTTACAAGCATTTTTCAACCCTTTAGTCACCCATGGTTTGTCAACAACATCTCTCCTTACAGATTTTTTTTGCACACAATTTTTTTCGTACAGAGTTCCCAGAATATTCATAAATACATTATATGCTCTGTTTGCATCACCAACATACACTTTTTGCCAGCTTTGTTTTTTTAAGTCCTCTCTCAATTTATCCAAAGCTTTTTTTGTTGTGTTTATCATTATCTTATTTGTTTTAACTGCCGGTTTGGTACATTGATAATGTTTATAAAAAGTAAAGACAGGTAAATGATCACTTATATCTGTTGTCAAAAGTCCACTTAAAACCTCTCCGTTTCTATCATTCGTAAAAATATTATCAATCACTGTTGCAGTTAATGTTGTAATTCTTGTTGGTTTCGATATTAAAGGATAGAGGCCCAAACTAAACATTGTATTTAGAAACATAATATTTGAATCAGTTTGATTTCCTAAATCGATGTTAAAATCACCACACAAAAAAACAGTTTTACTATAACTCATTACGAAGAGCTCAATGATTTTATCGGAAAATAGCTCTATATTTGCGTCTGGTGAACGATACACACAGCTGATTATTATATTCTTAGAATTCTCATTTAATATCTCAATTGTAATCATTTCCATCACACCATCAATGGCTATTGACATACTATCCTTGACCTTACATTTTATTTCCGAATTGATAAACAATGCAACTCCCCCACCTCTTTTATTGTTTCTATTCCTGTGATATAATTCATATCCTTCTATTTGTACACTATTCATATTTTCATTGTTGAACCATGTTTCTGAAACTGCTATTGCACTGAAACGTCTATTTAACTGTTTTAAATAGTCTGTTATTTTTGATAAATTTGCATTCAAACTTCTGCTATTGAAATGAATTATTGATAGACCTCCATTTAACATTTTATTACCCTTAAATTGTTCTTCATTATAATATTCACAGTGATTATTTTCTGGAAAGAGATTTATATCTATCATACCATCTACATTATATATTTTAGTCTCTGAATCTTTGTGAATGTCCATATTTTAAATGTGTACTATGCCCATTTTCAGTAACTTGCTTTAGATCATTTTGATTCAAACTGATATCTCATTATGATGTTTGTCCACTCCTGAACTCCTTTAACTCCTTTAACTCATTTATCATTTTTGCTTGTGACCCCTCTTCCACTCTAATCCAGACATGCCCGTTTCGTGTCCAGGTTGCTGTGATGTGTTTCTGTTTTTTTAAGAACCTTGCCTCTCTCGCAATGTTGCCATTTTTTTTTTGTTAAATGTTCATTGATGTACACTTTTGTTCCCTTCAACTTTTTGCCTTGCACTAAGAGGTCATTTTTTATTTTTCTACTGATAAATTTGATTACAATTTTTGGTTCGTCTGCCTTGCTAGGCAGGGTATGACAGATGGATATTGTCTCTTTTTGAATATGAATGTCTTTACTGTGTAAAAAGGTCAGTACCTGTTGTTCAAGAGTTTGTAGTTCGCCTTGTGGAGCTTCTTCTGTTGTTATACCTCCTGAAGTGACTCGTGCGTATGATCGATGTTTAGTCTTCAGTCCAGTTATAATTACTTCGTCTCTTCTTGAATATTGCTCCATGTCGTCCACTCGTTTCTCCAGTTCAAATATTCTCCTGTCCTTCTCCTGCACCATCAACTTCAGTGTTTTTACTTCATCCATTAGCCCCAATAGCTTTTCTTGTTGTGAGGCTAGCTTAGTTAGCTCTGCTGACATGAAGTTTAGGGATTTCCTAATCTCATCCATGTCCTCCGTTCCAGCAGGTCCTCTGTCCCTGCCTGATCCACGTCCACTCGGCATGACTCAACCACCAGTCTCCAATCTCGCCGTTCAGCTTCCTCGCTCCCGCCGGTTCTCGTCGCGGCCTGCCACTTCCAGCCACTCTCCAGGCAACACCGCTGCTCCTAGCCTCGGCGCTTAGCGTCCTCGCCACCGCCGGTTTTCGTCGCGGCCTGCCTTCGTCGCGGCCTGCCTTCGTCGCGGCCTGCCTTCAAAAGACTTCAAAAGACTTTTATTTCTCACAGTCTTTGCTGAGGTAAAGAATCCAGCTCCTTGATTAGGCCTCTTTCTGCCTCTTTCTGCTTAGCTTAGTTACCTCAAATTAGGCTGAAGATAAGGAGCGGTCTGCTGTCTACAGCAGCCATCTCTTTGAGCCACTTGGTGTCTTTCTTGGTCAGAGTCTGGATTCTGGAGGTCCACCCGACTTAGCTTCCTCCATGGAAGACATGTTGGTGGGATTGAGTAGGTCCTGAAAATATTCCTATTTTTTTGTTGGTGTCAACCTTGTCTGTCTGTTAGCAAAATTTTTCATGAACCATTTAAATAAACTATACTTCTACAGCTGGTTCACTTTTGGAGTCACCCCCAAGATGGTTGCCACAGCTAATTGACATTAGCAAACACAAAAAACGACTGGTAGTAGCTGAGAGTCATTCACAACAAATACTCAGAGTGCTAATTATTGTGCAATGCTTTTGCCTAAAACTTTGCAATTAACTGTAAGCATCAACACTGTTTGTCTGTTAGCTAAATATCCCACGAACCAATGAACAAATCATTAACATTTAAGGTCAACCCAGTTCAAGATGGCCACCACAGGTAATCGACCTTAGCCAACACAAAAATGGCTATACCTCCATCAAAGCTACATCTGTTTTCCTTCAAGTAATGCTAAATCTTCGTTTTTAATTTTCAGCAGATTTCTTATTAAAGTTTGTAATTTAGTAAAAACATAACTTTGTTTTGTCTGCAAAGCAAATTCTTGCTCAGCCTCTTTTTTTTTGTTTATTTTGCAGCATTTGCTGAGTAATGTGTTTGACAAGATTATATCTGACACTTATCTAGTCACCCTTAAAGAAACCAACTGTCTTATTTTTGTAGAGGATTTCAAAACATAGCTAGAAAGTCAATAAAAAAAGTTCAGCAATCAGCCATAACAATATGACCAATAATAGGTGAAGTGAAAAAACACTGATCATGTCTTTATAGTGACACCAGGCAATGAGAGAGATATATTAGACAGAAAATGAGCATCTGGTTGTGGTGGTTGGACTGTTCGGTGTAGAAACAAAAACCAACTTGGTGATGATAAGGTTTTAAATCACTTGGACAGGGTTCGAATTGGGATGAGTAGACGGCTGGGTCAGAGTATCTCCACAGCTGCAGCTGGTCTCATTCTGCAGTGGTCAGCGTTTACGAAAAAGTAGTCAGAGAAAAGAAAATCCAGACCCAGTCATTGGTTGGACAAGGTTTGTTAAACCATGGAGGAAAGCCTGATGCTTGATCCAAGACTTCTGGAGTAGTGACTGGAGCTAAGGTTGCTGACAAAGGTAATGCTGGTTCTAGCAGAAAAAAATGTTAGGCTCTATGGGACTGTTTGACAGCAGATATTTTGGCTTGAATGAATAGAACATGCATGTTTGACGGAACAACCTGCAGGCTCACCTTGGTCATCCATCTGTGCTCTCCATGCTCTTTCAGGCCAATGTATCTGACATGACTGATCAAGAATTTCATCGTGCTAACATGTTTTTGGAATGAGGAAATTGTAATAGTCTGGTTAATGTTATATTTATTTGATACATTCGCGTTTGTTCATGTAAAATAATCTCCCACATGCACTGGAATTGGTCATGGAGTCCCACAAGGCTTTGTGCTTGGACTGAAACTTTTTATTTTAAGTACCTCTCCATTAGGCCACCTTGCTAGGATGGGGAAAATCAGCCTGAATGTGGATTGTCTTGCAGGATCTTTTTGAGGTCTTTACGTACACAGTGGACTATCTCTTATAAGTGACAGAGTGTGATAGGTTGTGGAGGGTTTCAAGTATGAACAAAACATCTGTAGCAAGGCTGTGATGGTTTATTATTGTGTGGCAGCGTATCAGGGGTCCTCTGTACCTGGGTCCTAGGCAGCGTACGCATGATGTGGAGTGACTGATCAACTTTTGATATCCAAGCCAACAGTGTGGCTAACTGCTGACCAGCAGGACTGGTCACAAGGCCTCAGGGTTATTACACCTACACCATGATGGCAGGGCTCCATGAGAGATATTGTAATGCTCTCAGCAATGCTGCTACAATAAACAGTCCACATTCTCAACGTGCTAATTCATACTGCACATTAAGTAAAGTCATCTTTAAAACAAAAATAAGGTCCCAAAAAAACACTAGGGTCAGAAAATAGACGCTGGAGTTGAGAAGGGTCTAGTGCAGTAAAGTTTATTTCACCAAGTAAAAAAACCTGAGTACTCTAGAGGGGGCGTTGAAGTTTCTAGACTCTTACACTCATATTTACACAGAACTTTAGAAAAGAAATAAACAGCAACAACTTCATTTTATCCAGAAACAATGACATCTCAGCTAATCTGATCTCTCATCAGTTGGCACTAAATCAAACTCCTGATGTCATTTTTATTTGAGGCCCAACTTTGTATTTTTCCACAATTTCTTGGCTCAGTTCCAAGGATATTGCCATGAACACGGTACGTGTTACACGTCAGCCTTGTGGCCAGCTAACCTTTAGCACAGTGAACATTTTTTTACCTTTGTTAAGCAATAAAACCCTAACAGCTGCATCATAGGCAGAGTTGTGCCTGCTCTTCACTTTGATGAGACACAGCACAACTATGCACTGGTGTGACACACTTCTCTACCTCCTGTCCTCCTGGATGTGCATTGAAGGTGGCCTAATATCAAATACAACATCATGATAAACTTAGTAACATGCATGAAACCAGATCATAATATTGAGTTAAGACATGTCGGAAAGGCATAAAAGACTAAATGACTTTTAATTTTCAGAAAAACGGTCAGAAAATGGCAGAAGTTGCTTTACTGGGACATTGTCACCTTAGGGACTCTCAGATAAGTCATTTAGGATGCCTTTGTCCTCCAGCCTTAGCGTGAAACACCTATTTTTGAACAGATTACGACCTTTAACTTATACATAGTTCTAGTTTTTAGGACCTCCTTCTTTCTCTTTGTCAGTATGGCAGAATATTGAAGCATCTAATGAGTTTATACACACGCCAATCCAACTTTCTGATGTGCAGGAAGTTTGCGGTAAATGATTTTCCCTTCTGAGTAATACAGTTTAATTGGTTTTTTTCCCCCTTGTTACTCACATTTTGTAACTTTTGTCTTTTTTTCCTGTAACTTTTGAAGACAAATGGCCGCATCCCCGTTCATTTTTCATCCAGTCAACGTGACCTTGCTGACAGTGACCATGTTTTCGTGGAGCTGACACAAAAAAACCCTGCGTCGAACGGATCAAAGTAGAGACCCCCTTCTGTTCTCGAAGAGGTCAAGATCCAAGGCCTGGAACGAGTTTAACTGATTTTACCTGAGCGAATAAGCTTTTGTCCAAAATGAGCATTTCAAGAGGATTTCCCGCAAGAGTGAAACTTCCCCTTTCACCTCCTTGGAGACCTTGATAGGAAAGTCCTGCTGACAGTGCATTAAACCTGAGGCAGCAGAAACTCAGGTGGTCCTTACACAAGAGCGGTAAGATAAATAAATAAATAAATAACACCCTCTGCAGGCAATCGTGTCAATTGTAGACGCGGAAATCTACACAAATAGTTTAAATGATGGATTCTCTGGGATTTAAAGCCATTTAAAAAATCTTCATTTGGAGTCAGAATGAAAACTAGGAGCAAAGATTTATAGGAATCACAGTAGAACAAAAAAACCCACCAACACAGTTAATTTACACCATTAGAATTTCATTCCAAATCCCTATTGGAGGAGCCGACCGACTCACGCCCAGCCAATCACAATCACCCATCGATGCAGCGGGGAGTCCACACTCTTAAAGCTGGAGGGTGTGAGGAGGACAGAGAGACAACAACTAGGACACACACACACACTAACTACAGTGGACAAGCCTTCACCTCCTATTAAGTTCAATAGTGCCCCGAGGAAGGAGTAAAAATACTTCAGCACAAAGAGGGGGAGCAAAACAACACCAGTCTGTGAGGGAGGCAGTGTTTTCATGCTCTCCTTGTCCTGATTGTCATTTCCAAATGATTACTTTGATAAACAAAAGCGTACTGGATGCAATTTAGTGCAGGATTTGGTCAAATGAAATACCAATCTTCATCACAAAACTGGTTTTATAAACAGAAATTCAGGCGACTGAAGTTTTAGGACGAACTACCAACAGGCTTAGTCTTGTATTTCTCCTATAACAGCCTGGTGCAATGTGGCACTTCCAAACATACAAAACTATCTGAGTCACTCGGGAAATCAGAGCTGAGAGATGCTGAGGACATGTTCGGGTGTCAAACCCTTCAGTTTCCACTCTTTCCACAGCTCCCAGCCGCCCCCTAATTCTTACGTCACGTCATGATTCAACATCCTGTTTCACAAGCTTCGTCTGAACCTCTGAAAGGACTCGATCAAATCGTGAGTCCCGTTAGCAAGCCCTTTACTTTTAAATGTTTTCATTCGTTTACTCAAAATAAAAATCCATAACCTCATTTAACTCAATAACTTTTTCTAAGTCATGCTCTTTTATCTAAAAACCATCATTTTAAGATGTTCAGGTATGTGTTGAAGAGCCAACAGTAACAAAAACGTTACAAGCATATTGATTTATGTTTTTTTATCACTGGCCATGTAAATATGGACCATTGTAGAAAATACCAGTAGAAGATTTACAGTAATAACAACAACGATAGTTCCTTTAAGGTTGTTTGTATAGTTTAGATTGTGTATATGTGACATGACTGTGTGGGGATTTTGGGTTGCACTGTGACTGAAGCCTTTTCTGGATGACTTTGCCTCCCGTGCAGCCTTGTGACCACCGGCCACATGAGCTTACAGTCGCTTTACACAAACTGTTACGGTCGTGAGAAAGGAACCCAGAATGCAGACTCATGTTCTCAAAAACCGAACTGATTTCTAAACGAAAATGAAAACACAACGTGGCAGCGAGACTTAAAACAGGAGCATGAGGAGATAAAAACACTAACAGCAACAAAAACAAAATAATGAACCAGGGAAGAAATGAAGGAAGTGACTGAATATAAAGGAGGGTGGTAGGAAGATTTAACGCAGCTGGAGGCAGTTAATGGGAAACAGGTGAAGTGGGCGTGGCAGGCAGACTGGAAAACTACTGAGCTGAGGGCAGGTGAACAGTAACACAGGGAACACAAATAACGAAACTGTACAGTATACTAACATGAAAACAAGGAACAAAATTAACACAAGGATCATGTGAGAAATCAGATACAGAAGAAGATCAAGAACACAAAATACCCAAATTCTGACGGGTAACACATGAGAAAACTGATCACACAGAACTACGGAAACACAAGAGTGATGAGAACACGCAGAACTCACGAAGGAGACAGAACGCAACCAGGAAACCAGGCTGAAATACAAGAACTTACTCAAAACAAAACGCAAGGAAAACCAAAATAAACACAAGTATGACAATCCACTACAGAAAAATAACTTAAAAAAATGACATAAACACATGCTTTTCTCCAAGTTTAATGATGTCTAGTCAAGTCACGATCAGGAACATCAGTACGATGTTCCTATAATCACTCACAGTAAGTAGAAAACAGTTGACACAAAGAATAAATCAGATATGTGTGTGATCAGAGGGGGAGTTGGGACAATGCACACCCTCCTACAGCCGTGGAAGAAAGTTCACCCTCTTGGAGGTAAAGGATTTTATGTATCAGGAATTAATAAAAAATAATCTGGTCTTTACCAGGTTCTAAAATGATTAAAGCCTAACCTCAAGTGAACAAAAACACACAACAGCTTCCACCACGTCATTATTTATTAAACAGAAATGAAGTCCTCTCTTGCTGCTTCCACAGGACCTCAGAGGTTCAGTATCAGTCAGGAGGTGCTGATCAGATGTATTGATTACCTGATCATCATCAGTGTTTTATCAGTTTGCTGCTCTGGAGCAAACAGATGTGTGTTAACACAACGCCAAGGTGGAAAGACATCAGCAATGACCTTAGAGAAGCAGCTGTTGCTGCTCATCAATCAGGGAAGGGTTAAAGGTAATTTCCAAACTATTTGGAGTGAATCATTATATAGTTAGAAAGATTATCCACAAGTGGAAAACATTTCAAACAGCTGCCAATCTTCCCTGTAGTGGATGTCCCAGAAAATTCATCCCAAGATCAGACTGTGCAATGCTGAGATAAATGAGCTCCATCTCAGACTCTACAGGCCTCAGTTAGCAGGTAAAGGTTAAAGTTCATGACAGGACAATTAGAAAAAGACTGAACAAGTATTATTTGTTTGAAAGAGTTGCAGGTAGAAACCCTCTTCTCTGTAAAACGAAGATGGCAGCACGACTGAAGTTTATAAAGTTTTATCTTAATAAACCTCAAGACCTCTGGAACAATGTTCTTAGAGCAAACGAGACAAAAGTAGAGATGTTTACCCATGATGCTGACGCCAAACACAGCTTATCAGCTCATACCAGCTGTCAGCACGGTGGTGGAGGGCTGATGGTTTGGGCTCCTTGCAGTCGTTGAGTCGACCCTGAACTCCTCTGTAGATCAAAGGACTCCAAAGTCAAATGTGAGACCATCTGTCTGACAGCTGAAGCTTGGATCAAAATGGGTCATGATTCAACAGAACAATGATCCCAAACACAGCAGCTGATCTACAACAGAATGGCTCAGAAAGAAAAGAATCAAGGAGTTGTAATGGTCCAGTTAAAGTTCAGAACCTCAACTTGATTGAAATGCTGTGACGGGACCTCAAGAGAGCTGAGCAGAAACAAATGTCTGCAAACCTCAGTGAGCTGAAGCAATGTTGTAAAACGGAGTGGGCCACAATTCCTCTCTAACAATGTGAAAGACTGATGCTGCTGAAAGTTGTTCTACAAGCTGTGGGATTATAGGGTGGTCTTAGTTTTTCACACAGTTTTTCCATATTGTCTTCATTTTTGTTAAACAAATAATGACACAGTGGAGTCTGTTGTGTGTTTTTTGTACAACTGAGGTTTGGTTTAGGTAATTTTAGAAACAGATGATTTTAATTAGGTTCTGATATCTATAACCCTAGAATTCAAAGAGGGTGACCTTTCTTTTTCTCCATGTCTGTACATTCACATTCTTACCCATTCTTTTCCAGAAGCACAATAACATGTGCAGAAAACGCACCTTTTTGTTTCTGTACCTGCACGTCTCTGAGAATAAACAAGCATCTGCCCCCGACTTCCCTCCCTTAAACAACACGGCTGTATTCTTCATTTCATTCGGCTCGAGCTCCAAACACAGATATATCTCTCCAGGTTTCTCAAGCTGCTCCCTTTTGACAAATCACCACATTAAATGTGGCCATTTTCAGACGCACCACACTTCCCCCTGCTTATTGGTTTCAGATAAAACTGCAATATTTCCATTCGCCCATTTCCGTTCATCGATGTTGTGCCCCACACATTAATACGAGACTGTGCTCAGTGACACACACACACACACACACACACACCTTCACTTTCTCCCCGGTCGTTAATATTGTGCGGATGGCAGTTTTGAGGTTACTGACCCATGCACAGCCCATTTATCAAACAATGCAACTAGCATATGATCATCATGAATGTGATCTGTGGAGAACGGACCCTTCTCACAAACTGGGACCAGAAGGACGACAACAGATAAAATGGAGATGGCGTGTTCCCACAAACAATGCAATCCTCATGTGGGAATCTCTGAATTTAGAAAAAAAAACAATAGCAACAACAAAAAGCTGAACTCTTTTAAATTGGGATCCGTGCAGAGTTCGATCTCACATGCCGCGGCTCCTGATTAGCTCCACGGGAGGACAGAGTGGTCCTGTTCCCTCATGGAGCAGGAGCCGACTGTTTCGTGGGGGAACAGGAAGCCAAAACATCAGCAGAGACCGAGACACTCGGTGAGCTGTGGGCTGGTGGCACTGACAGCGGTTCTGTCCTGACCTCTACTGGGTATGAAATAAAATTACAATTTTAAGAAGAGAAAAAAGGTCTCTCAGTTTTTTTCCTCCTGTTATTTAAAAGCTATGATGTTTTGAAGAGTTTTTTTAAATCTAATTTAACACTGAATTAAAACGTTTTCATCTTCCTGTGAAGAAAATGCCTCTTTTAAAAGCAGCAAATCCCATTTTTACTGTAATTCACTCGTTTTTTTCCTGTTGTTTTACTCTTAAACTTTGCCTGTGTGATTTAAATGTGTTTAACTCTGTGTTTACTTGCTTATACCGACACGTCAGAGGCTTGGAAGTGGGGTTTCATGAACAAGCAACATCTTACCTGTTGTAGACAGCTCTGTGAACGACCTCAGTTTGAAGAGATAGTTTAATTCAGACCAGGCTGAGCGGGGTCAAGACCAAAGCTGATGTCATTGTGGTTCGTGAACACTAGTTTAGAAACCTTTCTGTCACAGACAGTCTCACCTTCCACACGTATTTAAGTGGATTTTTTGGGAAGGTTCTTTGCAGCTAGATGTGGTACCTTTGGTGCAGCCTGGAGCACTTCAGGCAGGTCTA
Source organism: Kryptolebias marmoratus (assembly GCF_001649575.2). Taxonomy (NCBI): domain Eukaryota; kingdom Metazoa; phylum Chordata; class Actinopteri; order Cyprinodontiformes; family Rivulidae; genus Kryptolebias; species Kryptolebias marmoratus. The sequence goes on along the minus strand of NC_051449.1, from coordinate 18,778,811 downwards.
ACATTACATCTGAGCAAAAATATTCATATTGTGTGAAAATGGCAATTTAAAAACTTTTATAAAGTGACAGCAATCCACTTTGGTTTTGGCTCCAATTCAGACTAGCTGTTAGCTCCTTAATCTGATCTAAATTAAACTGAGGTTGTTCACAGAGCTATCTACAACAGGTAAGATATTATTGTCCATAACCTTTCTACATGTGAGTTGGTAAAAAAAAAATGGAAGGTTGCGTTTGTTGTCTTCACGGCAACACAGAGCCAGTTCTGAGTGTTTGTTCGAAGCGAGGTTTTTTTTTTTTTTTTTTGCTTGTTGAGGACTAAATCGCTGACTTTGAGACATTCATGTGGAACTTGGAATCAGGCGATTGGCTGTTGATGATTAATGACTTCATCACTTCTATACAAAACAACGGCTTCACTGAAACATCGCCTCACTCTTAGACTCCCCATTGTTTCTGCAGTTTGCTCGGGTGAAGAGTTTCTTTTTTTTTAATTTTTCTTTTAAATTAAGGGCCCAGCATTCCTTGAGGTAACGCGTATCGCCCACAACCTTTAACGCCACAGTTTTCGCCCACAACCTTTAACGCCACAGTTTTAGACTCAGACTCATTTTATGTTGTTCACTTTTACACCAAGCATTAAGAAACCAAACAAGCCTGAACGACATCACTGATTCAGCTATCATCTAAAGAAAAACAGGCGTAAATTAACTATGTCATTAAAAAAACACAAGTGCTATTTTGTTTTGAACTGTTTTGCTGCAAGGGTTAAAAGAATCAGCTCCACGTGATTTAACTCTGGGGATAAATTCCCGTCTATTGACTAACAATAAAGTAATACTTCGAATAAAGTTCCCACGCTTGCACATTTTTGCTGTCATAGCTTAAAGCGTGACCCTTTGATTCACTCCGTCAGCTGGGCAAGAACACAGCGAGATGTGCTGATTATGTTTTCTCCATTCATCATATTCTTACACGCATGACCGTTAGATTGATTAAAACCGTACTTGAGTAGACAAAACACTTGCAGAGTTCAACAACAAATCATTGCTGACACATTATTTTGTTTTTAATTCTTACACTCTGGGTTTTCAGTTGCTTGTCTGCTGCTTGAATGAATTACAGAAAGAGCACCAAAATGACTTGTTTCACTAGATTGGACTAATAACACACACCTAATTTTATCGGATTTTAAAACATTTCATATTTTTAATAATGTTTTTATTTAAAAATTATGTTTTTCTCAATAGCTTCCGTGTCTTTGGACCAGGTGATTAAAAATTAATGTTGAATTGTTTTATTAGGTGTGTGTGAGTGTGTTTCATTCGAGCTGATGACAGCCAGAAAATCTAAAAACTTGACGTCCTGTGCTGACAGTAACACCCACAGTTATCGCCTCATTACATCTTCATACAGCCAAACACGGTGAAGATGGCATGAAACCCTTTAAAAATGCGACTGGTGTTTGTTAGCTCTGTTCAGTAGTGAAGTGTCTTCAAATGGTGGACGCTCTTCTGGGTCTTCAGAGTTGCAGCAGCGATGTAAGGATCAAAGATCAGCGGCGCCTCCAGAAGTGTATTGATGGGGCCACTGAAAATCCTCGGGTGGTACACCGAAACGAAAAGCCATCCTGTTAGGTTGTTATTGTAAAACAACGAGTTTGAAACTGCCAACTTATGCACCTCAGTTTTTTATTTTACAGAGTTGTTGCCTTTGAGCAAGAAGGTCGCAGGATTGCATCCCAGCCTGGGGCCTTTCTGGGTGGAGTTTGCATGTTCTTCCTGTGTTCATGTGGGTTTACTCCGGGTACTACAGTCTCCTCTCACAGATCAAAGACATGCATGTTAGGTTAATTGGTAACTCTTAAAATTGCCCCTAGGTGATCGTGTCTCTATGTGTCCCTGTGATGGAACCTGTGACCTGTCCAGAGTGCTCTCACACAGTGATGGCTGGAGATAGACACCAGCTCTGTGTGACCCAGAGAGGAGAAGCAGGTAAAGAAAGTGGATGGATGGATATTATTGATTACATGATGATAACCAGCACAGATAACAATTGGAGTTCCAACCAGTCTGTTTTAATGTGTTATGTCTCTTTTCATGCACATTGCATGACATAAATTGTCCTTTCATTAACCTGTGTCATTTTAACAAAACATTTACTAGAAACAAGTTTTCACAAGTTTACAGCTGCCACTTCTTCTAATTGTTTTAAAAACATTTTGCTGTAGTTGTTGTTGTGCTGTGAACAGAAATAGGTTACTTTAATTGCCCAAATTGAGCAGTGGTTTGTATGTTATAACTTATAGACCACTAAAGTGGACACTAGTGTATCATGCAGAACACTGCCTTCTACTGGCCATCCACTGCAAGTGCAACAAACCTGTCAATCCTTCTACAGCAGAAACCCTTGCAGTTAAAAAAATGTATCATCATGTAACAACTAAAGAACAATAATACTGATATATTTTCCAAGTATTAGCTTTATATTTGTAAAAAATTATAATTGCTCACCTGTCCACTGAACTGGACGTCTGTGGCTATATGTCAACAGCGATTCATACTATTCCTCTGACTGTTGTTCTAGAAATATGCACCGTCTGCAGCAGGTGTTTTAGCAGTAAATACACTGACTTACTTTAATACATAACTTGAAGATTTTGTAAGGGAAAAAGTGCACTGTTGCCACTATCTGAGTAACAAGTAAGATTTTTGTAATGCCTACAAGATCATGAAGCAACTGCCCGCTGACTCAGGTTAGGATGAAGTTAGTGGAAGTGATGAGTGTCCGCCAGAAAAAGAAGAGCTGGCAAATTCTGGCAGTGAAGATGCACCGCCTGACAGAGCTGAGGGTCAGAAAAACAAGGACATTGATTCTGAAGGACAATTCCCCCGTTTTTAGGGAAGTGGAAGGTGAATGTTGAGGGAGAGGAACCAATAGATGTCGTTATGCATTTATTTCCTGCAGATCTTATAAGTAAAATAGTGCAGAATACAAACCTGCATGCACTCCAAAAAGGAAAAGAGCATCTGGCCTTGACAGAAAGGGGACATGAAGACATTTCTAGTTATAAATATGGTCGTACCTCCGATACCCAAGATCAAGAATGTGTTTGTCTTGATTTCATACAAGACAGACCTGCAGCAATAATGTATAAATCTGAAACTGAAGAGACTACACTGCTGAGTTACATAGAACAGAATGGCTGAAGTGCCATGTGCAGTATTATTATTTTTAAACAGGTGCACTAAAATATTGTACTGTAAGAAAGGAGACGCTTGGATAAGACTGAAATCAAGGGGTTGAATGAGAAGGACTGGTGAAGGGATGAGACAGTAATGAATCTAAGAATGAGATGAGATGAGAGTTGCCTGCAAAGCTTTATGTTTATGCATTCAGTTAATCAGTTTGAAGCTTGTCCTCATTTATATTCATAGAAAATATTGTAAATAACATCCTGAGACCCTGAATCCATTCCAATGTTGATGACATTGGCTTTAGACCGGTTGACCATATTCAGGGGGACTAGATTATATATCTATCCAGCTATTTATAGATAGATATATATATAGATGTACTCCTAATTGCTCAGAACAATTTGTTTTTATGTTTTTGAGGTTATACTGCTCCAGGATGGGTCATCCATGCACAAGTAATGGTTGGAGGTCAAGGGTCATTAACACCAGCAGGCAGTCATCGGGACACCCACAGGAATAAATACAATAGTGCTCAAAGTCGAATTCCTGAAAATATATTTCAGCAAATCAATCATTGCTTCACATATATGAATATATTAATTTTATATACAGAATGTTGTTTTCACTGGTGAATATGAACTTAGGGGTGAGGACGCGCTTTGATGAGTTGTGTCTGTGCTGTTCTTAATTCATAACATCCTCTGTAAAATAAGAAAATAAAGTCATCCGTATTCCCCAGCTCCCATTTTGGAGATTTTTTTAATAGCTTAAAGTGTTATACATTGATATTTGCGGTCTGCATACACGTGGAGCAGTGGGCAGCTCTTTAATCAGCCAGAGGAGCAGCTACACATGAGGAGTTTTGCTCAGGGACTCTGCAACACATGGGAATCGAACCTGCAACTTTCTAGTCACCCTGCCACTGCCCCACAGCCCTGAAGATAACAGCATAATAACATAATAACAATTCTTGCTTTTGCTGTGCCAACAGAGGCCCCTGTGTTTGGGAGCATTTGGACATTCCTGGAGCGGGACAACATGTCCTCACGTCACCTCTCCCGGCCTCCTCCTGCAGGCTGACACGGTTGCCAGGCAACAGGCAGTGGGCGGGGACAAGAAGCCGGGGAAGGAGCGGCGGGTGGGCGGAGCTCTGCCTGACTCTACGAGTCCGCCCGTCTTGCCGGAGGGGCTCCACCGTGCTCCACTCCTCCTCCTCCTCCCACCGCCGGAGAAGCAGAGAACAACAAGACGAGAACTCGCTGTACTTTACCGGGGTTCGTCGAGGAGCCGCGTCCGTGTCCAAGGAAATGTCTAGCTGGAAGCCCTTCGTCTTCGGCGGGCTCGCTTCTGTGACGGCGGAATGCGGTGAGACGTGAGCCCGGCGCGCGTGGCAGGACACGCGGGAGGGACGGAGGGGCCGAGCCGCGCTGCGTTGCGCGTGCGGCTCGTTTTGAATTGTGATGACCATGTCCACTAAACTAACTCACTCGCTGCTCTGTGTTTGTTGCAGGGACCTTTCCAATCGACTTGGCCAAGACGCGCCTTCAGGTCCAGGGCCAGGTGGGCGACATTAAGTACCGCGAGATCCGCTACAGAGGCATGCTCCACGCTATGCTGAGAATAGGGAGAGAAGAGGGGCTCCGGGCGCTTTATTCCGGGTGAGTGGGCTCACTCCACGCGCTGCACGTGGGTTGGGTCGGGGGGTTTTTTTGTGGCAAAACGAAACTGCTTATCAGAGTGTCTCCACCTGCTCTTGTCTGTGACACCAACAGCCTCTGTCTACCTTTTAGTGCAGCTTTTACAAACTCCCTGTTGTCCTTTTGCAGAATTGCCCCTGCCATGCTCCGGCAGGCCTCCTATGGGACCATAAAGATCGGGACATACCAGAGCTTCAAGAGGCTGTTTGTTGACAGGCCAGAAGGTGTGTGTGTATGTGTGTGTGTCAGTCCCATCCCTCCCCAATCCCCTCAAAACTCAGGCATTCACACATTGCCCCAGGGGAACGGTCCCACTCCAGCACGTTCCTCTGAAAGGTCAAGGGCAGAACTTGCACCAGTAAATTTAACCCCTTCCTTCCTTTTCTTCCAGACGAGACGTTGCTGACGAACGTGGCGTGCGGCATTCTCTCTGGAGTCATTTCCTCCTCCATCGCCAACCCCACCGACGTGCTGAAGGTAAAGCTGCCTGCACAGACGACGGCGGTGTCGGATTGCGTTCTCTGTGTCGTGTCACCTGAAAGCAGCGGAGCGGGTCCTGAGTGTTGTTTTGCTCCGACCCTCCCCCTTGCAAGGTGTGCAGTAGATAACAGTCTGTCCTGCACATACAGGAGGGGGGGTGGGGGCATGTGCTCTGTTTTTTGTTAGTGGCACGCCTGGTGGAGTGAAAGCCGCTCTGGTGCTTTCACGGCCCCACTTGTGGCTTATTTATAGCGCCGACCCTCAGAGGCCTAACATAGTGTTCTGCAGATGATACGAGGAGTGTGCCTCTTTGCCACAGCGAGTGCTCTGAGGACGTAACGTGCCCTCGTGTGCTTCAGCAAGTCAGGAACATTGTGTTTCATCACACTTGCTGTGTACAGCCTGTATTTATCAAACCCGTGCCAGAGCGAACAAAACCCACCCAGGGCTGTAGTTGGGGGGGAAAATAGACACTGCGTCACGGGGACAGAAAGAACGTGTCGATTGTTCTCGTGCTCAGGTTTTTAACTCTCGCCGTTCTCTCAGATCCGGATGCAGGCTCAGGGAAATGTGATCCAGGGCAGCATGATGGGCAACTTCATCCACATCTACCAGGAGGAGGGAACAAGAGGGTTATGGAAGGTAAAATAAAAAACACATTCCACACGGTCCAGATGCCAGAGATCAGTTGTTCAGCCGTCCCTCTCTTTGCTTCAGGGCGTCTCTCTCACAGCTCAGAGGGCAGCGATTGTAGTCGGGGTCGAGCTTCCTGTCTACGACCTCACCAAGAAACACCTGATCCTCTCGGGCCACATGGGGGACACCGTGTACACCCACTTCGTGTGAGTTCGACCGGCCGAGCGGGAGCACATTTACGTCCCTGCACAGGCTGTTCTGTTTGGTTGACGGCGGCGGCACAGACTCAATGTTCCCCCACGTGTCTTTCAGGTCCAGCTTCGTGTGCGGCCTGGCGGGGGCCCTGGCCTCGAATCCGGTGGACGTCGTCCGAACTCGCATGATGAACCAGAGGGGAGGGGCGCTGTACCAGGGAACGCTGGACTGCCTGCTGCAGGTGAGTCAGAACCCGCGCTCGTGCGCAGGCATGCCCTCTGCGCGGAAGTTCGCTACTTCCTTCACTCTCGCGTGTTTCTTTGACTGCAACGCCCTGCCGGCGCCACCGCTGCCGGGAGGTAAAATACCATATCGACTGTTACCTGACCGCAGGCTGGCAGCTCATTGTCAGTCGAGCTGTGCAGGACGGATGTAATAAAATCCCTGTCGTCATTAAAGGTGATTTAATATGAGAATTCATGTTCCGGGTAGTTAACAGCTGGGCCTTTGTGTTGTTGTAGCAGACAGTGGAAGTTCTTTATTTAGGTGTGTTGTAACACTGCTCCTGGGAAAGGGGGAGGAACCAAACTTACCGCCATGTTTAAGTGATCATATCTGCGTTCAGATTAAACTAATCTGATGCACCTTTAGCAAAGAAGTGTCCTCTCGCGTCTGTATCAGTGAGTAAAGGGGACGTGTAATGTAATTCTTCTGCAGCTGTATTTAATTTAAAAAGACTCTGTCCAAGCAGGAAATCGAAGCACAGAGGTGACCACGTAGCCATGTGAACGTTTGTTTAATAGTGACGGTGCCGATTAATTTCACGCGTAACTTTCCTCAGCGGAGAGGTTAATGGAGAGTTTTATTTTATGAATATTGTTTACTAACTAGGCCCGGCTCTTCCATCATGTCTGCCACTGTGACTCGACGAGGTTCGGATCAGTTTAATTGTTTTGAGACACTCCCCTCATGCTCCTTTTCTTGCCTTCCGGAGCAGTTCCACCTCATGTTTCAGGTCTGTCACGGTAAAATCTGGTCTTGCTTTCTGAATTTTTTGCCTCTCCCTTACTCCTGCTGTCGCTCCTTAATTACATAGAAGCAGGTACGTTTCCCTCTTCGTTCGAACCAGCAAACGCGTGAGGCCCAAAGCAGTCGAGGAACCTGTTTGTTTCCTTATTGAGCAGGTCTGCGCAGGTCGTAGGTCGCCGATGCCTTTTAAAGCGCCCTGCGCCTGCAGTCTCTGTGGTTCTGCTGCCTCTGGCTGCTGGTAATTCTCCAGCTGAGACGAGGGGGGTCGAGTTTCTGACGCCTCCACCCCCCGTCTCATTGTCAGCCTTGGTTGTTCTGCAGATCCAGAACGCTCGGATCAGATCACGCAGCAGAACCTCTTCTCCTTTCGCATCCAGCTGGACGGCAGCGTCAGGCATTCCCACAAAGAAAAGTCTTTGCCCAAAGCACATCGCTTTTTAGTCGGATCCATGAAAAATAAGGAGCGGGCGTCAGCGGGGAGGAAGTGACGTTGGTCGCGTGGGTTCGTTTTAAGCGGCGCCCTGATAACAGCACTTTGGGTTCGTTTGCGTCTCCCAGCGCACGGTGATTTGTTTGTTCTCGTCCAGTCAGCCGGCTGCCGTCTTCGAAACAGGTTTATTTTCTTCAAGGTCGACCTTTATTTCCAGCGACATCTCATCTCGATGCATTAGGCCCCCCCAAAAAATCTGCGTTTTTTTTGTCTGGATTAAGTGCTTGACTCGTCAACAAATGGTGACATTTTAATTCGGTCAAAGTGATTAAACTTTTTTGTCCAAATGCTTTAAATTGCCATGACTCTGCGTGTGTGTGTGTTAGATTTTTCGCTCCTGCATATGATAAATAATTCACGTTACAGAGTTATGTTGAACATGTAGTTTTAATAACATCCCAGACTTGGTTGGAACACCCAGAGAGGAGCTCGGCGCGATCCTCAGAGGATAATTAGAAGAAATTGGTTTTTATCCTGTTTGTTTTCTTCCTGCAGACGTGGCGTTCGGAGGGCTTCATGGCGCTGTATAAGGGCTTCTTCCCGAACTGGCTCCGCCTGGGACCGTGGAACATTATTGTATCCTTTCAGCCACTCAGCTTTTCACACATTACATCCGTGACGCAACGCTCTCCGGGCTGGGGAAATCAGCTGCGTTGTGTGAATTCGGCGGGGCAGAGCATTCGGAGCTGGCCCGTTCTTGTGGGAAAGATTAGTTTAATGCTGTTTAATTCTTTTTATGTAACTTTCTGAAGCCCTTTGCCTTATTAACCCCCCCGCCTCGTTACTACCAGTCAGAGCGAAGTACGCTTCGGGCAGCAGGAGAGGAAGGGGGCGTCAGGTTTAAACTGAACAAAGAAATCTTCATCCAGGTGTTAACATCTGCCTGAATGTTTAGCAGAGTAGCAGAAACTGTTCGATGGCAGATATTCACCACTTAACATTCAGCCCTAAAAGATGTAATATGATGTAGAAAGTTATTCCAGCTGAAAACTGAGGTAATAAATCATAAAGGAGCCAGGATTCACCCCCCAGTTTACCTCCCGTTCTGCTCCGAAGAAACACTTTTATTTTCCTTTACTCCACTTTCAGTTTTTCCTCACTTACGAGCAGCTGAAGAAGATCACCGTGTGACCTGACGGGACGAGCGGAGTGTTGAGAGCAGAGCGCGTCGCCTCGGGGAACCGAAAACCGGGACCGGACGGGGGGGTGGGTGTGAACGGGGGCGGCCGCAGCCCCTCGCTGGGCCCGTTTGGATTCTGAAGCCCGATGCGAATGCGGACGGGACAGAAAACGCCCCCCACCCCTCTCCAACACATGATGACTTTATTCACCCATCCGTACGCTGCTGCTGCTGCTGCTGAACGCCGCGGCAGGTGTCGCGAGGAAGAGGCACGCAGGTCCCTTCGCTCAGATGCCCTCATGGAGCGCTTCTCTGAACTGTGTGCCTTAGTTTGTGGATCTGGCCGCCCCCACGCTGCACGTGGGCCGTTGGACAGCAGCGGACGGGGGGCGGCGTGATCATTCCCTTTTTTTGAAAACATATTTATGGATTGGACAAAAAAAAGTGGGTTTCTTATAAATATATATATATATATATATATTTCTAAATAGGGAGACTGGTTAGTGGAAACTGAAGTTATTTATTACGCTTCTGGTTTCTCTCATGTATTTATGGAGTAAAAGGTACATCCTGGTGTACTGTAATGAATAAGTTATTTATGGTTGAAATGCCAGAGTGGCTGTGTGGACGGGACATATGTGATGAGTGAGTGAGGGTAAATATAACCTCAGTCACTCTGCAGGAGCTCTTGTAATTAGTCGCTTTAAAAAAACAACAAAAGTTCTTCTGAATGCAGATGCTGTGTAAGCCACACCTTTCAAGGTCCGATCAGAGGAATCCTGTTACCGACGGTGCCGAACCGACCGAACACTTGTATTTCTGTCCGCTGCAGCCAAAGTGTCCGCCAGTGTTATTTTGTTACGCGTCTATTTAAACAACGCTGTAGTCCTTTTTTTGTATATGGAAATAAAAAGGGGGAAATCGGAGAGCGTCTTGTTGTTGTTTCAGATGGTGCCACAGTGTGGCGCTGTGGACTCGGATCACAACTGTGAGGAGCTCCAACTCCTAGCGCCCGACTCTGAGGCCACAAATCTAGCACAGTTGCAGTTTCAGAGGGACTTCTTTTTCTTTTCTTCTTCACACACGCGTTCGTGCGGCACGCCACCAGCTCGTGAATTTTTCAGGGGAATTGAAGATGTAATTGTTTTGTTGGGTTTTTTTGCGGCTAAATCCCCCCCTCCTCAGTTTTCCTTCATCGCGGCTGTTCCAGGAGATGATGGGGGAGCTCGAGGGAGCCAAGCGGGGAAGCGTTGTGGCTCTGTGCCTCGCCGGTTTTATTTAGAAAAGGACCACTGGGGGACTTGTTAGTTGTGCAGGAGCGGATATTTAAGTGGCTTCGCCTCAGCCACACTGAGAGACGAGACGCCACGAAGCTCGACGAAGGCGCTGCGTTTAACGTGTAATGGGTTCACGCCAAAGACGAGCCTGGTTTGAACACAACTGGGTCAGATTAAGGCAGAAGAACGTCTCGCTTTATCTAAGATGTTCTGATGTATAAACAGTGTAGGAAGTGGCTCATTAGGGTCACTGTGGTAACGCCACATCTGTCCGCATCATCTACTGACAACACCTGATAAGACAGACAGAAACGCAGACTAGAAGGTCAGCCTCAAACAGTCTTAGACATGTCTGGTTGTCATGCATTGCTTTAGGAGAAATGAGTCTTAAAAAGCCTTCACTTCCTGTTTAGGGAGGCAGAAACGCTCAGTTCAGATACGACGGGAGTCAGTTTGTGCACACGCTGCAGTGAGAAACACATGGGGTGAAAGAAGACAAAAGCCCAAATTTTCATGTATAAACTGCATATTACGTGAAAAGGTTGTGGAAATCAGAGTTTATTTGAAAGCTTCAAGAAGAGCGAGGTGATTATTCCCTGTGGTAAAATCATCAAAATGCCTAAAACCTTAACAGCAAGGTGCCAGTTCAGCCATGTGACGTATCGCGCATTGTACCTGGTCAAGTTGCATGTTTTCATGTGTTCTGAATGTTTTTCTTTTGTTTTGGTTTGTTTTTTTGTCAAAGCTATGGGAGAAACGGCCAATCGGAGACTGTGACGGCAACAGAGGAGTAATGGGTAAATGGTGAGAATTCTCCCTCCGAACTCTTTTTCCAGGCATTCCCGCCGTTGTTTTTTTTCTTTTTCTAATTCTGCAGCACACAAACAAATAAATAGATTGATGTTGGACATGTGGAAGGAGAGGAGACATGTTTATCCTTGCGGGCTGATCCAGAAAGAAATCACAGCCCTCTTTTCTTTCTTTTTTAATTCTTTTTTTCTCCTTTAAGATGGAAAAACCTTTACTTCGCAAATTGTGCCTGCAGTGAATATTTCGGATCCATCTCTGGTCTGGCTGATGAGGGAAGGAGCTGACAAAGAGAGGGTTTCAAAGGAAAAACAAGGCGGCAGGTTTGGCTTGAGGGGCTCCTCTTCCTGCGAAATGAAGATAACTTTAAATATCAGAAGGACAAAATAATCAGCAGTTTTCAGTGGGAAGGCGGATAAAAGATACCCAAACATTTTGTAGTGAAGTTTTCTGGGAAATACAACTAACTGTCTTACTGAAAGAGATGATATGCTGTAATAGACACCTGGTTAGCAACAGACTAAAATCAGAAAATGAGAGAAATGTGATTTATGGACATGGAGCTAGTTGGGGTGAGGACAGAGGACACAGAGGACGGAGTTAGACGGAGGAGGAGGACTCGCTGTGGAGACCCCTGAAAGAGGAACAGCCCGAAGACAAAAGAAGAAGATGGAGTCAGATTCCTTCACTGCCTAAAATAAATCATAAAAACTCTACCAGAACAAACAAAATAAAATAGTTAATGATCTGATAACTGATCATCAGATTGATTTATTTTGTCCAACAGAAACCTGTCTACAACAGGAGGATTCTGTTAATATAAATGAATCCGCTCCTACTAATTACCTAAATGTTCATGTTCCCAGAACAACAGGTCGAGGTGAAGGAGTAGCTGCTATTTTTCAGTCAGGATTATTGATTCATGCTAAAGCAATTATTTGTTATAATTCTTTCTATAATTCTTTATAATTCTTTCTCATCCAAAATGGAAATCAGAAAAAAGCAGTTTTACTTGTTATAAGTCGCTCACCATCGTCACGGTTTTTGTCTGAATTTGCAGATTTTTTTGGTCTGACTTATTATTGAATACAGATAAAGTCAAAATATTCATGTGGATGTTGAAAGTGATAGCCTAAACATAGCATTAAACAGTTTAATAGAGTCGGTTTTACCCAAAATGTCCACACATCTGCTCATTCTCTTCATCGTACTCTTGATCTGGCTCTGACATATGGCATAAAGAGTAAGGACTTAATAATACATCCTCACAATCCTGTTCTATCTGACCATTTTTAATAACCTTTAATTTTACAGTGATTAACTACACAGTCACTGATAATATTACAACTTCAATGCAAACCTCATTAGATAAAATTGCCCCTCTGAAAAAGAAAGTGATCAGTCAGAGGAAGTTGCCTCCTTGGTTTAATTCAGTACTTTAAAACAGGCATCTGGTGAGTTGGAAAGAAAATGGCGCTCCACTAACATGGAACCATTCTATTTAACCTGGAGAGAAAGCCTGCTAAGATGCAAGAAAGCCCTTTGTGAGGCTAGAACTGTATATTTTTTTACCTTTAATAGAAGAGAATAGGAACAATCCCAGGTTTCTGTTTAGTACTGAAGCTGGACTAATGAAGAGTCCTCTCTGTATTGAGCCATGATGACTTCATGAGAGTCTTTATAAATAAAAATTATTTAAATTAGAGGGAAAATTCACACCATCCTTCCTACTGTTGCCTCTGATTCCCTGTCAGATGTCCAAATCAGGACAAACACGTTACTTTATCGTCAAATCACGACACACTTTTCACGCAGAACAAGTCGCTACAGGCTGCGGCGGATGGTCTTTAAGTGTGAACAACCGGAGGATTTGAAAGTATGCAAACGATTGTAATGAAGCATTCACAGGTTCAACTTGTTCCGTATGGCAAAAAAAAAAATAAATCTATTTTTAAAAACTGATTCTCCGAGAAAGGTGCCTCAGCCTTCCATCCTCCGTGGATATCTTCGAGTGCCCCCAATCTACCAAGAGCGCTCATCCAAACAAACAGCCGGCTCCCTTAATCACAGCGCAGTCGACCTACATTCTGCACACCAGTGGAAAGGGACGGGGACCCCCGGGAGTCAGGATCACAAGGATGAGCCGCTGGTAATGCCGCTCCATTGTTCCACTAAGATGAGAGCAGCCAACAGACTGAATGTTAAAGGAGATAAAGTCAGGGCAGATTTGTTCTACATACTGTCTTCTTTTTTTATTATTATTATTATTTTTGGTCTCCGAGACTGTGAAATTTGCCTTTACATGCTTTGCCATCTGAATAACAATGTGTGTGAGATGTGTAGCTAACACGTTTTGTGCTGAAGCTTTGAAATTAAGCTAAGAAAACATAAAAATGGCTGCAATTTAATCAGTTTTGCACGCATCGAGGTGAAATTTGGCGTGGTAGTAGCTGAGAATCATCCCCAACACATACTCTGAGTGCTAACTGGTTATGTGAGACCTTTGCTTAAAACTTTGCCATTAACTTTTATAGTCAACCGTATCTGTCTGTTGGCAAAATATCTCATGAACCACTGAACGGATTTTAATGAAACTCTTAGAAACTAATCAATGGATGTTCATCTGCATCTGATTAACTTTTGGAGTCAACCCCATTCAAGATGGCCGTCACAGCCCAGGGACCTTAGGAAAAACAAAAATGGCTACAACTCAGTCAATTTTACAAATATTGAACTAAATCTTGGTGTGGTAGTAGCTAAGAGGCAGCCCCAACACATAATGTACATTGCGCAAATCCTTGCTTAAAACTTTGCCAATAACTGTTGGCGCATACCCAGTCTGTCTGTTAGCAAAATATCTCATAAACCACTGAACAGATTTTAATGACATTCTCAGAAAGTAATCACTGGATGGACGTCTAGGACTGATTTACTTTCGGAGTCCACTCAATTCAAGATGGCTGCTACAGCTAATCAACCTTACCCAACATGAAAATGGCTAAACCCCAGTCAGCTTGACAGATACGGAGCTAGCCTTTGGTGTGATCGAAGCTGAGAGTCACTCACAACATCATGCGCTGAAAACTGTGAGCGATCCCTCTGTATCGCCTGAGATGACCTTATTATTTCTTTTGTACTTCAGTTTTTTAAGCAGTTTTTCTGAAAGTAGGTCTGATTGGCGTAATTCTGGTGGATAAACACTAGGCAGAGCTCGTGAGCTTCCTTCCTGCTCAGGCGGGACAAAAAACACACCGTCTGCCCTCCCCCGTCCACCAAACGCTGCCCCTCTCTCTCTCTCTGCATAACCCGCTCAGTCACAGCTGCCCCATTACCATCCCAGCCTCTGATAAGGAGTAAATATTCAAATATTCTATGCAGTATTAGTTTTCTCGGACTCCTGATTTAAAATTCCCTGCCCGTAGGCACAGCACGCTCAGCCTCTATGTGCACAACCCCCTCGAAAACACACACTGGCATCGCACACTTGGGGGCCTGTCATGTGTGTGTTCGTGCGATTGGGCTCCATCACCAGATCTCTCCCGTAAACTGCACGTACGACGGTGGAGCCGCTCCTGCTTGTCTCCGGTTCTCATCCATTCAAAGACAGCAGAGAC
>NC_051449.1:18740297-18764185 GCF_001649575.2 Kryptolebias marmoratus | reverse complement strand
GGGGGGATAAAGTGGGACAAGTGGAAAGGAAAATAAAATAAAAAAACTCCAGAGTGGCGAACAGGGATCCAAAATGATGGCGTGTCAGGCTAGATGGGAGTCAACGGGGAGATGAGGAGAGAAGTTTGTAGGAGCTCCGCTGACGCGAGGGATGTGACGGGAGCGAAGAAAGAGAATTGGAGATGACAGGAGGCGACGGGATCTGTTGGAGAGAGGAGAGGACGCAGCACATGTCCCGCTCCTGCTATCATCCATAGGAAGCCTCGAAGACTGGAGCTGACAAATACTCTGCTTCAGATCCCACGAGACGTGCGATTCTTGGCAGAATTAGATCCGACGAAGTGTAAAAATTAGTATAAAGTTTGTTTTAGTGCGCCGTGACTGAAAGACTGTCCAAAAAAAGGGTAAAGAATAAATAAATAATTCAAGTGTGTTTTAATGCAGAACCCTGCTCGAGCTCCGATATTTATTCTTGACAGCTGTTTTATTCTTTTTTTGTCATATCTTTAGTGTTAGCAGCTGATTCGTGCTTATGTTTCCTCCTAAACGTCTTCGAGATTCTACGCTTGTCTGATACCTATGTTCCTTGGTACCTCTGTTCTCTGGTACCTACGTTCCCCGGTACCTCTGTTCTATGGTACCTATGTTCCCCTGTGCCCATGTTGTCTGGTACCTACGTTCCCCGGTACCTCTGTTCTATGGTACCTATGTTCCCCTGTGCCCATGTTGTCTGGTACCTACGTTCCCCGGTACCTCTGTTCTATGGTACCTATGTTCCCCTGTGCCTATATTCTCTGGTACCTATGTTCCCCGGTGCCAATGTTCTTTGGTGCCTATGTTCTCTGGTACCTATGTTCTCTGGTACCTATGTTCCCCGGTGCCTACGTTCTCTCTGGTTTAATAATGAAAGTCATGAAACATGCTTGGGTTTCCTTTAAATGTCTTTTAATACAAATGAAAAAAATACTGAATAACAGTGTCATGTATGATGGAACCCTACCGGGAGCACTATGGAGTACCAGAGAACAGTTGATCTGGCGTAGGGATCCGGGGAACATATGGATGACCCCGTCCGGATTCTGCCATATTTGTTTACCTACACAGACCACAACCAGCCTAACGCAGGTCAGCCATATGACTTCCACCTGGTTTTCAGCTGATTCAGCAAAGAGCTTTGTTTACATTGAGTGCATACCCGTATTTTAGAACTGCATGTCCGTATTTCTGGAATTTCCACCAGAGTAATCTCAATCTGCATCATTTGATATGGTTCTGTTGAGACAAAGAAGGTGAGCACATATACTTAAAAACGCAGCTGAGAAAGCTTTATCTGTAACTTCTTGCTCTTTAATGTGTTTAGGTTTTCTAATATACAGTATTCTTTCTTAAAGCTGTGGTTTCACAGCATAAAGGTTGCAGGTTCAGAACTCAGCTGGTGTCACGACCCTAAGGTTTTGTTGTTTTGAGTTTCTGACTGTGTTCAGTTTTTCACTCAGGCTTTTCTCTGTGGTGTTGAGACATTTTCCCTTGTTCAGCGTGTGTTTCCATCAGGGTTAGTTCTCCGTGTGCCTCTGGCCACTATTCTCTCCTTCATCTGCACACCTGTTCATCGGCTCATTAGTCTCAGCTGCACTCATTTAGTCCTCACCCGACTCTTCATACTCCCAGTTCACTCGTGCTGTTTGCGTCCTTGTCTTGTCAGCTCCTTGGTTTTTCATTATGCCTTTGGTTCTCCCAGATTTTGTAAATATAGCTTCTGTTTTTTTGCTCTTCATTGCCACTGGTTCATGGTTGTGAGCACACACTGTCTCTTGTCTCTCTCCTTGTCTTATTTGTGATCTGCCGTTAGTAAGTTTTTGTCTGCTGCCAGTTCAGCCTTTTTATTTATTTATTTTCATTATTATAATAAATCATTTTTCGTATTCTGCAAAGATGAGTTTGCAGTCTGTGTTCCTCTCCATCAAACCTGATATGTTGGACTTTTCTTTGTCAGTATGTTGCCTTTTGTGTCTGCATCAGAGTTGCCAGACAGGAAATGCCGAAATATTATATTTGACAGTACAAGTACTGCCTCTTTAAAACTTTAAAAAAAATGTGGGTGAGCTTTGTTATTTGACGAGGGAAAGGTGCACTTTCTTGGGAACAAAGGTATCAGGGAAAATAAGAGATCCAAGGAACAATTGGGGGAACATAGGTAACAGGAAATATAGGGAATCTGGAGAACAATTGGTGTACTGGGGAACATAGGTACCTCAAAACATAGAAGATCCAGGAATATTAGGGGGGACTGGGTAAAATAGTGGGTACTGAGGAACATAGGTACCAAAGAACAATGGAGGATATCGAGGAATTTAGGTACCAAGGAACACAGGGATGATCCCTGTATCTAGTTTTGTTTATTAGTTTTTGGTGTTTTAAACAGTAATTTTAGGAGTAAAATTGGACAGAATTGGAGTTTCACTTTCTGGTGCAACTACCCAGCTGTTCTTCTGAACAGTATTAAAATGTTCTTCACCGGATAATAACTGGAAAATTGCAATTTTTACTGACCCACAATTTGCTGGTCGCAAAGAGACAAAAGCCAGTCTGTTATTAATGGGAACAGCTCAAAAATCAGCACAGTGTGTCAGTGAGTCTTTGACATGGAAAAGAATTACACTCAGATCTGAAAATCTGCTCAAACCCACCTTTTTGTGTTGTCAGAATTACATTTGCATACTGTCAGATGAGTTGGAAGCCTCTGGAAAAACAGTATGGGATAGAAAGTACATTATCAAACAATATATGTGCCTTTCCCTTTCCTTCCAAATAAATGACGTTTTTTTCACACTTTGTAGCTTCACAGAAACCATGAGTTCACTGTGTATTAAACGATCTGTGTGTGTAATAACACACACAAAGAGGTGAAGTTGAAGAAGACAGTGTAACTCATTTTCTATCTGAACTGTAATGAGGATCACATGTTCTCTGAAGGCCAGAGGCTTCACATCACAGTAATCTTCCCCCCCCCAAAAAAAAACAATTACACCACTGTTGTTTTTTTAGAGCGTCAGGCCAATCACACTTAGTCGTCTACATGTGCAGTCTGAAACAACCAAGAGGAAAAAAATAACTCTCGAGATCCTGATAATCTAACTTCCGGTAACCTCGTTTTTTTTTTTTTCAGGGCAATCTTATGGGGTTTGCAGTCATATTTTAAGAGTCTGAAAATGATATTTCAAACAGTTTTCAGTGTGTGAAAGCAGAGAGCATTGCTTCCACTTTCCTTCATGTAGACAAAGGTGTTCCTCAGGGATCTGTTCCACTCATTTTAGATTTCAACAATCTTAATCGAGTAGCTATAAATGTTCAATTTTTACTTTATGCCGATGATACTGCGATGTACTCTGCTGCATTTATACCATATCAGGTCCTTTTCATCAACTCAAATGATCTTTTAATATTGTTCAGCACACTTTGTGCATATCCTAACTAGTTTTTTCATGGGAATAAAACCCCCTAAATTATTTTGTTTTTCAACTCAAAATAAGAGCTGAATTTGAAGGGACTTGTCTGTCCGAGTGAATTTAAGCAAATATTAAACAATCTAAAAGGCAAAACCTATAATGTAAGCTGATTTTCTTCACATGTTCGTGTTGTATTTTGGTGCTGTTTGGAGCTGCTGTCCTGACCAGGACAGGCCTGTCAATGAGATTTGAAATCTCAAGTCAAATTAATGAGAAGTCACATGAAACTAAAGAAAAAAAAAACAGACAATCATGTGAAAATAGAAAAGTCTGTGCTGATCTGCAAAAGGCTTTAAACATACCGGATAGATAAAAGAGGACAAGTGACTTTCCTCAGATCTGTGCCGCTTTAGCCTTTATTTATTCCAACTTTGATGGCAGTTTGATTTATAGCAACTATTTGCCATTAAGGTCACAACACCAATTACATTTACACAAGTGTACCTCTGAATACTTGTTCCTCCATCCTCGACATACAAACACGTACATGACAAAGCTTAATTTGTCATGCACGCTGCGTGGAGTCATAATGATCATGTTTTTGGGCTCCAAACAGACATCAGAGCTTTTATATATTCCGGGGAGATGCACACTTAAACGTGTCAGTCTGAGTCTTCATTTGAGATGAGTCATAGCAACATAATGATCATCCATATCAACGACTGAGGTCCTCTTCTTTGTGCTTTGATTTTGTAAATGCCAAAACCTGATGGTAATGTCAGGGGTTGGCATCCGTCCTTCCATCCATCCATCAATTCATCTTCTACCGATCATCTGTGGTCGGGTCATGGAGGCAACAGGTCCAGGAGAGAAACCCAGACCTCCCTCTCCACAGCGACACTCTCCAGCTCCTCCTGGGGGAGCTCCCAGTGTGTTCCCAGGCCAAAGAGGATACATAATCCCTCCAGGGAGTTCTGGGTCCAGTGGGACATACCCAAAAAACCTCCAAAGGGAGGCGTCCAGGAGGCATCCTAATTAGATGCCTGAACTGACACCTTTTTACGCAAAGGAGCAGCAGCTCTATTCCAAGCTCCCCCCGGATGACAGAGCTCCTCACCGTATCTCTAAGGCTGAGCCCGGACACCCTATGAAGAAAGCTGATTTCAGCCTCTTGTATCCGGGATCTCATTCTTTCTGTCACAATCCAAAGTTCAGGACATCAGGTGAGGGTTAGAACGTAGACGGACCAGTAAAGGGAGAGTTTTGCCTTTCGACTCAACTCTTTCTTTACCACAACTGGTCAAAGCAACGCCCTCATTACTGAAGACGAAGCCCCGATCCATCGATCCACCTCCCGCTCCATCCTACCATCACTCAGGAACAAGACTCCTAGAAGCTTCGGAGAATCTTCTGAACCTAATTAGGAGCTGAGCAGTAATGGAGTGATCAGTGATGTTTGGCGTTCGCTGTTTTGTTTGTCTTGTGTGTCTCTATTTGGGTCTCATGATGGACTGGCAACCTGTCCAGGGTGTACCCCACCTCTCACCTGCTGACTGATGAGACAAGCGTCCTACAACCCTCCACAGGACCGAAAAAATACAAAATATGAATGACGGACTTAATTGGTTTATAGCTTGAATAAATGGGACAGTGGTGAATCGAATTTGAAATGTTTACCTTCTCTGATTAATGCCCTGGGATGACTTCTGTATTGATTTAGCGTGAGCAAAAAAAAAAAAAAATACATGATTGAATTAAATTTGACCCCTCTCTGATTAATGCCCTTCATTTCTAGTCTGTGGCTTCTGTGGTCTGCCTTTCTTGGCGAGTTTGTTGCGACGTCTTATGCCGTTTATGAATAATAGATTTGATGGGGTTACGTCATTTATCAAACATTTTAATTTTCTGTCTCTTTCTGCAACCCGAAGCCGTCATCCCCAAACCGGTTTGGAGACATTCTAGTCTGCGCTGTCCTGTTTTCTTGATGGTGTCGGACACTGTGCGGTCTTTTCCCAACAGATGGTCGCGTGTTAAGATCACGTCAGATGTATGTTATTTTTATCCTAGAGACTTTTCAGCTTTTTTTTTAGTTAAAAAAATAAACAATAAATGTGGAATTTCAGTAAAACAAACAAAAAAAAGGCTTAGGGTAGGCAAATCTGTGCTGCTTGTGGGAAAAACGAAATGCAAATGAAACTGACACCCCGATGAGACCGTGTTCAGTGGCTGAGAAACTTTAAAATGAAGGGACTCCTTTATTTTAAATTCTCCGAGCTGCTCCGTCACCACTCGCACCATGTGAGGACTATCATGCATTAAGTTGCACTGCAAGCGGGATAATTACTATAAAAATGTCCTTTCACTCGGTCTAGCTCCTGTGAAGGTTGCGCTAAAGGACAAGAGACAGAGAGGGAGACTGAGTGAGGAATTTAATGAGTAAAGTCACATTTTCTGACAGCAAATCCTTTATTTTTTTTTTTACCTCTCCTCTTAAGATTTAGCAAACAAGTCGAGTTTCCTTTCTCGTGAACTGAATCGATGTACTGTTATTGTCTGGAGAATGGCTTAGGTGGTGGCCCTGACCCCGGTCAAGGTGAAAAATTGCCCATCGAGTGAATTCAGCAGCTGTAGGGAGGGAAACAAAGAGGCCAACGGGGAAGGAGACGATGTTTTTCTCGCATAAAACAGGAAGGGAGGAACGGAGCGATAGATTTATGGTTCAACTGACCAGAGGAGCTCACATGTGGAGGAGACATGTAAAGAAGGGGAAAGAAGGAGCCTGTTTGTACACAAAAAAAACTGCCGTGGAGTTCAAATTACTGCAAAGAGATCCTGTTTTAGACAGTCATCTTAAATGAAGTAAAATACGCAGCTGATGATACACTCGCTGATAAAAAAATAAAATTTAAAAAGTGGGTTCAGCACCGTGAAGGAAGGGGTCCAATTTGAACATAATTTGGTCCACATACAGACCAGAGGTGGGCGTGGAAAGGATTTGGACATATCTAGAACAGGCGCCTGACGGTGTGAGGTGTGAGGTGTGAGGTGTGGCATCACAATTAGAAAGATGGTGTCATCAGGCAGTTGCCGGAGCATCTGAAACGGTGAGTGAAGGTTATCAGGAACAGAGGATGCCTCGTAGATACGTTGGGCAGCATCACCAGCGCTCGATGGGGTTTGGTGGCGGTTACACCCTGGGTTTGCGTGAGCGCAGATCTACAGCGGCTCGATGTTGGAACCACTGGGTACCTAAGGGCCCCCGCACGTACCCTGAGGGTTCTGGTCACCCAAGACAAATCTCATGAAGGGAGGATTATCATATTGTGCACCAAGCACTACAGAATTGTACAACATGTTCACCATCCAGACAGGTGTCTGACTCTTTTAAAGACACCATGTGGCCTCACACTGTGTCTCAACGGCCAACACTGGCTGGACTATCCTATGACGAGTCACTTCGCATCATGTTCACTAATGAATCCACTTCTGAATTACCACAGTTGACCGTCATGTGACCATGCGGCGGCACGAGGGCAGAGGACCAGTCCTGGCAGCGTTGTGGTGAGACACACTGGCATCACTCCTGGCATCCACAGTATCTGACTTCAGGTCACCTCTGCAGTGTGAAGCCCTTTGGAGCATGTGTTGGGCATGTCTCGAAGCTACTATCACACCAAAGCTTAGCTCAGTACCTGTAAAGTAGCCTGAGCTATAGCCATTTTTATGTTGAAAAATTCTGATTAGCTGTGGTGACTAATTTAACTTGGAGTGACTCCAAAAGTTAATCAGTTGTAGATGTTCATCAAATAATTACTTCCTGAGAGACTCAATAAGATCTGTCCATGGGTATATAAGATATTTTGCTAACAGACAGACAAGGGTTGATATCAACAGTTATTGATAGTGCTTTGAGTAGGAATATTGCACAATGTGTAGCGTTTGAAGTGTTACTCTCAGCTACTACCACACAATTTTAGCTCAATCTATTCCATTGATCATGTTATAGGTCTTTTGGCTGTGGCAGCCATCTTGAATGCGGCTGACTCCAAAACTTAATCAGCTGCAGAAGGACTTCCTTGAAAGTTTCATTCAAATACGTCAAGTGGTTCATGAGACATTTAGCTCACGGTGCAAACAAACAAACCATTGCAAAGAGACGGGTAAAAACACCGTCGCTCCTCCTTCCCCTTCGTAATAATACAGCCGGCTACGTAGTTTTTTCGTTCGGGGTCGTGTTTGCGCGTCTTCTCCTGCCTCTGTGACGCCTGAAAGTGTGCACACGCTCGGCTGCGGAGCCCTTTCATGTTCCGTATCGGCCGTTTCCATCTCAGCCTACGAACATCACGAACAGGAGGACAACAGATAATGTTTTTCTGACGAGGCGGCATTTCATACGAGGTTTTCCTGCTTTTCTGTGAAGCTTCTTTTTGTCTTTTCTTAGTTTAGTGCTTCTAGAAAACCCCAGCAGCCTTTTCTCTCCCCCCCTGAGCGCTCTGTTATTCACGGGCCTTTAGGCAGCGGACGCACACAGAGGAGCGTACGGTGCCGGTATGGAGCGAGGGCATGAAAGGGAGAAGGACAAAGAGGAAAGTGGCCCGAGGGGGGGATAAAACACAGACACACACACACACACACACATACACCATGCAGTAGCAAGTAGCGTATCTCCACACACGAGCACATTCGCCCGGTCCCGGGTCAAGCCCCAGGGCGGGCCGTTCAGCCGCCTCGTCTGCGTTTCACGCTGCAGCGGAGGGGGGGTCAGAAGGTCACCGGCTCTTTGGCTGTCGCTAAAACGAGGTGTGCTCCACGTGGGACTGCTGCGTCCAAAACATCTCCTCCCACTTGTGTCAGAGCAGATTTCTGCAACTTTTTTATGATATAAAAAATATTAAATGTGGATCAACTTGACCCATATAGTGGGAACTCCCTCAATTCCATGTTTTTATCACACAGAGGCAGAAAAAAAGAGGTTTGCTCCTGTCTGTGTACTGTAAATAACTGCCAAAAGTGAATCAGTTGTAGAAGTACATCCAGTGAGGATTTCCTGAATATTTCCTTAAAATCCATCCAGTGGTTCATGCCACATCTTGCTAACAGACACAGGTGACTCATTGTTAATGCCGAGGCTTTAGACACAGACCTCGCTGATCAAATAGTTCTCAGATTAAATGTTGAGGATAGGTTTCACCTGCTATCACTCCAAGTTTTAGCTTAATATTTGTAAAACTGGCTGAGTTATCGCCATTTTTGTGTTTGGTAAAGTTGATTAGCCGTAGCAGCCATCTTGAATTAGGTCGACCCCAAAAGTTAATCAGCTGTGGACGTGCATCAAGTGGTTACGCTCCGAAGGTTTCATTAAAATCTGTTCAGTGGTTCATGAGATATTTTGCTAACAGACGAACGAACACACACACATGTGTGAAAACATCACCCCTTCGCCTTTGATAAACAAATGTGAGAATTCGGACCGAAACCAGGGCTGGGCGGGAGGAAGATGCACAACAAGACTTCAGTGTGCAGCTGTAGAAACGAAGGGAAATAATCGACAGAGGACTGAGCAGAGAAACACTTCTGGCTGTACTGGAGAGGCAGTTAATTGCTCTTTATCAACGTATGGCTTTGCTCACAGGGCTGCGGGCCTTTTAACCTTTTCTGACCCAGAGGAACAAGGGACTCTCATGTATAAAACACATACTTCAGCTGTAAATCTAGAGGTTCTTCAGGGTGTGTTGTGTGTAGGATGCCCTCTCAGTGACACTGATGGTAGTGAATCCTGGCTCGTTCACAACAGCTCAAAGCTTCGGGCTCGTGTGTGTGTGTGTCGGGGGGGGCCACTTTAAAAGCTCAGTGTCACTCGTTCAGTTAAAAACAACCAATTATTGTCAGATTTCTGATTTTGCAACACATTCGGATATCGGAACCACTGCTTTGACATTAACACGGTTCGGAGCCATGAGGGGTGCGGTTTTTGTGTGCACTGTTTTCTGCTCAGCTTCACTCTGACTCTTTAATTTCATCACACGACCACAGCACGACATAACACTGCTTGAAGTGTTGCCCTCTGATTGACACTGCACCAACACAGTGACCCCAGAGGGCCCAAAAACAATCGGAACAAACATTAAACCAAAGAGAAACTCGCTCATACAACATCCTGCGACTCATTTTGATTCATAAAATCTCGACAAAAACGGGCATTTTTATATAGAAAAGAACTCCAGTAAACAAATGAAGTTTTTTACCAATTTTTAATTTGTTGTTTGTTTTTTTTACCCTGAGACATCCACTCTGTTGCTAATGTGGGGTCACTTCAGCGCAGTATGCGGTCCTACATCTTGGCTCAGACAACCAAACTTATGTCAAATTTTGCATTACATAGTTATTTACATTATTACATTATTTGCAGGCGCAGATAGCGGCAGCGGCTAGCTGTAGCGCCTCTGGTCCAGCTTGGGAGCACTCCCTGCAGGGGTTTCACAGTGTTTCCACCCGAACTGCCACACACTGAGAAACTGACAGCGGCGTAAAGATTTTTAAAACAGCGTTCACATATAGCGCTGTGAAACCTTAGGATGGCAGGGACCCACTCCGGACTCAGCCCGGCTCTGACTAGTCGTTAGCTCATCAGTCCAGGCAGAATTAAACTCTGTTTCTGCAAACTGAGTTCCTTCAAAGAGCTATCTGTAACAGGTAAGATATTGTTTACAATGTTTCCCAACTAAAAAAAAAAAAAATCAAATGATCACTTTTTGGTCGAACTAGGCACATGAAATTCACAGAACGTGTGAAACTCACACTTAGATGAGCTCTTTTAAATAGTTTCTTAACTTTTAATCTGTTGTTTCCATGTTTCCTGGTAATAAAATTCATGTTAAATGATTACTGTCTTGATCCCCAGCGGACTCAGGGGCTTCATTGTTCGCCGCCCGTTCCTCGAGGCGGCTCGAAGTCGAGCTGGAGGACCGTGTCCCCGCCGCTCACAAGGCTCGCTCACAGCTCCTCTGATCTCGGGCAGGATATTGGGACGACCTCTCCGTCACACGGCACGAGGAACATTTCCCCTCTTTGCAACATGGAGCGGAGGAGGCCATCGGGGTTGGATTGAAAGATCAGCTGTGAACTTCAATAAATAACAAGAGAACAAAACCAGAGTGGAAATGTTTTTTTTTTCAACACACACGTTAAAGTTGGGAATGTAACGTCGACACAACCTGCCCAGATGTTTCCAGTTAAACACGTTCACTCAGCCCAGCAGGCCTCCTTAATATTCTGGCATTCTTCATGATCCCTCACTAAAACCAAAGGTTCCCTTTTGACCTTTACTGGAACGTGAGGAAAGTTCACCTTCTGTTTATTTTGAATCCCTCCAGCCTCTTGGTATTTTTCTTGCTGTGACTGAGAATTATTTACCACGTTAACTGAGGTGCGCTGAAGGAACAGACCCAAAAGTGAGACCAGGAAACACATCAGCACCACGAAAAAGGTGCAGTGATGTGTCCGAAGCAGCTGCTGGGGATAGCTAAAAACAATAAAAGTTAATTGAAAGTAATACCATATCAGCTAAAAGTAGCAAATTGAGCTAAAAATGGCAAAATGCTAACAAAAAAACATTAAAGGTTGGGTAAAAGCAGCTAAAACAAGCAGAAAGTGAACTAAAAACTAAAGCAGCAAAATGTTAGCTAAAATTAGCAAAATGCTAAAGTCAGCTAAAAGGTACAAAAGGGGCAGCTAAGTTTGGTTGTTTCGATGTATAAAGTAATAATTCTATCTTTGTTTTTAGCACAGAGTTCAAGGATGGCTCTGAAATCTGCTCGACCTGTGCAGAAGGTCCGGGCCGGGCAGAACCCGCTCTCCAAGGGAGCTATCGTGTGATTGGTCAGAGCTTCGTTGTGGGCGTGTTCATGTGGGAAATCGGATGAACTGCTATGGAGTCATTTCACTAAAGCCGATTTCTTGACCTCTCTCAGAGTCTAAATCCAGCTTTAGGGCACACCATCTGAGGTGTTTGACCGTCCAACCTATGGAGAACTCAATCTGTTAAACTCGTGCTGTGATATCTCATTAAATCAAACAGTGAAGCAGGACTGGAGAGGTTTAATCAGTCCAAAAAGTGGACACGCTTACATCTAAAAAACACAACTGAACAGATGCTACTCTGTTGATACACACACACATCCAGCCTAATCCTCGCAGGCAGGAGCCACACAACAAATGTGCCAGTATCTCAGATCGACAGCACACCAACAGTAGTCTGAGGGGTCAATAAGGTGAAAACACATTTTTCCACGTGAGGGAGTTCACAGCAAAGAGGCCGATCAACTTAGAGCTGATATCAGGGTGAGGAAGAAGGGGACCCAGAGAAAAGATCCCAAATATATGAACATGGTTGGAATTTTATCTAAAGAAAAATGTCATTTTTAGGGTCTGTTGGAAGAACAGAAACAGTGACGTTACTCTTGGCTGCACAAAAAGCTCCACTCTGACACGTAATTGAAGGGAATGGGAATAAAAGTCTGCGTGATGGGGTGAAAATGGACTTTCGCGAGGCTTCCCCTTTTTTATTCCTTCTGCAACATTTCAGCTCCAAACGCCTGTTGCTGCCGAGTCTTCCTCCCTTACGGAGAGAAGGATCCAACCGGAACACTTTAATGGGACGTAAAGAAGTCACGACGAACCCCCTGCAGGCAATAATAAGAATAAACGATTCATCCTGAAGGCGTCGTGAACAAGTGAACACAATGGAACTTTGTGTGGAGACGGCTTGTGATTTCAGTCCGTCTCTCCCAATGAGACGGGAGCAGGGTTGGGGTAGGACGTGCGCCTCCTCCCGCCTTCCTCCCGGCTCCATAAGAGGAGGAGGGCTCGGGAGGGCAGGGATCGAGCTGAGCACTCTGAGGCTCGGCAAGTCAGAACCGGTCAGCAGAACCTCGTACCTGGATCTGCCTCTGTTGGCGATGAGCGGGCCGTCACTGCTGGAACCACATCCCTTCACATCTGGGAGTCTGCTACGGTCCTGAGAGCCACCGGAGAGCTTTCCTCTACGGACAGCTGGAGACGTCCCGCCTCTGTTTGGGCTTTAGGTAAGTCAGAACCAGGACAGCAAGAACCTGAACGCATCCTCCGGTTGACTTAGAGACTTTCTTCAAGCTTCTTTCAATTCATAGAATCATCGAAAAGCTTCTCAGACTGTTAACCTTTCTTTTGGATTCAGGTTTTCCAAAATTATTTCACTCCAAATCAATCAAAACATCCAAGTATTGTTGTTAATGTAATACCTTTTTTCTTTAATCCTTTTTTGAGTTACAAAAACAGTTGTTTTTTCCCCACAGAAAGCACTTTGAAACTTTGCTTTCCTTTCCTGAAAAAGCCACAAATGGTGAAAATGCATCTGGCTTAGAATGAGCGACTAAAACTGGATGGATGTCTGAAAATTGGATTTTCTGAAAACTTAAATCAGCTTTTTTTTTTTTTTGTCAGCTTTCCACAACACAATTTTGAGCGGCAGTGGACGTCTTTTAGATGCTTAGATGTGATCCACCAGTGTGAGCATAAAAAAATAAATAAAAAGAGAGACTGGAAAAAAGATTATCCTGCTGACAGAAAGTGAAGAAACTTTCCCACTAACCTCTCTTTCATCCGAGCGTCAGGTTTTCACTACATTATTCATTATTCCAACACCTCTAAGTAATAATATGAACTGAAACAAGAAGAGGACCGACAATGTTTAGAATCCGTCTGTGTTTTCTCTGTAACTAAAACACTTACTTTGATATTTGGTGTTATTTCATACAGCGTACGTCTCTCGTACATCACATGATGTTTCTGCCTTTTTATAAATCAGAGTCAGAAGTGTTGGTTTAACAGGCTGAAGGGTGTTCAGGCACGGTTCAAACCCTTAAACGCCTCTCTTTACAATCTTATCAAAGTCAAATAGACTCAAAGTATCATTTAAATGTCTGTGCCACATATTCTTTCTGGCAGATGGTAAAACGCGTTCAGTAAGGAATCCATTCTCAGGTTATAGATGGTTAATATCTTACCCGCTGTAGATAGGTCTTTGAACAACTCCTGTTTGGAGAAAAAACAGTTCTATCCCTGAAATGTGAGAGTAGTTCTGGTGAAACCTTTACATCGCCATTAGTTTCAAATTGCCCAATTATTGCAGCAGACATGTAAGATTCCTGCCAGAAGGGCTTCAGGCTGTGCGGGAAGTGCCACAGCTAGCTGCTGCTGCTTACATTGGCAAATTACCACATGGTTTTATGTAAACAACAATGTACCGAGAAACTGATGGTGGTGTAACCGTGAACGATTTGAGGTCTCATTCTGTCACATGGTGTCTGGTCCCAAATGCTTTATAAGATTTATATAATTCAAATAAAACAAATGTTTAGTTTTTCAGAGACAGCCCAACACAGGCCCCTGCTGGGCCTGAAGGAACTAAATAAATCACTGTAATGTTATTTCTGTGGTGAGGTTGTGGATCTCTCCTGACTTCAGTTTGTTTTCTTGATTTCCCGACTCCAAATAAAGTGTATCGGATTTGTATCGGAATGTTCTACCTCTGTGCAGAGTTACTTTGCCCCATATTGTTTTTTCTGACCCACGAACAATTCTGCCTCGAGTAACGCTCACACTGCAGCATTTTTCTTGCCTCTTTTTCTTTTTTTTTTGTCCCAGGGGACACGTCGGAGGACCGGCGTCAGTTGTTCGGTCGAACACAACCAAAGCCCTGAGATGAAGACCCGTCTCCCCTGCCTGGAGCTCCTCCTCCTCCTCCTGGTGGCTCACCTGCTCGTGGTCAGCGGGCAGCTTGAACCCCAGAGGCGGGGCCCCCAGGCGCCTCCCGCTGCCACCCAGAGGCCCGGGCTGGTGGAGCGGGAGGTGCAGGGTCCGGCGAGGCCCAACTTCACCATGCCCCGCCGCCGCTTTCCGCCCATGTGCACGGGCCCCACGGAGATCCGGGACACGTTCAAGTACATCAACACGGTGGTGTCCTGCCTGGTGTTCGTCGTCGGCATCATCGGCAACTCGGCCCTCCTGAGGATCATCTATAAGAATAAGTGCATGAGGAATGGGCCGAACATACTCATCGGCAGCCTGGCCCTGGGAGACCTGCTGCACATCGTCATCGGCATCCCCATTAATGTTTACAAGGTAAAGCAAGGTGTTGGGGATTATTTAGTAGCAGTTTTTGTGTTTCCTTGTGTAACACCCCTGTAGGAATTCTAACGTTATTTTTCGAGCTCACATAGAAATAGCTATACTCCTTACCGAGCTTTGAGCCCCTCGCCCACACCATTCCTGTCCCTATAATCAAGTGTTATTCCTCTAATAGAATCTGAACCCCCTCCATATCCCCTCCTGTCTCCCGGCTCGTTTCTTTTTTGCGTGAGTGAGAGGTAGACGGGACCAATCCGTATATTTGGCTAAGCGTGTTAAAACAACCCGCCGAAGCTTCACATAGAGGCGCTGACAGAACAGGCAGGGTGGTGCGGGGGAAACACTCGCTCACGTGATTTCAAATGATTTCCACTCACATTCCATTCAACTAATCAAAAATAAATAAATAAATTCACTCCAAAACGCCCCAAGTTATTCGTGTTCAGCTGTGCTCTTTTGCATTTCGTTTGGCTGCAGCGTTCAGAGGTTAAAACTGGGGTGGTTTTAAATCAATCCACCCTTTTGACAAAAAGATAAGTTACAACCACCAAGTGTTCCCTAGAAACAGTGAGTTCGCATTCCTGCATTTGTTCTGCATTGGATTCTTGTGATGAAACACTATTTGTCTCATTCCAAACCCTGCTTTAAACCCAGTGACTGAGACTCTGTGTGTTGCGATCTGTCTCCAGCTCCTGGCGGAGGACTGGCCGTTCGGGGTGGTTCTGTGCAAGCTGGTGCCGTTCATCCAGAAGGCCTCGGTGGGGATTACCGTGCTGAGTCTGTGCGCTTTGAGTATTGACAGGTACGCAGCCGCAACCCAAACGCGCACTTCCTGTGCCATGTTAGCTTTGTTTTCGTAACGCCAAAAAGCACCGCCTGCTTTGGAGCTGCCACCGGTTAACAAGGGTTTTGGGCTTGTAGGCTGTATTTCCTACAAACTGTAGATATACCAATGGAATCCAAACTCTAAGGCACCCTTTACACTGGGATGACGACCCCACCTATGCTCTCCACGACCTATTAGAACACGGCTGGATTGCCATCACAGCAGTGCTTTCTTGGTACTCGCCAAATGGGGTTTTCCTTCTATGTTCCGCATTCCTGAGGCGCTCTCCTCCTCTCTCACTCCGCCCTATATGCAACTCTTTGAGACCACATCAGGACGCCGTTAGGCACTAGATTGCACCACACTAGCACGATGCTCACATCTTGGCTGTTTTCATGATCTTGGGGCTTAGACAAGAGGCCAAAGGGACCGAGCCTTTATCAAATTCTTGACGACCAAGCCAAACCGGTGTTGGGGACCCTGCATCACGAATACACTGCCGTCGCTACCATGCCCCACACAGGGTGGCAATTCGCTGCTACCTCAGCGATAAACCACAACAACCTCACTACAGAAGTTCTGATCGAACCTAAGGTAGACCGATTAATTGGCTAATGTTTGAAGAATCCACATTAATCAACCTTTCCTAAAACCCCACTTTGCCCTGTCACTCTGTTGCACCTAATGAGGAACTCATTAATACGCTCCTGAAGATCTCACAGAGACCCTGCAAACACCATCCACATTCTGGCTGATTTAAAAAAAATTTTTTTATGTTGCAGCAGGTTCATGATTCAATGTGGAAGGCAAGCGCAAGAGAGAGATCTATTTAAGACAAGCTCTGTACCCAATTTGTTGGTAACTGATTTCACATTGATGCTTTTTTTTGTTTTCAGGTATCGTGCCGTGGCCTCTTGGAGTCGGATCAAAGGAATCGGAGTTCCAAAGTGGATGGCTATTGAGATAGCGCTCATCTGGATCTTATCCATCGTCCTCGCTGTGCCAGAAGCAATAGCCTTCGACATGATCACCATGGACTACAAAGGAGACCACTTGAGAATCTGCCTGCTGCATCCCATGCAGACAACATACTTTATGAGGGTGAGCTTCCACAGCTTAGAGGGGGGAAACGGTGCGTGTTGATTCAGCTGCGTGTGAAACGGGACGCGCAGACAAAGACGGAGAGAGGCAGCCGTGCAGATGTGTGCATGCCGTGCGTGGATATGAAAGCATTCCTTAACGTAAGAATGCTTAAACTCACAGTCACACTGTGACAATTTAATAGCTAAACGAGGGTTGGAAGGAGTTAGCCGAAAACAAAGCCCTGCCAATTATATATGACAAGGAGGGAGGTGGCTCCATTTGGTTGGCAGAAAGTTCATTTATATATGTTCCAGTTCCCCGAACTCTCAAAAGTACCGGCTTCATTTTCACCGAAGTCTTTTTGATAAATCAACAGACCCTGACCGCAACAGCTTGAAAACCACCCTTGACTTTCCTCACTCGAGTTCGGGTCAAACTGTGACTTCACTCCATTAAATCTGCGTCTGCTGCTCTGCTCCCCCCGGGCAGATGTTTGCGCATACCCCCCCGCCTCACTCCCCTCTCTCCTCTCTGTGCAGTTTTACAAATCAGCAAAAGACTGGTGGCTGTTCAGCGCGTACTTCTGCTTGCCGCTGGCCTGCACCGCCATCTTCTACACCCTGATGACCTGCGAGATGCTGAGGAAGAAGAACGGCGTGCAGATTGCTCTCAGTGACCACCTCAAACAGGTCAGCAAGCCGCAAGCCGAGAGGAAATACTTTCTCCCGAGCCTGTTTTGCGCATTTACAAGGAAGTTTAATCAAAACTGTAAAAGTTCAGTATCGATTCTTAGGCACCAACAATAAATCAGCCAAATTAGAGACAGAATTATCTCTAATTAACTTGATTTGTGATCGCAAGTTTTATGGCAAAACAATATGCTTTCAATGATATAAAGAGTCCACGGAGACCAGAATGTCAGCGCAGTCACTTCAGGGCCAAATGCGGATGATTTGTGTGCGCGTGTCTGTGTCTGTTCAGCGGAGGGAGGTGGCGAAGACGGTGTTCTGCCTGGTTCTGGTCTTCGCCCTGTGCTGGCTGCCTCTCCACCTCAGCCGAATCCTGAAGCTCACCATCTACGATGAAAAAGATCCGAACCGCTGCGAGCTGCTCAGGTATGGAGGGAAATACTTCAGCTTTAGGAATAAAAATAAATGAACGAACATGAAAAAAGTGGGACACTTAATGTGTGTCTGTGACCGTTGTAGTTTCTTTTTGGTGCTGGACTACATCGGCATCAATATGGCCTCCATCAACTCCTGCATCAACCCCATCGCCCTCTATATGGTCAGCAAGCGCTTCAAGAGCTGCTTCAGGGTAAGATCCGGCTTTCTCAGTGTCAGTGGGGCTTTTTTTAAGCAGTGTTCTGTGGAGTCGTAAGCAGTAGGAAGTGTCTTACCTGCTGTAGACAGTAGTCGGAAGGTTCTCAGTTTAGAGAAGCTCATGCTAAAGACAACTTTTACACCCGTTTGCATCAGACAATTGTTTCTGTAGACATCTAGAGTTATGTACGCTGATGCCTGTTTGTGTTGGAGTGCGGTGGGTGGTTCCATGTGGGAAGCGATTGTGTTGACACCCAGTTTCCTGATACAAAAGTAAAGCAGCGTAAAAAGAAAACCCATAAGACTGTTTATTTTAAGTGATATAGAAATGAGAGGATTAAATTGTTTCAGGCAGCTGAAATCTGCTCTGAACTTCCCTCCAGCTTGACACTTTGGTTAACAAACTTGCCTAGTTTTTGACGAGAGCACCGGTATTAATCGTACGTCAATACAAGGCTGTGTTGTTCAAACTAAACAGTGTTTGCATTCTTTCTCCTTTTGAAAATGTGTCCCATCTTTTCTCTGAACGTCTTCTCTCTTCCAGTCCTGTCTGTGCTGCTGGTGTCTTCCCGCAGAGATGTTACTGGATGAGAAGCAATCGTGTATGAAGCTCAAAGTCACAGACCAAGCCTCTGAGCAGAGCAACTCCCGGACCACCAACAAGTCCATCACAGCCTGAGCAGGCAGCTGGACGTATGACAGGAGGATGTAAAAAGGACAAAAAAAAAACCCAGAAAAGAACAAAAATGTATATAAACTGATGTGTGACTGAGTGAAGGTGGTCTCAGTCTTTTCTCATCTACGTTGACACATAAACTGTCCAGATGGGCCTTTCTGGAACTACATGGAAACATCAGAGGACTTCAGGAACTGTCATAATGGAAAACAAGAGTGAGATTTGTCGGAGCTTAACCAGTAAACTGGTCTAAACTACAACTAATGTGGGAAATGTTGAAAAGCAGTGTAATGTAATACGGGGAGTAAGGCCCCGTTTATACGAGAGTGGTCTCTGTAAATTCTTTTGGTGTTTTTTTCACTGCTTATTGTGGCGAATCAACAAGAAGAAAAAAACCCCAACACATTTACATGGATACGGCTGCGCTCCTTCAATCTGCTGTAGTTTCCATGCCAGGCAAGGTTACCAGATGGGAAATGATGACCTATTGTACTATCGCTTTAAAAAGATTGTATTTTGACCCAAACTATCATATGTGCTGAGTGAGGTGCTCCTTCTCGGAGGGGGGAGGGGAGGCTGTAGGATTAGTTATGTTGTGATTGGTGAACATGTGCACAGAAAAGGAGGGGGACTTGAACATAAAACTATGTTATAAAAACGGTAATTATTGTATATCTGGCAACACTGATGCCGGGCTTTCAACGAGACGCGCATACAGTCTGGAGCATGGAAACAGTTCCATCCAAAACGGTGGGTTGATGTCACATGTTGATGAGTAACATAAACAGCACTCTTTTTATCTGCTATTATTACTGTTGTGCATGTGCAGAACAGCTATTGACTGCAGCCGTCTGTGTTGTGCATGTGCGATTTCACACAGTGCTGCTTCCTTTGAAACACACAATGGGAGGGTCTAAAAGTCTCCACTCAGAGCCCCGGGTTCAGGAAGCTTCAGTGTCAGATAATCCAACCCCTGAACGGCTGAACTGCAACATAAATGTCACAGTTTCACTGAAACCCCATCGTGTAAACATGTATACACACCCAGGCCAGGTATACACTCTGCTGGATATTTCAAAAAACAGACTTTCTGCTGCGTTCGACCCTTCCGCTCACGTGCGAACAGCACTATTGGTGAGGAAAGACAGAGACTTTTAAAAACACTTCGCATTTAAAGATTTTGTTAAAGCTCTCTTTTTTTGTGTGTATCAGTGTGAACTTTTGATGCAGTAACCTATTTTCCTCACATCCAATCTTTGTGCCCTAGAAACCCAAACAACAATGGAGCTGTTTGTACCAGGGGGTTTTTCTGCATCTGTTTCGATTTGTCCTGATCCTATCACCTTTAAACGTTGTTCTCGTGCTGAAATTGTTAATAACTGAGAGGAAAATGTAAAAACAAGCTACATTTTGTAGCCAAACTAAGAATGTTTAAGTCTGTGCTTTTGTTCGAATCATCTGGGCCGATTTTGACTCTTTTAAATCAGCACAGAAAATATATATTTGAAATATCTGGAGCAGTGTAGACGGAGGCTTGAAGCAGCTCATTAAAAGTTCAACAATACCCCTAAAGGGCGAAACACACAGCATCAAAAACCGCGCCTCAGTTATTTTAACAATAACGACCCTCTCAACAAGCAGCAGCTGGCCTCCAACCATCGCTCGGTGCCACAAACAGTATTTCTCCACACTGTTCTATTAAAAAAATGTGTTTTTAAACTCACTCCTCACTTGGACACCCAGGTTCCCATAGCATGGCAGTTCTTCTCATGTTTGGTTGTAGCACCATTTCGTCTCGAAAGTATGAAATCGGCTGAAGAAAGAATAATTGCCGAGGTTGAGAAATATCTGTAGATATTTGACCCCCAAATCTTGTCATTATAAAGACAACAGCAAGGCGGTCCATTGGTTGAGAGGTTGGCTATTATGGTGACGAACCCTGTTTATGTAGCAGGCGTCAGATAATAATGGTAATGTTTTTGAGCTGTTGAAAAGATTTATGGGGCAAGTATTTTATTGTAACCCTTGCTGAAGTCCACAGAAGCAGAGATCTGTGCTGTCTATAATCTTCAACAGGACGTATGTTTTCTGTTTCTGTAGCGTGAATCGACGTGCTTCCAATGAGCGTTCCCGGTGGGTTTTTGGCTTAAGGGTGCTTTTGTTTGTCAAGTATTTGCAGTAAAATGAAGCTCTGTATTGAGAATGCTTTTGCATACTTGTCACATAATTGCTTTTACTGTATCTTCTTAAACTACTGATGTGTGTTTGTCAGATATTGTTTTATATCGATCAGTACTGAGCCCGATAGTGTGGCTTCGATTGTTAAATGACTGTGCCTGCTTTGTATTATTTTTAGCTGACTCATAGCATGCCTCAGCTGGTATGCTATCATTTTTTTCAACGAAAATAAATAAATAATTCAAATATATCTCTACAACAAAGAAAAAAGAAGAGAACCGCTGTATTTTTTTGCAAATAAAATGCATCAGTTTTACTAATAATAAGCGAAAAAAAAGCACAGTTGTAATTACTTACAGCGTCACAGTGGAGCTTCGTTAACCCGGCTGCGGTTGCTGGCGACACACTGTAAATGGCGGTTGCGACGGAGTTCTGACGACGTAAATAACAATCGATTTAAGACATGACGGAGACATAATTGAGACGGTTTGTGACTACATTGCATCAAATTTGCAAGTCATTTGCAGGAATGTTGCGCAGATGTTACCATTTATGTACATCTCCATATGTACGCAAAGTGTAATACCAATTTTGTGGGATTCTAGAGAAAATCCGTTCATTTTCTTGTGATTTTGTGTCTCCAACAGTCGCAGCCCAGTGAGACTTTGGGCTTTTATTGTCTTAACTCTGTATTTGCGTGTGTGTAAATAAGTGTAAATGTGTGTGGATGGGTTTGACTTCAGTGTGACAGCATCATGTGATTGTGAACACTATGAAAGCTACAGTGATCTCTCTATTTTTCTCCCTACTATCGCTCTCTCTCTCTCTCTCTCTCTCTCTCTCACACACACACACACACACACACACACCCAGCTCTGACCTGGAATTTGGCTTTGGGCTGAACCAGTGTCATGCATGTCACATTAGCTGTCAAAGAAGCTCTCTGTCCTGTGATCTTTCACCACTCCTCGTTTTATTCCTCTCTCCACCGTCCTCGCCTTCACTGTCCTCCTTTGTTCTGTTTTTTTTTCTGCCCCCCCTTGTTTTGTTTCACCTCCTTCCTCCCGTCTTTCTGCCTGCATTCCTGCCTCAACCGCTCCTCATAACCTCACCGTTCTTCCAAACATGTCTTCAATCACTCCACTGCGGTTCGACATTAAATCAAACCCCACCGGTGCTGTGAGCAGGTCTAATTGAAAGAAATCGCATTCCTCTCGGAGTCTTCTGCTCCCAGCAGAGGTCTGAAATATTAGATCTGGCTCTGGTTACTGTTGGCCCTCTTAATATATGATGGATCTTCTGTGAGATCAAACTCATGAGAATTGGGCATTACATTTCAACTGTACACTTTTTAGTATTCTGACTATCAAAACCTTTCAGCAAACAGTCCTGGAGTCAACAGGCATACAGCTTTTTACATTTAAAAACCCAATTAAGAAGTCCTCAAATGCAGCCAACTAAAAATAGTTTATGTTAACAAATGTGTCAGACTTGTTTTGGTTATTTTAAATAGGGAAAGAGTGATTCAGAATGTGGCGATTGCATTGCAAATTTCCTAACAGAGGCCGTAAAGTAGACAGACAAAAACATAAATGTAAAGTTTCTTACTGCAGCTATCAGCACTTTTTATGTTGAAGGCGTTTAAAAGTCAGAGCCGATGAAAAACCTGTGACTTCGGAGAGCATTTCAGTTGATTTTTCCAGGACTGGAGTACTAATGAAACGCAGAGGCGAGAAAGGGGGTGGAGTCTAATTTATGACTCCACCCCCTAAAACCACCTGCTGCGAGAAGGGCTGTAGATTCATGAGCGTAAAGCCACCTTTGCTGTACCCCATTTCTGTGGCATTTTGAACAATAACAAAAAAAAAGTAATGTAACGAAGACCTCTGGAAATTAGTTTCAAGCCAGTATCTCACTGGGCTGCGACTGTCGAAGACTAGTCCGTGACACAAAACTGCAAGAAAATAGGCCTTTTTTTCTTTTTATTTCCAGTCTCACTGAATTCTGAGCGTTTGGACCAACGAGCCACGTGACAACATCCAGTGCACCGAATATTTGATCATCGGAAAACTGTGTTCTAGGCTGTGCACATTATTTTGTTGGCCCACATCTCGCCTCTTTTAGCGTCGGCGTGTTGGGGGCTGTAGCCTCGGATGCTCTCTGTCGCAAAACACACCCCTCAAGTGAGAGACGCTCAAGGCGAGCTGGTGACGCCTGCGACAACTCTGAGACTATGCTGCAAGACAATTTATCGCACGAATGTTTGGAACATGTTCAGAACTCAAGCAATGGGACTGCTAGTTGCTTGACTCCCTCGCAAATATTCACCAACTAGTCTTGATGGATGCAGCCCAGAGAGATAATGGCTTTTTTAAATCTTTTATACTGGTTGGATTCAAAAGCAGAAGATAATTGAATAATTAAAGCATTTCCATTGGCTGATTTTGATCACTTGGCTTCTGTTCACGTGGCCTTTGGGTCTACCTCTATCTCTCTCTCCTTTGAGGGCTTTCAGGAGGGTCAGGAAGACTTTGTTGAACTTGTAGAGACCTCCTCAGCTCATACAGACCCACACAAGCACGGTGCACACGGGTTATCTGTTTCCTCTCCACAGCTGGAGTTTGGGTCTTGAGGGTCGGAGTATGAATAAAGCCGATGTGGCTCTTAGTTCTTCTTTCTGTTTCTTCTACATTCTTTTCCTACCCTCTCCATCTGCTGCTTGCTACATTCACACGGCACGCTCAGCAGAACTGTGCCAGCGAGCCGCAATCAAAAACAATTATCTGCCTTTGAACAGGACAAGGGATCACTTTTCTTTTTTTTTTTTTTTTCCTCTCTTCTCCCCTTACAGCCATCCTCTCCACACCATTATTAAAAACTATTTATTCTAGTGATTATCAAGTGGAGTGTTTATTATATACATATATATATATATACATATATACATATACATATATATATATACATATATACATATACATATATATATATATTATTATTTTTTTAAATTATAATATAGAAAGAAAGAAAAGAGAAAAAAAAGACTACAAAATATAAGATGTATACACAAAGAGAGCACACGGCAACACGGCAAGCACCTGACCACTGTCTGTTCCCCTGCAAAGAACATGACAAAGCACAGCATACACATGAATATACCTTCACATATCTATCTATATGTCTACATATGA